>NC_045978.1:36709962-37012129 GCF_010909765.2 Amblyraja radiata | reverse complement strand
CCTCCCTCTCCCCCTGGTCTCCCCCCCTCTCACCCCCCTCCCCCCCTGTATGTTTGGGGGGTGGTTAGTCTGTGTGTGATGCCGCAGACCCCCTGCGTTGAGGGGACGGGACCCAATGGGTACCCCTTGGTCTAGTATATGTGTCTGTGAATATTTGTATATATATATATATAATATATATATGTATGTGTTCTATCTGGGACATATGACGATAAAACACTTGACTCTTGTCAGCCTCATACCCCCCCTAGAATCTTTCTTGCCCTTTGGAATGAAAAGATCTTGCGTCTTCCGAATTATTCTCAGAAATTCTTGCCATTGTTGGGACGAATGTCTCAGCGGGCCAGGCAGCATCTCTGGTTAGAAGGAATGAGTGACGTTTCGGGTCGAGACTCTTTTTTCAGACTGAAATTCAGGGGAGCGGGAAACACAGAGATAAGGAATGTAAGGTGTGGAAAAGAGACATCAAAGGGGATAAAAGGAAAATGTTAGATAGATCATTGTTAACTAGAAGAAGGTGACAACAAAGCATACCTGTTCGCCTCATATCTCAGTAAATAGTGGTGAGACAATGCCAAGCTGAATCCAAACCACCAAATCACCCATGCATCAATCAGGGCGACGTTGCAGTAGAGCTACTGCCTGACAGCATCAGTGACCCGGGTTCGATCCTGATTACGGGTGCTGTTTGTACAATGTTTTGTATGTTCTCCCTATGACCTGCTTGGGTTTACTCTGGGAGCTCTGGTTTTCTCCCACACTCCAAAGACGTACAGTTTTGTAGCCTAATTAGCTTAGTAAAGTTGTAATTTGTCCCTAGTTTGTGTAAGATAGTGTTAATGTACGGGAATTACTGGTCAAAGTGGATTTGTTGGGTCAAAGGGCTTGTTTCCCTGCTGTATCTCTAAACTAAACTAAATAAACAAAACCTGAATAGAAAATACTAAATCTGGTCAGCAACTGAACAGAGATGGGATATTTCATCTGTATGTTACTAAGATGATCCAAGAAGTCAGGCTGGATCACAATGTATTCAAGGCAGGAAGGCTGCACAGTCCATGACTCCGGCATGTTACCGAGGTTCGTCAACTGAGAAACTACATGGGATTGTAGTTGTTCTTTGGCTAAATGAGCACTAATGTTGGCTGATGGCCTCATCCCAATGATCAGTTCCAATGGCTATAATTGCATTCAATACCAGCCTCTGAAAATGTTTGCGTAACCCAACTGTTCCCATTGATAACAGCAACCGGTTAACAGGGAAGAGTTTAATAGTTTGCACTCCCATTAGACTCGGTGGGAGAAAACTTCATCTAATTATCTAACCAACACAGGGAACCTTACTCCTCTCCAAAACAAACCAGAAGCCTGCAAATCACTCATCCATGTCCAGCACCAGGCAGGAATGCCTCCAAATTAATTCCAGTGTCATTCAAGGCTTTTCTGATGGACGTCTGAAGAATCTTCCTATTTCCCTGGGAATACACCTTGATTGCTTGCTGCAGTGTAAAAGGGGAAATTGAAGTTTAGAATCCTTTCCCACATCTCCTGCCTAATTTACATTTTCAGTGGAGGGGGAGATGTACAGGCTGCATGCAATTTGCTTGTGTCTGTTGAACACCACTGCACAAAATCACAATTACATCTACTCAACAGTGCAACCTCACCTTGCTCCAAGTTCTCAAATTCAGAGCCAGGAATGCAATGTGCTGTTATTTTCTGTATCAGTGAGTGCAATTAGAGTTATTACAGTAAAATCACTTGTATTCATTTGAAGGAAAAAACATAAAACTCAGGGAAAATATAAAGTTACAGCTACTGGCAGACTTTTATTCTGTCACGGTAATTTGACAGCAAGATCTTTCCAGTTTTAACCTGACATGAAGTTGCCTTTAAGTGTTAGCTGCACCAATTTCCATCACCACTTTCCACTCTCAGTGGAGACCCTTGAGAAAATGTAACCACAAGACAGTGATCAACACAATGGTGTTTTTAATGCATCTCCAACCACTCCACTCATTGAGAAAGCTGATAAAAGCAGAGAAACTCTGAAGACAATGCAGGTTGAGTGCTTCTCATTATAACTGAGGAAAACAGCTTGTCAGCAACCACAAGACATAATAGCTCACACATCTGTAACACTTGGTGTCCTGTGTAATATTGGTAGTGAGCCAAGGGTTCCCAACCTGGGGTAAATTTACCCCCAGAGGGTAAATTTCACCTACCCAGGGGGTAAATTTGTTGATTCTGGATTTGTACATATTTTTTCTCATTGACTGACTGTGTTTGGTTCTGGTATACCGGTATCTGTTCATCATTAGTTGTTCATAAATAAGTGAAATAACATTGTTATGTGCTATTAAAGTTGCCAGAGGTAAACGGGATGAAAATGGTTGGGAACCCCTGTTTCAAGCTAAACCTCTTTTAAGAGTTGTACCATGTGATGGTCGGCTCTGTATATGTTACTGCATGGTCCAGCATAAAACTGGCTGAATGGGTACGAAGGAACTGCAGATGCCAGTTTAAGCCGAAGATAGACACAAAAAGCTGGAGTATATCATCGGGTCAGTCAGCATCTCTGGAGAAAGGGAATGGGTGACGTTTCAGGCCTGTTTCTTTTATTATTGTTAGTTTTTTGAATATCTTTCAATCATTTATTCTATATCTCTCTATAACACTTTCGACATCTCTCATTTCCCTTTGCCCTGTCTCTCGGTCTGAAGAAAGGTCTCGACCCGAAATGACCTTCTTCAGACTGAGTCAGGGAAGAGAAAATGAGAGATAAAAACGGTGGTGTGGAGAGATATAGAACAAATTAATGAAAGATATGCAAAAATGTAATGATGATAAAGGAAATGGGCCATTGTTAGTTGTGAGCTAGGTGAAAACAAGTTACAGATAATGAGACTCAACAAGACGAGCTGAAATTGTTTGCCTGTGTGGAAAAAAGCAATGTTGCCCTGACATTGTAATCTTTATTTTGTTTATAAATAACCAACCATATTCCCAATTGAAAGAGATAGAGGAACATTGATCACTTGTATGCGTGAGGCTTGTATAGCCATCTGAGCTGGAGTTATATGACAGGGTCAATAGTAACCACCTAGCTCTGACCAACACACATATCAACGTACGTTTTAGCGAGCGAGAGGTAAACTAGACAATGTAGGAAATACCCAGCAGGTCAGGTTGCATCCTTGGTGAGAGATTTGAGGGGCATTGACCTATCATTAGCAAGAGGGATGGAGGAAGGAACTGTAGATGCTGGTTTAAACCGAAGATGTCAGAAGAAGGGTCTGGACCCGAAACGTCACCCATTCCTTCTCTCCAGAGATGTTGCCTGTCCTGCTGAGTCACTCCAGCATTCTGTGTCTATCTTCTGCAAGAG
Source organism: Amblyraja radiata (assembly GCF_010909765.2). NCBI lineage: Eukaryota > Metazoa > Chordata > Chondrichthyes > Rajiformes > Rajidae > Amblyraja > Amblyraja radiata. The sequence continues at coordinate 37,008,741 of NC_045978.1, read as the reverse complement.
GGAGCTGGCACAAGCCCTAAACTTTTATTGCAATGGTAAGCCAAACGTCAGGATGCCCCGGGGCAGCTTCTAGCCAAGGCAAGGCAAGGCAAGGCAAGGCAACTTTATTTATATAGCACATTTCATACACGAGGCAGACTCAAAGTGTTTCACATAAAAACATGTCATACAATAAAATGAAATAATAAAATGAAATAAAATAGAAGAATTAAAAGAAAAGAAAAGCAAAATTAAAAATGCATTATAAAAAGTGCAAAAGTTAAAAGTGCAAAGTAGTTAAGATTTAGCTGAAAGCTAAAGTAAACATAAAAGTTTTCAGTCTTGTTTTAAAAGTGGTCAAAGTTGAGGCAAGTCTTAAATCTTCAGGAAGTTTATTCCAGCTATTTGTTGCATAGTAACTAAATCCTGCTTTCCCATGTTTTGTATTTACTCTGGGAATCACTAACAGATTGGTTTCAGAAGATCTTAGCTGTCTAGAAGGCTTATATAGTGGAAGCATGTCAGTGATATACTTTGGACCTAAACCATGTAGTGATTTATAGGTGAGCAGCAGGATTTTGAAATCAATTCTCTGACATACAGGGAGCTGATGTAAGGATTTAAGAATTGGTGTAATGTGTTCACATTTTTTGGTCTTTGTTAGAACTCTAGCAACAGCGTTCTGAACAAGCTGTAGCTGCCTGACAGTTTTTTTCGGAAGACCTGCAAGGAGACCGTTACAATAATATAGCCTACTAGTAATAAAGGCATGTACAAGTTTTTCTAAGTCTTGAGCTGACATGAGTCCTCTTAATCTTGCTACGTTTTTGAGGTGATAGTAGGCCGATTTTGTTACTGATTTGATGTGACTGTCGAAATGTAAATCTGAATCCATAATGACCCCAAGATTTCTGGCTTTGTTTGAAGTTTTCAGGGACAGAGAGTGTAGGTGTTGGGTACTTTAAGCCTTTCTTTTTTAGCACCAAAAACAATTATCTCCGTTTTGTCCTTATTTAGTTGGAGGAAAATTTGGCACATCCAGTCTTTGACTTGCTCAATGCACTGGCACAGCAGATCTATGGGGCGATAGTCATTTGGTGATAGTGCTACATAGATTTGAGTGTCATCGGCATAGCAGTGGTGGTCAATATTATTATTTCGCATGATTTGCCCTAGTGGGAGCATGTAGATGTTGAATAAAGAGGGCCCTAAGATCGAACCTTGCGGGACTCCACACGTCACGTTGGTTGGTTCTGATACAAAGGATCACAGTTAATGTCCATGCTGATCTTAATGTGCCCATAACGCAGTCCTTTCTGGATTGGTCTGGGTCTGATGAAAATGTTTCTCTTCAGATTCCTATAAAAATCTTTCCCCTCTCACCTTCCACTCTGTCCTCTCATTCTTGAATGATCAATCCTGGGAAAGAGCCCATGTGTTCACCCTATCTATGCTCCTTGTGATTTTAAACACTTCGATGACACCTCATCTCTCGGTCTATAGACACAAATCGTTGGAGTAACTCAGCAGGACAGGCAGCATCTCTGGGTAGACGGAATGGATAACGTTTTGGGTTGAGACTTTCTTGGTCTCCTCTGCTGCTAGCAGTAAAGCTGAAGCCTGCCCAACTGCTCCCCATAGCTTAGTTGTTGTAATCCTCATTCTGATGGAAGGCCAATGTGCTCATGTGCTAATTCAGTTTCGCTCTTTACATGGATGATGCTTGGTCTGCAAGTAAATCTTGCATTTTTTATTCTGTAAAGATAGACACAAAATGCTGGAGTAACTCAGCGGGACAGGCAGCATCTCTGGAGAGAAGGATGGGTGACATTTCGGGTCGAGTCTGAAGACGCGTCTCGACCCCAAACGTCACCCATTCCTTCTCTCCAGAGATGCTGCCTGTCCCGCTGAGTTACTCCAGCATTTTCTGTTTATTCTAGCGTCCATCATACTTTGCTCCTGTCCTTGTGGTACCCTGGGTTTGTCTTCATGCTGTGCAGTAAAAGCATAAGCAGCAGCTTGTCTCGTGGAAGACATTTCTCTTCTTTGTTTCGTCTCCTGGGCCTCTTCAAAAACCTGAAATGCTGTTGATGTCATGTAAATGTGTAAAAAGTTTGACAAATGTTTCCTGAAAGAGTCTCTGCCATTTAAAGTGCTACATTTCTCTGAACTCATACTGAATTAAATATGCACGTCATAAATGGTTTAAAGCAACATTTCTATCATTGCTTCAAAGCACTTTTACTTTCTGAAGCGAGTTCTATTATGTGCAACATTATTCATTCAAAGGTGAAACATCAACCTCTCAATGCAATCATCTCTCCTCTACATTTACAATGCTCAATTCAAAACTCTATTGGTAATTGGAGCATTAATATATAGCATGATGCTATTATTTTCACATCATGCTCTATAATAATGCTCCAATTATATAGCATGGAAACAGAGGCTTCGACGCATCAGCTCTTAGAGATACAGCACCGAAACAAGCCCTTCGGCCCATCAAGTCTGTGCCGGCCTGCGATCACCCTGAACACTAACACTATTTTACACACTAGGGACAATTTACAATTTTACCAAAACCAATTAACCTACAAACCTGTACGTCTTTGGAGTGTGGAAGGAAACCAGAGCACCCGGAGAAAACGCATGCGGTCACAGGGAGGACATACAAACTCCATATAGACAACACCCATAGTCAGGATCGAACCCGGGTCTCTGGCACTGTAAGGCAGCAACTCTACAACCGCGCCACCGTGCCACCCTGTAAGTGTGGATGTGAGGTAGAGGGAGTGTCCTAGTGTCCTGGCGGCAATACTTATACCCCGGTCGGTAAATCTCAGGCAGTTGTGTGACACTGTGGCAAAACTGGCTGTCTTATTTCCCATGGTCGGGGTCGAACCTGGGTCTCCGGCGCTGTAAGGCAGCAGCTCTACCACTGTGCCACTGAGCCACCCTACGGGTCTGTCCTGACCATCCAGCTCCCATTGATCCTCATTCTACACTAATCCCATTAGCAGCAGATGGTGATTTTTCACTTCTGGTACCTACCATTGAAAACAAAACCAACCCAATAAATAATTCAATTTGGGCTCTGCCACTGGAAGTGTTCCTGCATGGCCGGTGATGGACTTCTTTATGATCTGTATGTAAGTTTGGAACTAATATTCAGATACACTGTGCAACTGTACAGAAGATTGTTGAATCAAAATACATGTGAGCAGAAAGCCTCAAATGTTGCATTTGGCCTGCCCGGAAGCTGCCTCATTGTCTTAAGTTTAGTTTAGTTTAGTTTAGAGATGCAGCGCAGAAACTGGCCCTTCAGCCCACCGAGTCCGCGCTGACCGCAGGTCTTTGGAGTGTGGGAGGAAACCGGAGATGTCGGAGAAAACCCACGCAGGTCATGGGAAGAACCTACCAACTCCGTACAGACAAGCACCCGTAGTCAGGATCGAACCCGGGTCTCTAGCGCTGAGAGGCAGCAACTCTAAAACTGTGCCACCGTGTCCACCAAAGATTGATTGAAGTAATGCGTTAAAAAGTCTGGTGAAGTTACTACCGTTGCCAGGGACCCGGGTTCGATTGTATCCTTGGGTGCATGGTTGAGGTGTATTGGCCCCTGGAAATGGCAAAAGTATGATAACAAAAGCTATTCACTGTGCCTCGGTGACAATAAACTGAACTAGTGTGAGCGGGTGATCGATGGTCGGCACGGACTCGTTGGGCCGTAGGACCTGTTTCCATGCTGTATTTTTCAATCAATTAATCAGAAAGCAAAAGATCGATTTGCAGAGGGGAGAGTTGAGTCCCAGCTCAAGTAGTTTGGAGATGAGTTGACTGGAATTACGGTGTTGAAGGCAGAGCCATTGTCAATAAAGAGAAGTCTGATGTAAGTGTCATTATTCAAATGTTCAATTCTGACCCAGTGGATCTATTTATGGTTTTAATGACCGGCAGTTGTTGTACACATGAACACTAACAGGCATGTTATTGAGAGTGCCAGTGAGATGACCAGCAAGTAATTGTGGCTTTGTTCAAATCATTCCAAATTAGTCTTACCCCTTTCTCTAACCAAATGGTCTCATTGACAGTGCCTGACCTATTCAGTTGGAAGTGTTCTATCTGAAGATTTGTGGTCTAATCCCTCTCATCATTCTCTTATTTGTTGATTGATCTGTCCCCGGGTCTCTGGTGAGCAATAAGATGCCATTCCATTTCGCAAATATATGTGAGCATCACCTTCTCATGAGGTCATAAGTGATCGGAGTAGAATTAGACCACGGCCCATCATGTCTACTCCACAATTCAATCATGGCTGATCTATCTCTCGCTGCTGACCCCATTCTCCTGCCTTCTCCCCACAACCTCTGACACCTGTACTAATCAAGAATCTATCTATCTCTATCTTAAAAGTATCCATTGACTTGGCCTCCACAGCCTTCTGTGGCAAAGAATTCCACAGATACACCACCCTCTGACAAAATAAATTTCTCCTCATCTCCTTCCTGAAAGAATGTCCTTTAATTCTAAGGCTATGGTATCTGGAAATTAGTGTGCAGAATTAGAGCACATGGTATTGGGGGTGGGTATTGACATGGATAGAGAACTGGTTGGCAGACAGGAAGCAAAGAGTAGGAATTAACGCGTCCTTTTCAGCATGGCAGGCAGTGACCAGTTATTTACAATATATATTAACAATTCAGATGAAGGAATTAAATGTAACATCTCCAAGTTTGCAGATGACACAAAGCTGAGTGGCAGTGTGAGCTGCGAGGAGGATGCTATGAGGCTGCAGGATGACTTGGATAGGTTGGGTGAGTGGGCAGATGCATGGCAGATGCAGTGAAATGCGTAGTGGCCGCAGCAGTGACCCCTGTGGAACTCCGCTAGTCACTGGCAACCAACCAGAATAAGCCCCCTTTATTGCCACTCTTTATCTTCTGCCATCCAGCCAGCCTGCTATCCATGTTAGTATCTGCCCTTTGATACCGTGGGCTCTTCTTTAGCAGCCTCACGTGTGGCACCTTATCAAAGGCTTTCTGAAAATCTAAGTAAACCACATCTACTGACTCTCCCTTGTTTGTCCTGCTATTTACTTCTTCAAAGAATTCCATCAATTTTTTTTAAGCAAAACCTTCCCTTCACAAAGCAATGCTGACTTTGGCCTATTTATCATGAACTTCTAAGTATTCCGTAACCTCATCCGTTACAATGGATTCTAAAATCTTACCAACCACCGAAGTCAGACAAACGGGCCTATAGTTCCCACTATTCTGCTTTCTCCACATAATTCGGGCAGCTAATTCTAGCCCATAATCACTTCTTGCGGTGTTAATAACCAGTCCCATTATTCGCACTGCTGCAAGTGTTATGGCAAAGAATGTGTCATTAAGTTTTGAACTGAGACGGTATCTTTGCCACGCAGTTCATGTTACACTGACATTGCCAGTTGAATACAGTATACAGCAGTGAGCAAAATAGGTAAACCCAATCAAAGATGTATTCAAAATGTAATTTTGAATCTTTGTCAGAGCAAGCCTCTGAGACATGTTCTGAATAAAGCATTAATTACCAATAGATTGGTGCGGCACGGACGGTAGTTGAGCTGTAGAGCTACTGCCTTAAGGCCCTGTCCCACTTTCCCAAGTTGCTCACAAACTCTCCCGGGTTTTCCCCTTGATTCGAACTCGGATCATTACGGTAATAGCCGTTCATAGGTACTCGGGGTGTATGTTTTAACTCGTGGACATTTTTCAACATGTTGAAAAAACGTCCCGACTTACCTGATGCCCAGAGTTCCTACGGCTGGCACTTCGAGCCGCTACAAAACATCTACGGACTCCTACAGGCTCCTACGGACTCGCTACCGACATTACCCGACATTCCCTGAGTTTGAATCAAGGGGAAAACTCAGGAAAGTTTGTGAGTAACTCGGGAGAGTGGGACAGGGCCTTTACAGCGCCAGAGATCCGGGTTCGATCCTGACTTCGGCCTATTTTATCGTGACTGTCTGTACAGAGTTTGTACTTTCTCCCCATGATCTGTGTAGGTTTTCTCCCACACTCCAAAGACGTACAGGTTTGTAGGTTTAATTGGCTTGGTATTAATGTACAATTGTCCCTCGTGTGTTTCGGGTCCTGTTAATGTGTGGGGATCGCTGGTCGGTGGGCCGAAGCGCCTGTTTCCACGCTGTGTCTCTAAACTAAACTAAACAAAACTAAAGTAGCTAGTGACTTGTCTGTGGAATATCATTTCTTACACGGGACCACTGATACATTGTTAATCTGAATGGACTGATCCTGAAACCTGGAGGCCTCAACAACAGGCAAAATTGGCAGGAATGCTGCTCAAGTGAGATGGTGTCCCCTGTGACATTGCTCCAGGAAGACTGGGTATTTGTGATTGTAATAACTGTCGATTTATATCCAAGACTTACCAATTGTCCTCAGGGTGTCAGAGCAGATAGGCCTGCATATCAGTGGAGGCATTGAAATTGTTCTTTCAGGAACATTCAGAGTGGCATGAAAAATCAGTGTAAGTTTCAGTTTACATTCATGCATTGTGATGCCTGTACCTTTGCCTGATCTTTATTCCATTGTTCAGTTATTACAGTTGTCAGCATTTGGCAAAGCACAAATTAATTCCTTATTGTGAAGTTATGGTCTCCATTCTCATGTCCATGGAAATTGTGAGTAAACATCCCTTGACTGACCCAACGAGCCATACAAACAGTAAAAATTAATCAGGAGGACATTGAAACTAGTTGGAGAACTATGGTGGGGGAGGGCCAGAGAGAGGGGGAAAGCAAGGGTTACGTGAAGTTAGAGAAATCAATATTCATACCGCAGGGGTTGAAATCTGCCCAAGTATGAATATTGATTTCTGGTGGTCTACTGGTCTATGTTCTATATTCTATAACCCACAGAGATCCCAGCACTGATCTCTGCGGCACACATATGTTTATAGTCCTCCAATTGGAATAAAGGGGCTGTCCCACTTGGGCGACCTAATTGGCGAGTTTAGAAGAGTTAAAAAAAATGACATGTTGAAGACCTCCTTTGAATATGTAGAAGACCTCCTTCAACCTCCTTCAACTATGTTGAAGACCAACTTCAACTAGCTATGACTAGCTATGACTAACTTCGGGAAAATTGGACACTGAATAGCGAAGAGTGAAGATGACCTCCTTCGATCTCCTTCGACCTCCCTTCGACCTCCCGTCGACCTCCCTTCGACTATGACAAAGACTTTCTACGACTACCCTCGACTACCTTCGACTACCCTTGATTACCTACGACTAACATGCCGACCTACCATGACCTACTACAATCTACTATGACTAAACCTACGAGTAAAAAAAGTATAGATTTTTTCCATGGCGACCTTTTTTTACTCGCGAGCATTTTTTAACATATTGAAAAAAACGCCGCGACCTAGCTGAGGCCTCGAGTACGCGGAGATTACTCTCGAGCATGAAGGAGAGTTACGAAGACCTCCTACAACCTCGTGTCGACCATGCTGCGAGTATGAGTCGAGGGCAAACTCGTCAGCGCTCGCGAATTAGGTCACCCAAGTGGGACAGCCCCTTAACATTCCTCCACCACTACCTTCTGTCTTCAGAAGGTACATCAGTTCTGAATCCAAACTATCAACTCTTTATGAATCCCAGGTATTGTAACTCACAGGATCAACCTGGCTCAAATTGGCTTGGTATAATTGTAAATCGTTCCCAGTGTGTGTAGGATAGTGTTAATGTGCGGGGAATGCTGGTCGGTGCGGACCCGGTGGGCCAAAGGGCCTGTTTCCACTATGTATCTTGAAACCAATCTAAACTAAACCAGCCATAGACACAAAATGCTGGAGTATCTCAGCGGAACAGGCAGCATCTCTGTAGAACATGGATCTCAGCCCAAAACATCACCTACAGTATGCATGTTCTCCAAAGATGCTGCCTGAAGTGCTGTTACCATTTGATAAAGTCCCACATGGTATGTTTTAGTTCAGTTTCAGTTATATCAAACAGTATCTCAGCAGTTTAGGCAGCATCTCTGGAGAACGTGGATCTTGACCCGAAAATCACCCATCCATGTCCTCCAAAGATGCTGCCTGACCTGCTGTGTTACTCTCGCATTTTGAGTCCTTCTGTGTATTTACCAGCATCTGCTGTTCCTTGTTTTGCTACTATGTTAGAAACATAGAAAATAGGTGCAGGAGTAGGCCATTTGGCCCTTCGAGCTATCACCTCCATTCAATGTGATCATGGCTGATCATCCGCAATTAGTACCCCATTCCTGCCTTCTCCCCATATCACGATTCCTCCAGCCATCAGAGCTCTATCTAACTCTCTTTCGAATGCATCCAGTGAATCGGCCTCCATTGCCTTCTGAGGCAGAGAATTCCACAAATCACAACTCTCCAGGTGAAAATGTTTTTCCTCATCTGAGTTCTAAATGGCCTACCTCTTATTCTTAAACTGTGGCCCCTGGTTCTGGACTCCTTCCCCCAACATTGGTAACATGTTTCCTGCATCTGGCTTGTCCAATCCCTTGAGAATGTTATAAGTTTCTATAAGATATCCTCTCATCCTTCTAAATTCCAGTGAATATAAGCCCAGTCGTTCCATTATTTCATCATCTGACAGTCCTGCCATCCTCATGAACCTACTCTGCACTCCCTCAATAGCAAGAATGTCCTTCCTCAATTTTTGGAGACCAAAACTGCACACAATACTCCTGGTGTGGTCTCACCAGGGCCCTGTACATCTGCAGAAGGACCACTTTGCTCCTATACTCAAATCCTCTCGTTATGAAAGCCACCATGCTAGTAGCTTTCTTCACTGACTGCTGAACCTGTATGCTTACTTTCAGTGACTGATGTACAAGGACACCCAAGTCTCGTTGCACTTCCCCTTTTCCTAATCCTACACCATTCAGATAATAATCTGCCTTCTTGTTCTTGCCACCAAAGTGGATATCCTCACATTTATTCACATTAAACTGCATCTGCCATGCATCTGTCCACTCACCCAATCTATCCAAGACACTCTGCATCCTCATAGCATCCTCTTCACTGTTCACACTGCCACCCAGCTTGGTGTCATCTGCAAATTTGCTAATGCTACTTTTAATTTCTTAATCTAAATCATTAATATATATTGTAAATAGCTGCGGTCCCAGCACCGAGCCTTGCTGTACCGCACTAGTCACTGCCTGCCATTCTGGAAGGGACCCGTTAATTCCTACTCTTTGTTTCCTGCCTGCCAACCAATTTTCTATCCATGTCAATTCCCTACCCCCATACCATGTTCTCTAATTTTGCCCACTAATCTCCTGTGTGGGACCTTATCAAACGCTTTCTGAAAGTCCAGGTACACTACATCCACTGGCTCTCCCTTACCCGTTTTACTTGTTACATCCTCAAAAAATTCCAGAAGAGTAGTCAAGCATAACTTCCCCTTCGTAAATCCATGCTGACTTGGACCAATCCTGTTACTGCTATCCAAATGTTCGGCTATCTCTTCTTTAATAATTGACTCAAGCATCTTCCCCACCACTGATGTCAGGTTAACTGGTCTATAATTCTCTGCTATCTCTCTTCCTCCTTTCTTAAAAAGTGGGTTAACATTAGCTACCCTCCAATCCACAAGAACGTATCCAGTATCTATAGAACATTAGGAAATGATCACCAATGCGTCCACGATTTCTAGAGCCACCTCCTTGAGTATCCTGGGATGCAGACCATCATCCCCTGGGGCTGCATCAGCGTTCAGTCCCATCAGTCTACCCAACACCATTTCCTGACAAATGTGAATTTCCTTCAGTTCCTCCGTCACCCAAGATCCTCTGTCCCCTCGTATTTCTGGGAGATTTTTTGTATCTTCCTTAGTGAAGACAGAACCAAAGTACCTGTTCAACTCCTCTGCCATTTCCTTGTTCCCCATAATAAATTCACCTGTTTCTGTCTTCAAGGGACCCACATTCCCCTTAACTAATCGTTTCCTCTTCACTTACCTAAATAAGCTTTTACTATCATCCTTTATATTCTTGGCTAGCTTACCTTCGTACTTCAGCTTTTCTCCCCTTATTGCCTTTTTAGTTAGCTTCTGTTATTCTTTAAAAGTTACCCAATCCTCTGGCTTCCCGCTCATCTTTGTTAGGTTATACGTCTCCTCTTTTAGTTTTACTGTCCTTGACTTCCCTTGTCAGCCACGGTCGCCTCTCACTCCCCTTAGAATCTTTCCTCCTCTTTGGAATGATCCTGCATCTTTTGGATTATTCCCAGAAATTCCTGCCATTGCTGTTCCACCGTCATCCCTGCTAAGGTCCCTTTCCAGTCAACTTTGGCCATGCCTCCATAGTCCCCTTTCTTCAACTGCAATAGACACTTCTGATTTTACCTTCTCCCTCTCAAATTGCAGATTAAAACTTATCATATTATGGTCACGACCTCCTTTACCTTGAGTTCCCTTATCAAATCCGGTTCTTTACACAACACTAAATCTAGAATTGCCTTCACCCTGGTAAGCTCCAATAAAAGCTGCTCCAAGAATCCATCCAAGAAGGCACTCTACAAACTCCCTTTCTTGGGGTCCTGTATCAACCTGATTTTCCCAGTCCACCTGCATGTTGATATCTCCCATAACCACTGTAGCATTACCTTTGTTACATGCCAATTTTAACTCCTATTGCAACATGCACCCTATATCTAGGCCACTGTTTGGGGGCCTGTAGATAACTCCCATTACATATTTTTTACCCTTTAATTTCTCAGTTCTATCCACAATGACTCTACATCTTCTGATTCTATGTCACCCTTCGCAAAGGACTGAATTTCATTCCTTACCAACAGAGCTACCCAAACCCCTCTGTCCACCTGTCTGACTTTTCGATAAGACGTATAACCCAGAATATTCAGTTCCCACATCTGATTCTCTTCCAGCCATGTCTCTGTAATCCCCACAACATCATGCCTACCAATCTCTAACAGAACCTCAAGCTCATCCACTTTAATTTTTATACTTCGTGCATTCATATATAACACTTTTAATTCAGAATTCACCTATTTCGAATTTCACCTGACTTTACTCTCTTGTCCCTTCTTGAATTTTCTATCCCATTAATTTGGGTGTCTTTTGAAACTTTTCCTGTACTCTCTTTCCCTTTAACTCCATCCTTTTACTTCCAATTTGTCAACCCTCCCCGTCCGCTAATTAGTTTAAACACATCCGTGTAGCACTAGCAAACCTGCCTGCCAGAATGTCGGGCCCCCCTCCAGTTAAGGTGCAACCCGTCCCTTTTGTACAGGTCACTCCTGCCCCAGAAGAGATCCCAGTGGTCTATAAATCTAAATCCTTGCCCCATGCACCAGCTCCTCAGCCACACATTCAGATCCCCTATCTCCCTTTCTGGCCTCACCAGCACGAGGTATTGGAAACAAACCAGAGACAACCACCCTGGAAGTCCTGTTTTTCAGCCTTCTTCCTAAATCTCTAAACTTACGTTGCAGAACTTTCTGCCTCTTCTTCCCGATGTTGTTTGTGCTGACATGCACAACCCCTTCTCCCATGAGGATGCCCAGCAATCGGTCCGAGAAGTCTTGGACCCTGGCACCAGGGAGGCAACACACCATCCTCGAGTCTCCCTTGTTGCCACAGAATCTCCTGTCTGTACCTCGCACTATGGAGTCATCCACCACTACGGCATTACTTGATGCAGGTCCCTCCGGTTGCGCCTCATCACCAGGATTTGATTGAAAGGACATGTCCGCCACTCGAACTGGAAGTGTCGCCATCCCGACAGCTTCCAAGAGGGTGTACCTACTTTCAATAGGTACTGCCACCGGAGTCTCTTGCACTCCACGTTTACTTCCCTTCCTCATTGTCACCCACCTTCACTCTTCTTGTATCCTTGGTGTAACAACCTCATTGTACGTCCTGTCCAGGAAGCTCTTATTTTCCAATTTGGTCCTGAGGTCATCCAGCTGCTGCTCCAGTTCCCTACCGGAGGAGGCGCTGTCCTGAACGGCTGCCTGTCCTGCAGCTGTCCGTTTTCTTCCCTTCTTTTTTTATTATTTTTAGTTTGTTAAGTGTACAGTCAGGGGGTCTAAATCTTTTATGTGTGGGGGGTGGTGGGGGGGAAGGGGAAAACTGTTTTTCTAAGTCCCTACCTGGTCGGAGGGGTTGCCTTCCTCCGAGCAGCGTCCTCGACCTGTCCTCGCGGCCTACCAGTGGGTCCTGGAGCGACGTTTCCCTGAGGGGACCTGGCCAGAACATCGGCGTTGGCGGTGGCGCAGAACATCGGCGTTGGCGGCGGCGCAGAACATCGGCTTTGGCGGCGGCGCAGCGCTGGAGCGCTGTCGTGGAGCGGGCGATGCCTTTCCTGGGTTGCCGCGCTGGGACTCCAGTATGCTTGGTACCGCCGAGGAAAACATCGTGGAGCCACGGTTCTGCGGAGCGGCCAGCTGTGACGTTGAACCTACATCTCGCCGAGATCACCAGTGTGCGGAGCTCCATCTGGCGTGGTCTGTTGGCTTGGAAGCCGCAGGCTCCGGTGGGAAGGCGGCCGTTCCTGGCACCCCAAGCCGCTGGGGGTTCTCCCGACGCCGGAGTACCATCATCCGGCGAGAACATCGGGCGCCGTGGCGGCGACTGTGGAGGCCTCAATAGGCCCGACTTCCGACTTTGGGTGGACAAGAGGATGGGGCTGGACTTTGTGCCTTCCCCCACAGTGGGAATCACTGTGGGGGGATGTTTTTATGTTTTGTTGTTGAATTTCTTCATGAATACTGTGTTGTATTTTTATTAGTGTGCTGCAAGGACATCAGAATTTCCCCTGAATTCAATTCAATTCAATTCAACTTTAATGTCATTGCACAAATACTGAGTATCGGTACAACGAAATGCAGTTTTGCGTCAGTCCGTAGTAGTGCAATATAGAAATTTAAAAAAAAAAGAGGATACAGAACAATAGAAAATGCAGAATAATTAAACAATGGGGACGGAGGGACCGGAGGAATCTATCGGCGGGACTCCGAGTTCAGCAATGCGACGGTATGATTGTAGAAGCTGTTCCTCATCCTACTGGTACGAGACCTGAGGCTCCTGTACCGCCTCCCTGATGGGAGGAGGGCAAACAGTCCATGATTGGGGTGGGAGGGGTCTTTAATGATCTTCCCAGCTCGTTTCAGACACCGTTTTCGGTGGAGGGCATCCATGGCAGGGAGCGGGTCGCCGATGATGTGCTGCGCGGTTTTCACCACCCGTTGCAGTGCCTTCCTGTCCGCAACAGTGCAGCTGCTGTACCATACCGTGAAGCAGGCGGTCATGATGCTCTCGATGGTACACCTGTAGAAGTTGGTCAGGATCTGGGGGGACAGGTGGGCTTTCTTGAGCCTCCTCAGGAAGTAAAGGCGCTGCTGTGCCTTTTTGATCAGCTTGGAGGTGTTGAGGGACCAGGACAAATCCTCCGAGATGTGTACCCCGAGGAATTTGTAGCTGGAGACGCGCTCCACCTCAGTCCTGTTTATGTGGATGGGGGTATGTCTGCCCCCTCTGACCTTCCTGAAGTCGACAATAAGTTCCTTCGTCTTCTTGGAGTTGAGGACGAGGTTATTATTGGCACACCAGGTTGTCAGGTGCTGGACCTCCTCTCGGTAGGCTGACTCATCGTTGTCACTGATCAGTCCTACCACCGTGGTGTCGTCAGCAAACTTAATGATGGCGTTGGATCCGTACTTAGGGATGCAGTCGTGGGTGAAGAGGGAGTAGAGGAGAGGGCTGAGCACACAGCCCTGTGGCACGCCGGTGTTCAGTGTTATAGTGGTGGAGTTGAGGTTGTTGACCCTAACAGACTGTGGTCTGTTGGTGAGGAAATCCAGTGTCCAGTTGCAGAGGGAGGTGGAGATGCCAAGCCCGCTGAGTTTGGTGATCAAGCTGGCGGGGATGACAGTGTTGAAAGCGGAGCTGAAATCAATGAACAGCAACCTGATGTAGGAGTTGTTGTTGTCCAGGTGGGTCAGGGCAGAGTGTAGGGCCGCCGATATGGCGTCCTCTGTAGACCTGTTGGCCCAGTAGGCAAACTGATGGGGGTCCAGTGTGGGGGGGAGGCTGGCTTTGAGGTGAGCCAAGATCAGCCGCTCAAAGCACTTAGCAATGACAGGGGTGAGTGCCACTGGGCGGAAATCGTTGAGGCTCCCTGTGGCTGACTGTTTGGGCACTGGCACGATGGTTGATGTCTTGAGGCAAGTGGGGACAACACCCTGGGCCAGTGAGTGATTGAAAATGTCGGTAAAGACTTGGGATAGTTGTCCAGCACATGCCCTAAGCACCCGGCCAGGGATGCCATCGGGGCCGGCAGCTTTGCGCTCATTCACCTTGCTCAGTGCATCTTGTACAGCAGAGGTGGAGAGACTGAGGGGTTGTTCATTTGGGGATGGAGCAACTTTGATGGCTGGGGTTTTGTTATCACGGTCAAAGCGAGCATAGAAATGGTTTAGCTCGTCAGGAAGGGTGGCGTTGTCTGGGGGAGGGGTGTTAACTTTCTGGTAATCGGCAAGGGATTTGATTCCTTGCCACATGCGCCTGGGGTCAGAGTTGTTATGGAAGTGCTCCTCAATCCGCCGTTTGTGATTGAGTTTAGCGTTCCTAATTCCCCTTTTCAGATTGGCCCTAGATGAGCTGTATCCCTCAGCGTCGCCAGATCTGAAAGCGGCATCGCGAGCCTTCAGCAGGAGTCTGACCTCCCTGCTCATCCACGGCTTCTGGTTAGGGAAGGTCTTTATTTCTTTGTGTGTAGTGACATTATCGGTGCAGAATTTTATATAGTCCATAACTGTTGAGGTGTATGAGTTGATGTCCACTTGTGAATTGAAGGTGGACTGGGTAGCAAACAGACTCCAGTCTGTCTGCTGAAACTGCTGCTGTAAAACAGAGACAGCCCCCTCAGGCCAGACCTTCACTGTCCTCGTGGTAGGTTTCACACGTCTGATCAGAGGTGTGTATTTGGGGAGCAGGAACAGAGAGAGGTGGTCAGACTGACCAAGGTGGGGGAGGGGGAGGGCTTTGTAGGCTTCAGTAATATTAGTGTAAACTAAGTCCAGAATATTGTTTCCTCTGGTTGGGCAGGAAACATGCTGATGGAACCTGGGGAGTACAGTTTTGAGGTCGGAGTGGTTGAAATCACCCGCAACAATAAATGCCCCCTCTGGGTGAGCAGATAGATTTTTGCTGATAGCAGCTTGCAGCTCTTCCATTGCTAGCCTGGCATTAGCGTCCGGGGGTACATAGACTGCGGTGATAACAGTCGATGAGAATTCTCTTGGCAAATAGAAGGGCCTGCACTTTAACATCAGGTATTCCAGGTCAGCAGAGCAGTGGCTACCAATCCTAACGACGTCCGTACACCATGAGTTGTTCACATAGATGCACAGTCCGCCGCCCTTGGTCTTACCGGAGTCCTCCGCTGTTCTGTCGGCCCTGAAGACAGTGCGCCCTTCCAGCTCGATGGCGTTGTCCGGGATGTTGCCGTTGAGCCATGTTTCAGTAAAGACCATGGCGTTGCAGTCAGTGATCCGTTTATGTGAGGTGATCCGCAGCCTTAGTTCATCGATTTTACTCACCAAGGATCGGACATTCGCGAGGAAAATGCTGGGCAGAGCTGGCTGGTGAGGATAAGGGGATTAATAAAGTCTATCAATCAATCAATCAATAACATGGTCCATCAGGAGCTGCACCCGGACACAATTTCCACAGGTGTCGTTTTTAGAAGCACAAGCAGTATCGTTGAACTCCCACATCCTGCAAGAGTTGCACTGCAACAACTTGCCTGCCATCATTTCAGTAGACAAATCCCAATTGGTTGTGCCTCTCACCTTCTCTACCTTTGAGCATAGTCTCCTTGCCGAAGACTCTCGTGCCAAAGACTCGCACTTTACTCATCAAGGCTACAGCTGCACTTATTTTTATCTGCTACCTAATCAACTACTTTAGGGCTAATTTGTAAATTACTTGAACCTGTGCCTTTGGCACTCATTTTAAATCTCCGTTCCCTCTGACTCACCTTTTTCAGCCAATACTCTCTCTCGCTGCTTCTGGCTGCTGCTTCTCTCCGACATTCACGGTAAACACTCGAACCTTGCCTTTGGCGCTCTTTTTTAATTTCTATTCCCTCTGATTCACCTTCTTTCTGAATGGGCCAGGAGAACAATTCCTGGGCCACCAATACAAGACCCAGGCAGCTGCAACAGTGTAAGCCTGAAGGGAGAATAGCAACAATAAGGAGAAATGCGGCAAGAAATTATAACCTGACTGGTGATGTCAGGGTGAGTTCATATTAGCTGTAATATTAGGTAGACAAACATGCTGGAGAAACTCAGCGGGTGAGGCAGCATGAATGACTGAATGAATGAATGAATGAATGAATGAATGAATGAATGAATGAATGAATAAATACGTTTATTGTCATTGCACAATACTGTGCAACGAAATTCCATTACATCTCCTCCGGTTAAAAAAAATACAAACACGACAACCATTAACACATATGTACACTTATTAGTAAAAAATAAATAGGTATTTTAAAAGAATTTAAAAGAATTTAAAAGAATAGGGTTGTGGTCAAGTATTGATGAACTTTCTTGTGGAGGAGGAGCCATCTTGGTGAACGGCTGCTAGCCAGCAGCCGTCCGTTTTAATTCGTTTTTTTTATAGTTTTTAGTGAGTCCTGTTTTTCGTTTGTAGGGGATATGGACTTTTTAATGTGGGGGGTAGGTCTCAACTTTATTTCTAGGTCCCTACCTGGTCGGTGTGGCAGCTTTTTCTCCGGGCTGCCCGCTGACCCGTCCTCGTGGCCTACCAGCGGGCTTGGAGCGCCGTTTCCTGGCGGGCACCGCCCAGCAGCTTGGCCTCGGTGGCGGCACAGTGTTGGAGCGCTATCGCGGAGCGGAGTGGAGCGGGCGATGCCTTGCCTGGGTCGCCGCGCTGGAGCGACGCGCTGGAGCTCTGGTGAGCTGGACCGGCGAGAGCAACATCTCCGGGCTGCGGGTCTGCGGAGCGGAGAGGCGGCGCCGACTCTAACATCGGGAGCCTGGGAGCTCCAAACCGGCGCGGCCTTGTCGGCTCCGGAAGCCGCAGTCTCAAGCTAGGAAGCGGCCGTTCCAGGTGGCCCAGCCGCCGAGAGGACTCTCCCGACGCCGGGGCAAGACCACCCGGTGAGAACGGCCAGGAACATCGGGCCTCCGTAGAGGCAATTGCGGTGGCCTCAATAGGCCTGACTTTGGGGTGAACTGGGGATGGGGACTGGACATTGTGCCTTCCCCCACAGTGGTATCCATTGTGGGGGGATGATTTTTTTGTCTAATGTAATCCTGTAAGTCTGTGTCCAAGATGGCTGCCGTGAAGAGAGAGTGGACGCTGGCACGAATTGGTTGCCGCTGCTCCCTCTTCACACTGTGTTTTTGATTTTCTGTTTTTGGAATGAATTCTGTTTTTAATTTGTGTCTCTGTGATGTCTTTATTACTTATTTTATTCTGATTATATGTTTTTATTTCTATTAACCTATGTAAGGTGTCCTTGAGATGTCTGAAAGGCGCCCATTAAATAAAATTTATTATTATTATTATTTCTTAGTGATTGCATTAACATGCTGGGCCGAGGACATATTTTAGTGTTGTTTTGTTTAGTTTAGCTTAGAGATCCAGTGTGGAAACAGGCCCTTTGCCCCACCAAGTCCTCATCTACCAGCGATTCCCGCCCATTAACACTATCCTACACACACTAGGAACAATTTTGACATTTATTCCAAACCAATTAACCTACAAGTCCGCTGGTGAGGCAGCATCTATGGAACATCCATTGATGCTGCCTCACCCACTGAGTTTCTCCAGCATTTTTGTCTACCTTTGATTTTCCAGCATCTGCAGTTCCTTCTTAAACCTACAAGTCCCTAAGTCTTTGGAGTGTGGAAGGATACTGAAGATCTCGGAGAAAACCCACGCAGTCATGGGGATAACATACAGACGGCACCCGTAGTTGGGATCGAACCCCGTTATCTGGCACAATAAGTGCTGTAAGGTAGCGACACTACCGCTGCACCACCGTGGCCGCCCACAGATATCAACAGAGATATGCATGCCCAAGAACTTGAAGCTGCATCAGCATCCTGTCAATGTTCCTTGGAGTCAACAATCAGCTCCTTGGTCTTGCTAGTGTTGAGAGAAAGATTGTTGTTCTGGCACCATACAATCTTCCTCCTGTACGCTGACTCATTATTACCTGCCCCCAACAATACTGGCATCTTTGTATTAATAGGTACTTTGTAACTTTGTCAGTGCCGTAGGGGGCTGCTATTAGTATACATTGGGTATGCAAGCAAAGAATTTCACTGTGCCTATTCGCAAGTTACAATAAAGTAATCCATATTTTCCTGTTATGAGCTGCACTGAAGGCAGGAGTGTTTTCATGTTCATTTGGTTCTAACTACATTGTTCATCACACCAAGGTAAATGGAGTGGCAGTTGCTGCCATTCATGCATAACTCGCTTTGCCTAGAAAGATCACATGGATAATTGCCATAATTGTCACCAACGAACATCTCATTGAACCATAATGTCAGCAATTGAGTGCTGGAGAAGAACTCCCTATTAGTGTCAGCAGCCACTAACTAACCTTCTGTCAGTTCTGGTTCTACCCTTTTAAGTTTTCATCAGACATAAACTACACCTCAGAACTCTAACTTAACTCTTACATAAATAGTGTGGCCCACCAAGTCCGCACCGACCAGCAATCCCCACACACTTACACTATCCTACATACACTAGGGACAATTTTAGATTTGTACCAAGCCAATTAACCTACAAACCTGCACGTCTTTGGAGTGTTGGAGGAAACCGACGATCTCGGCGAAAACCAAAGCTGGTCACAGGGAGAACATACAAACTCCATACAGACAGCACCCATAGTCAGGATTGAACTCGGGTCTCTGACTGTAAGGCAGTAGTTCTACCGTTACGCCACCGTCCCGCTCTGATTGATGCATGGGTGATTTGGTGGTTTGGATTCAGCTTGGCGTTGTCTTCCTACTATTTAGTGAGTTAAAAACGAGGCCAAAATGAAAGAGCTATAAACCATAAGGGTTGCAAAGGTCCATTGTCAGCCAATCCACCCCTGTTTGATGACAGCCCAGTTGACTTTGGGAGTATTTCTGATTTACAGTACCTTATATTATGTTCCTTAATATCAGAATTTCATGGTCACAATAAGATCTAGAGTAAAAGGTCCATTAATGAAAAGGTTAATTTAGTTTAGTTTAGAGATACAGAGTGGAAACAGGCACTTTGGCCCACCGAGTCCGCACCGACCAGCGATCCCCGCACATTACACTACCCTACACACACTAGGGACAATTTTACATTCATACCAAGCCAATTACCCTATAAACCTGTACATCTTTGCAGTGTGGGAGGAATCCGGAGCACCCTAAGAAAACCCACGCAGGTCACGGGGAGAATGTACAAATTCCGTAAAGACAGCATTGTATAAAGGATCGAACCCAGGTCTCTGGCGCAGTGAGGCAGTACCTCTACCGCTACACCACCGTGCCTGCAAAAGATAGAATGCCATGATATTTCCATGATATTATGACCCCTATTGTTTCCTCCCATTTTCCTTATCCATACCGTATTCAATAGGTTCAGCAATGGGAGTTTGGAATCAGTTTGAAGTCCATGAGTGTGGAAATCTACAACTCAACTAGATTTTCACATCACAATCAATGGTCCTCTTCTTGAGAACATTTGTCCAGATGTTTACTTTAGAACACTCTGGTGACCTACTTAAGAGGGACTAATGGTTCTTATCAGAGTAGAGTATTGGACAAATGTTCTGGCACAGTCAATAAAATATCAATGAAATATTAAAACTTTCCATTTCATAAATAGATTAATTCAGCTGTCACGATGCACTGTTTTAAGTAGGCAGGAATCTCCAACATAGTTCATACTGATGGCTCAATATGGTGTTGCTATGGTGAACGCAGAGGGACAAGGGTATCTAAAAAGAATCCCAATTTACAGTGTATTCAGAAAATATTCAGACCCCTTCACTTTTTCCACATTTGTTACGTTACAGCCTTATTCTAAAATGGATTAGATTCTTTTTTTTAATCATTAAACTACACACAATATATCACAATGTAAAAGGGAAAACAGGTGTGTAGAAATGTTTCCAAAGTCATTAAAAATAAATATCACAATTACATAAGTATTCAGACCTTTTGCTATGACACTCAAAATTGAGCTTCGATGCATCCTGTTTCCATTGATTATCCTTGAGATGTTTCTACAACTTGACTGGAGTCCACCAGTGGTAAATTAAATTGGTTGTACATGATTTGGAAAGGCACACACCTGTCTATATAAGGTCCTGCAATTGACAGTGCATGTCAGAGCCAAAACCCAAGCCATGAAGACGAAGGAATTGGCCGTAGACCTCCGAGACAGGATTGTGTTGAGACACAGATCTGGGGGAAGGGTAGAAAACAATTTCTGCAGCATTGCAGGTCCCGAAGTGCACAATGGCCTCCGCCATTCTTAAATGGAAGAACTTTGAAACCACCAGGACTCTTCACCGAGCTAGCCGCCCGGACAAACTGAACAATCGGTGGAGAAGGGCCTTTGTCAGGGAGGTGACCAAGAGCCCGATGGTCACTCTGACAGAGCTCCAGAGTTCCTCTGTGGTGATAGGAGAGACTTCCAGAAGGACAACTATATCTGCAGCACTCCACCAATCAGGCCTTTATGTTAGAGTGGCCAGACGGAAGCCACTCCTCAGTAAAGGCACATGGCAGCCCACTTGGAGTTTGCACCAAAAACAAGATTCTCTGGTCTAAAGAAACCAAGGTTGAACTCTTTGGCCTGAATGCCAAGTGTCACGTCTGGAGGAAACCAGGCACAGCTCATCACCTGGCCAATACCATACCTACTGTGAAGCATGGTGGTGGCAGCATCATGCTGTGGGGATTTTCTTCAGTGGCAGGAACTGGGAGAGTAGTCAGGATCGAGGGAAAGATGAACAGAGCAAAGTACAGAGAGATACTTGATGAAAACCTGCTCCAGAACGTTGTGGACCTCAGACTGGGGCAGAGGTTCACCTTCCAACAGGACAATGACACTAAGCACACAGCCAAGACAATGCAGGAGTGGCTTCATGACAAGTCTGTGAATGTCCTTGAGAGGCTCAGCCAGGGACCGGACTTGAACCCGATCAAACATCTCTGGAGGGGCCTGAAAATGTGCAATCCCTGCACATTAACACCATCCTACACCCACTAGGGACATTTTTTACATTTACCAAGCCAATTAACCTACACACCTGTACGTCTTTGGAATGTGGGAGGAAACCGAAGATCTCGGAGAAAACCAATATGATATCTCCCACTCACTAAGTCTGTTCCTATCCCCTTGAAGCATCTTTATATTCGATGATTCAATACAATCATCTAATATAAAGATATTAGATCTTTATATTTTTGAGTTTTGTAACAGTAACGGAGTCAAAAATGAGACATAGATTTGAAGGTGAGAGACGTGATATTTAATAGGAACTAGAGGGGCTACTTTTTCACTCAGATGGTGATGGGTATAAGGAATAGGCTGCCCTGAGGAAGTAATTGAGTCAGGTGTTATAACAGCATTTAAAGACATTTGGACAGGTAAGTGGATAGGAAAGAGGGATGCGGACCATATACGGGCAAATGTATTAGCTTAGATGGAGCATCTTGTTTGACATGGATGGGTTGGGCAAAGATGCCAGTTTCAATCCTGTATGCCTCTATGACTCTTTTACAAGAATGATCCCAGGAATGAGTGGGTTAGCATATGATGAGATTTTGACAGCAGTGGGCCTGGTACTCGCTGGAGTTTAGAAGGTTGAAGGAGGACCTCATTGAAACTTACAGAATAATGAATAGAGTGGATGTGTAAAGAATGTTTCCACTGGTGGGAAAGTCTAGGACTAGAGGTCATAGCCTCAGATTTAAAGGGCGCTCTTTTAGAAAGGAGGTGAAAGGAATTTATTTAGTCAGAGGGTAGTTAATCTGTGGAACATTGCCACAGTGGATATTTTTAAGGCAGAGATAGAAAAATTCTTGATTAGAACAGATGTCAAAGGTTATGGGGAGAAGGCAGGAAAATGAGATTAGGAGGCAGAGATCAGCCACAATTGAATGGCGGAGTAGACTTGATGGGCCGAATGGCCTAATTCTACTCCTATTGCTTGTGATTCTGTAATTACACTAAATACCTGCTCAAAGATCAATGATAACTAGTCACACATGAGTTCTCTTTCATAATTCCAGGCTAACATTACTTGTTTCCATGCTCCGAGGAGGCTGCAGAGAAGCTGGGTGGTGGGTCCCTGCAGCCGGACTCTGGCTCGGAGCCAGCAGGTGTGGATCCGGCGGCAGTCGAGGAAGGACGACATTGGACGAGATCGGGAAGGCGATCGAGGTTGAGGTTGTGGTTGTGCCGGGTGTTTGTCAAAGTGGTCAGGATGGCAGTCGAGGTCAGGGAAGGGGTGGGCAAGGATGGGCAGTCAAGGTTGATGTTGAGGGCGGGCGAAGGGGTCGAGGATAGGTCAGCAGTGGGTGCCTGAGGTCAGACGGGCCACGTGGCTGCAGGAGGTCGGCCGAAAACAAAGGAGGACCTGGCGAGGGGGGGGACCACCAAGAATGGAATACTTTGTAACTTTGTCAGCACCCTTAATGTGGCGATTATTTGCATATCTTGTGTATGCAAAAACAAAGAATCTCACTGTGATATGTCACATGTGATAATAAAGTATCATTCATTCATTCATTCATTCATTCATTCATTCATTCATTCATTCATTCATTTTCTATTATTACATCCCACAATATAGGTTCCAGTATTTTATTTAACATTGCATTCGCAAAGATGATTGAATATGCCTGCAAAGTTTTCGGAGATAGTTTTACTTAATAAGGTTCTGATATCATCTAAAGTCGCCATTAAAAATCGGTGGTGTTCTATGATTTGCAATGGCATTTGATTTGATAACTTGCCATTTTCTCTTTGAGAAGCAACCAGATGGTATTTTTAATTTTCACCCTCATGTTACCTTTCCCCTGGTTCTATTCGTGCTCACTCTTGGTTATTTTCATGGCTTACTCTGTAGAGAAGCATTTTTTCAAATGCTCCTTCATCAGCAGTCTACCAATACTTCATGAATAGTTGCCTCTCCTTATGCGTAGCTGAATGCTATGGACTCAGATGTTCAAGTTTCATTCCCAGTCTGTGCCATCCATGCAGAAGAGGCACAGTGATCAACCTTGACCCTTGCATGCAAAGGGTATGCATAAGAACGTACGCAGAAACAGTTCAAAGTCATGGGTGTGAGTGGACTTAGTGGTAGATGCACAGAGTCTCTTGCCCCGAGTAGGTGAATCGAGGACCAGAGGACATAGGTTCAAGGTAAAGGTGATAAGATTTAATAGGAATCTGAGGGGTAACTTTTTTACACAAAGGATGGTGGGTGTATGGAACAAGCTGTCAGAGGAGGTAGATGAGGCTGGGACTGTCCCAATATTTAAGAAACAGTTAGACAGGTACATGGATAGGACAGGTTTGGGGGGATATGAATCAAATAGGGGTAGGTGAGACTCGTGTAGCTGGGACATGTTGGCCAGTGTGGGCAAGTTGGTCTGAAGGGCCTGTTTCTACGCTGTATCACTCTATGACTCTATGACTTGCAATGGATATCTGGAGTTACTGACACTATGGAAGATTGGAGAAGACAATATTCTTATGAAATGACAAGCATGGTTGTGACATCCAAATTGCTGCAAAATATAAGAACATTCTTGTGACTTTCACAACCTTTGGGTTACAGCCAGTAAATTGCCACTGCAGTAGTATTATTATTTCTTTATCGTGGAGCTATTTGGAGAGTCAAAGGAATTCCGTGGAGTTCACAGGTTCCTGAGGTTGCAAACAAGTTCAGCCATGCACAAATTACTGTTGGTTGCCAGAATACACACAATACACTTTGGAACAACTAAGCAGGTCATATCACATCTGTAGAAAGATGGCATTAATGTTTCAGATGCCAATCCCCTTCAGAACTGGAAGAATGGAGAGTTCTACAGTAATAGGCTTTAACCAGGTCAGAAAAAGGGCATCAGTACAGATTAAACGATTATATGTTCAAACAGGCTGAAGACGTTTTATTGTAGAACTGGACATTTAGAGATGACTGTAATGAAGGAAAAAATGTAAGTGAATTAAATATTCTGATAAAAGGATTAACTGGGCCGTGGAAAATTGCATTCATCAAGGCAACAAAAAGTATTAAGAGAATCGAGCATGTAAAGTGGATAAACAATGTATAAATGGTGGAGTAATGGGATCAGAAGAAGACTGGGTAAATTTTGAATCTTATAGATAACTTAGAAATGGGTTGTGTGTGATTAGGAAAGCAGCTTATAGTCTGCGAAGGAGAATTGCCGTTGATAATTTGAACATTATTCCACACAAAGTGCTGGAACAATGAGAGTGGCACGGTGGTGCAGCGGTAGAGTTGCTGCCTTACAGCGCTTACAGCGCCAGTGACCCGGGTTCAAGCCCGACTACGGGTGCTGTCTGTAAGGAGTTTGCATGTTCTCCCCGTGACCTGCGTGGGTTTTCGCCGAGATCTTCGGTTTCCTCCCAAGCTCCAAAGACGTGCAGATTTAGAGGTTAATAGGCTTGGTATGAATGTAAAATTGTCACCAGTGTGTGTAGGATAGTGTTAATGTGCGGGGATCGCTGGTCGGTGTGACCAATGCTGCATCTCTAAATTAAACCTAAACTGAACTAAAATGTAGAAACAAGGAACTGCAGATACTGATTTACAAATGAAGACACAAAGTACTGGAGTAATCTAGCATGTCAGGCAGCAACCCTGGAGAACATGGATGGGTGACATCCTGTCCTGAAACGTCACCTATCCATGTTCTTCAGGGATGCTGCCTGACCCGCTGAGTTACGCCAGTACTTTGTGTCTTTTTTCCCAGTCAATGTGGCTCTTGTGTTCAAGCTTGTGGAAGGGAACTGGAATCCATGAATTCCTGGCTTGAAGGCAGTTCTTCCACCAATTAGGCCATGGTTCACAAACAGCTGCACTTGGTAACCAGTAAATGTGAGCAAATTCAATGGCTTCAATTCTTATTTTAATATTATAAAACATTAATGACGCTCCACACATCAGACTTTTAAAACTTTTTAAGGCTCATTCAATTAATGACAAATTGACTAGCTGCTCCCAAAACTAACAACTACCAACTCACAACAGCAGGGAATGATTTTTAATTTGGCTCAAAGATACAGCGTGTAAGCAGGCCATTCGGCCCGCAAAGTCTACACCGACCAGCAATCCCCGCACATTAACACCATCCTACGCACACTAGGGACAATTTAGATTTATACCAAGCCAATTAACCTACATACCTATACGTCTTTGGAGAGTGGGAGGAAACTGAAGAGAACACACAGACTCCGTACAGACAGCACACGTAGTCAGGATTGAACCTGGGTCTCTGGGTTTGTTTTTTGAAACATCAAAATAAGCTGCGTTGGGAAGAGGACCGCGTGTGTAGCTCTTCATGGGTCAGTTCAGCCTGAACTACTGCTCATATTACTCAAAATCAATTTGGAGGGAACTTCTTGTGAAAACAATAAATCTTGCAGCTAAGAATGCCAAGTGACAAGCCTGAGGAAAATGAATTGCATTAAGAGAATCAGGAGCAACTCAATTCATGATCCACTATCCACATTTTTAGCCAGACTACCTGACTTCTCTGGCAGAGGGAGAAAAACATCCATTTCTTGGATTTGAACAGCTGATCTTAAGATTTTAGTAGTTTGTGAATTTATAATGCCTGACTCTGATAAATCAAGAAGAAAATTGAGCAGCGCTAGACACAAAATGCTTGTGTAACTCAGTTCAGTTTAGTTTAGTTTATTGTCAAGTGTACCGAGGTACAGTGAAAAGCTTTTGTTGCGTGCTAACCGGTCAGCATAA
Organism: Amblyraja radiata; assembly: GCF_010909765.2. Taxonomy (NCBI): domain Eukaryota; kingdom Metazoa; phylum Chordata; class Chondrichthyes; order Rajiformes; family Rajidae; genus Amblyraja; species Amblyraja radiata. The sequence goes on along the minus strand of NC_045978.1, from coordinate 36,982,690 downwards.
AGACAATACATGGTTACAATCGAGCCATTTACAGTGTACAGATACATGATAAGGGAATAACATTTAATAGTAAGATTAAACGAGAACTTACCAGTTTGAAGTTTGATCCGTATTTTATGAGGAGTTACGATGAGGGATTACGTGAAGAACCCCGCCACGACGCATGCGTGTCATTCTTCAAAGCAGCGGTGTGAAATCACAGATAACTGTAATGACTAAACATAGTAAGATTAGAGAAGAGATACCAGTTAAGTATATGATCAAGGGTGGGAGAGGAGGGCACGTAATCCCTCATCGTAACTCCTCATAAAATACAGATCAAACTTCAAACTGGTAAGTTCTCGTTTAATCTTACTATTTTACTTCGGAGTCACGTGAGTGACTACGTGAAGATTTTAAAGCTCTGTGATTTCATGCCGTGGAAAACGAGTCCATGCATCACGTCTGCCTTGATGACTGTAGGAGGAATTGTGTTAACATAATTTGGACATGAATTCGACATTGAAATCATAAAATCTATTAACACAAATTTATAACCCCTTTTTATTGGTTTAAATTAATTTACAGAACTTAAATTTGTTTCTGCAAACGTTCCAGGTTTCATTACTGGTTTATTGTAAAATAATTGGAATGTTTTTTCCCCCAGACCATCCTGCTGCCTTGAGGATTTGGTCCATTGGTACATCCAACTGTATCGCTGTCGATGTAGCTGCAGCCCTGGTGGAATGAGATTTTAAAATATTAGTATCCACCTCAGCCTGTGTTAGCACCTGTTTCAGCCATCTTGAGACGGTCTGGACCATCACTCTTTTGTGTGGTTGCTAGTGGCTGACCAAAAAGTGCCTTCTCATTGCCTCTTAGGATTTTTGTTTTCTCCAAAAATAATGACAGATGTCTTATTATACACAGATGGTCATCTGTTTGGGTATGATCTAAATTGTATATTGAGGCCTGCTGATCCCTGTCTGTTCTGCTTACTAACTCATAGATATGAAACGTAATATTTTCTGTTGAGGAAGTCATGTTGTCCAGTCTTAGTTTATGCAGTGACTGTACCCTCTGTGCCGTGACCAATGCCATTAGCATGACTGTTTTTAATGTCAGTCTTTGTAGGGACAGAGCTGTTGCTGGAGACCAATTCCTGAGCATCTTCAGGATAATACTTACATCCCATATTTGGGAGTACCTGGTTCTTGGGGGATTAGTATTAAAAATTCCCCTCATAAGTTTTGTTACCAGTGGGCGAGTCCCAACAGAGTAACGCTCTGTCCCCTGCCATAGGTAAGTCGATAGGGCACTTCTGGTGCAGTTGATGGCACTGTAACTGAGCCCCTCATCATAGTGGAGGCCTGCCAGATATTCCAGAACAGACGGGATGTTCATGTCTCTGTAGGTGATGTTGTTTTTATGGCAGTGCATCGCCCACTTCCTGATATAGACCAGATACTGTTTTTTGGTTGACTGTCTTTGGGCCGCCGAGATCATGTTCACTGTTCGGTCCGTCAGTCCCAGTTGTAGTAGAGGTGTTTTTAAAACTCTACAAATTAATAAGTTCAAATGTTTATGGCATGGGTGGCTATCCCTTGTTACAGATGTAGCAATAAATCTGGTCTATGTGGGATGGTGATACATGGTCCTAATACCATGTTTAATACCACTGGGAACCATGGTTGAGTAGGCCAATCGGGTACTACCAATACCAGATGCAGAGTCTTGTTGTATTTTCCTTAATACCCGACTGATGAGGCAGGAAGGAGGGAATGCGTAAATAAACAATTTCCCCCCCAATGCAGCAAAAATGCATCTGTCGCCGCTGCCCCAGGGTCTGGATCCCATGAAACATAATTTGATAACTGGTGGTTAAGTCTGGATGCGAATAGATCGATATCTGGTGTTCCATATTTTGCTGTAATATCAGCAAATACTTTTTTATTCAACATCCATTCGGTGTTTTCATTAAATTTGCATGACCTGGTGTCTGCCACTAAATTTAGTCTTCCTGGTAGGTAAGTGGCTGATATCCAAATATCTCTCTGGATACACCATTGCCAAATTGTATTAGCCAGATTGTCACATGATGTCAATTTGTTTCCACCCATGTGGTTAATGTATGCTACCACGGTGGTATTGTCTATCTGTAGTCCAACATGCTGGTGATATGATCCAGTACAATATGACTTTAGGCCATGGAATGCACCCAACATTTCCAGGTAGTTTATGCCCAGTGTGAGTAATAATGATGCCTCCAGAGCAGTCCATCTACCTCCACAGCTGGTGATGGTATTGGTGGCTCCCCACCCAAGTGCACTGGCATCAGTTTGTAGTACAATGGAAAGGTTACTGTCAATGATTGGATTGGAACAAAGCCAGATGTTATCTATCCACCATTTTATTCCATTTTAGCTTGATTGGTAGTTTCATAGGTCTGTCAAAGTGACCTGCATTAATTTAGAGTGCTTGTATTTTTTCTCTCTGTAAGTTTTGGTAATGTAGAGGTCTAAATTGTGTGGCTGGAAAGGCAGCCACCATTTGCCAATTACTTGTGCTACCAATCTGATGGATGGTTTGTTGATGTCAATGAAGTTATGCAAGCCTCTATTAAATCTCTAGCCTTTCCCTTAGGCAGAGTCACCGACATGTGAACTGAGTCAATGGTGAAACCCCCAAATAGTCCATAGTAGTGGAAGGCGTTAGTTTAGATTTAACTGGATGGATAATAAATCCCAGTTTTTCAAATAACTGTTTTGTGGCTGTTACAGTTTGTTTGGCCAATTCCAAAGTTTTGCCCACAATGAGTATGTCATCTAAATATGCCATGACCATGTGTTTACGTTTACGTAGAAACGCTAGGGCTGATTTCAAAAATTTTGTGAACAGCCTGGGGCTGATGACCCATTTGGCAGTGCTTTATACTGCCAGAGTTGCCCATCCAGTTGAATTTTAAGTAACATCTGTGGTCACCTCGTATAGGCACTGATTAGTAAGCATCTTTTAAATCGATGCTGGCCATGAAGTAACCTTTGGAAATTAATTGTTTAGCAGTAACAAAGGTATCCATTTTGTCAGATCTATGGTGATGCGACAACCACCATCTTTTTTGTTTTTGATAAATATATTGGACACGAATTCTAATGGTTCGTGTTGAGTTTTCTCAATTACACCTTTTATGTAAAGCCGCTCCAGTTCAGCTTGCGCTTTTGATTTTTCTTTATTAGAAGGCACGAACATTCGGTTCGGTATATGTTGAACTGGAGGGCTGTACTTGTGTATAAACTCTATTGTATATCCCTGGATACTGCTTAAGATGTAAGTATCGGTTGTTAACATGCTCCATGCATTCAGAAAATAGTGTAGTCTCCCCCCAACCTCCATGCTCCCTGTATTTTGTAGGGAACCAGACCCACCTACCTCCATAGTTACCAGTGGCAGGTTTACTTCTTTTTGTAGGTTCTTCGCTGCTGTTGTTGCGCTGGTGTCTGGATTTTCGGTTTGGTTGGCGTTGGAGGTCCCCACATCTTCCAAGAAGGCCGGCCTGGGCCATGGCCTAAAAAGACTCATGTTTTGAATACCGGGCCTTCGAGCTTTCACCAGTTCTGCTGGTGGGTGCGTAGGGGTGCTGTCTTTGGCTGTAGTGTTTGTTGGAGTCCATTTTATTAGTCCAGTAGGTTATTTTGTTCCTGCACCCCTTGCGCACTTGTCTTTCCTTCTGCGGACCCCTCTTCCAGGTCAGCCCAGAACTGACCCGCAGTGCTCCCCTCTGATGAGGTATAAGCACTGTGCAGCCCTTCAAGAGGTACTGCTGTGGGTTTATCATAGGGCCCACAGTGACCCGACTCCATCTCCCGGAGTCTGTCACATTGGAGCAAATGCTCCACACACCGCTCCATCCGGCTCCAGCGCTCTCGGTCGCTGGCCGCCCGCGGTTGTTCAAAGTCGGACTCCTCTGAGTCCACGACCTTGTTTGTTTTTGTGTCTAGCCTTTCCGCCCGGCTGCGTGGATCTGGCTGGTGCGGAGGCGACATCGGGCACAGCTGATCCCACTATCGGTGATCCGAGTGCCGCTGGCTGCTGCTGGCTGCCTGCTGCTCCGCGGTCCTCCCTCACCAGCTTTGTCCTTACTGCCGTGGAGTGGATCTGGCCGGTGCGGAGGCGACATCGGGCACAGCTGATCCCATCTAGCCCACCAGCTTTGTCGCAGCCCGTTGGTTTCTCCACCTGTAATTGGCATGGTAAAAACACAAAAAGACCGCAGCTCTTACCTGCAGGGCCAAGTTAAAATTGTCGCTATGGGGGAACGTCGTTCCACCCCGTCTCCTGCCGTTTTCGACTTGTCCAAAAAGTCAACGGCCCCATTTGAATAGTCTCCCGCCTGGCCATGGTGTTCTGGCCGGCGCGGGACCAAAAGTCGGCACAGCTGATCCCACTTACGGGGCTTGTGCCTTCAGCTGCTGCTGGCTCCCGCAACTTCGCGGTCCTCCCCAGCCAGCTTTACTCGCAGCACTTGTGGACACTATTTTGTCCAGCTTCCCCCCCTGTGTAAAAACAGCGCGGGGACAAAAACTACCGCAGAGTAAATCACTTACCTGCAGGTCGCGGTTTCAAACTTACCGCTGCGGGGGAACGCTCCACCCCGCCTGTCGTTTCGCAAGCGTGAAGCGATATGACACGCATGCGTCGTAGCGGGGTACTTCACGTAGTCACTCACGTGACTCCGAAGTAAAATGTAAGGTAAAGACAGCAAAGTCTGATCAAGAATAGTCCGGGGGTCACCAAAGAAGCAGATAGTAGTTCAACACTGCTCTCTGGTTGTGGTAGGATGATACAGTTGCCTGATGCCAGCTGGGAAGACACTGTACCTGAATCTGGTGGTGTGCGTTTTCACACTTCTATATCTTTTGCCCGATGGGAGAGGGGAGAAGAGCGATTGGCCAGTGTGTGACTCATCCTTGATTATGCTGCTGGCCTTGCCGAGGCAGCGTGAGGTATAAATAGAGTCAATAGAAGGGAGGTTGGTTTGTGTGATGGTCTGGGCTGCGTCCACAATTCGCTGCAATTTCCTGCGGTCTTAGATGTTCCCAAACCAAGCTGTGATGCAACCTGATAAAATGCTTTCTATGGTGTATTTGTAGACCAGGCAGCATCTCTGGGTAGAAGGAATGGGTGACGTTTTCCCTCGGGTCGCGACCCTTCTTCAGACTGAGGCTCATGGGAGAGGGAGACACAGAGATAAGGAAGTGTAAGGTGTGGAAATGAGACGTCAAAGGAGATGCAGGTCTAGGAAAATGTAGAATAGATCATTGTTGGAGGAGAAGGTGACAACGAACTATATGGGTGTCCTTGAGACTCTTGAAAGGCGCCCATAAATAAAATTTATTATTATTATTATTATACAGAGTGGCATGGACCAGATACTAATTTCTGGTGCTGGGTGAATAATGCCAACAGTACATGCATCGCTCACACAAGCTGCAAACATGCGGCTGTTGGCTGTTTGCTGCAGATTGGCAGCTTATTTGCATGGTGCAGTGTGGTGGTGCAGTTTTTCATGCTGCTACCTCATTGCTGCGGAACTTAGGGGATTCTTTGCCACCGAAGGCTGCGGATACCATGCCAATGGATATTTTCAAGGCAGAGATAGATAGATTCTTGATTAGTACGGGTGTCAGGGGTTCTGGGGAGAAGGCAAGAGTATGGGGTTGAGAGAGAGAGAGATAGGTCAGCCATGTTCATTGGGTGGTAAGTTAATTTTCCCTGATGGTGAATAGACGGCAAAACAATGAAAGGAGGTGTGATGGAGAACCAGGAAAAGGAGAAAGGCAGAATGTAGCTGATGGGGTTGCTTCCTGGTGGTTGGCACAAGCCCTTTGGGCCGAATGGTCCCCTCCTAGATCATTTGAAATCAGCTGCAGAAGATCTTTGCCTCATTCTGCCATATGCTGCAGTCTATTGAAGGGATTCAGTGTTCAAGGTGATCTAGGTGGTAGTGAACGGGTGATCGGTGCCTGTGATTGGGCTGTCAGCTCCCCCCCCCCCCGCACGCTCTCAATAGAGTTGTGAACAACTGAACTGAATTGTGTTCAGTTCTGTGCAGCGTGTCATAGGAAAGATGTTGTCAAGCTGTAAAGGGTACGGAGAAGACTTAAGAGGATGTTGCCAGGACTAGAGGGTCTGAGCTATGGGCGGAAGATGAGCAGGCTTATGCCCCTGTCTCACTTAGGAAACCTGAACGGAAGCATCTGGAGACTTTGGGCCAAATGTTTTTGTCTGTCTCCCTACCTGCTTCCACTACCTGCAACCTCCGGCAACCACCTGCAACCTCCGGGAACCGCTCGTAAACCTTGGGTGGGGTGCAAAGTCTCCAGAGGTTTCCGTTCAGGTTTCCTAAGTGGGACAAGGGCATTAGACTCTATTCCTTGCAGCGCAGGAGGATGAGGGGTGATCTCATTGAGGTGTATAAAATCACGAGAGGAATCGACGCGCAGAGTCTCTTGCCCAGAGTAGGTGAATCGAGGACCAGAGGACATAGGTCTAAGGTGAAGGAGAAAAGATTTAATAGGAATTCGAGAGGCAACTTTTTCACACAAAGGGTGGTGCTTGTAGTTGTGGAACGAGCTGCCAGAAGAGGTAATGGAGGCTGGGACTATCCCAACGTTTAAGAAACAGACAGGCACATGGATAGGACAGGTTTGTAGGGATATGGGTTAAACACAGGCAGGTGGGACTCGTGTAGTTGGGAGGTATGGGCAAGTTGGGACAAAGGGCCTGTTTCCTCGCTGTATCGCTCTATGACTATGACCCTCGGTACACGGAGGCAGAGAGGTGACTGTGGGAGGCAAGAGGCGGTGGTTTTCCTGGGGTGACGGGTGGAGGTATCGGTGGAGTAGGCCGCCTGATGCCCCCAGCAGCTGTGGGATCGTGTAGATCAAACACCACAGGAGGTCCCACAGCAGATGGATGATCATGCAGCCTTCAGCATCTCAGAGCGGCAGACAGATGGTGGAGGACATTGACAACATCATCAGACCCATTTTGTGTCTACCTTCCATTTTTAAGAACCTGATGTTTGAAATATATAAGTTGGCACCAGAAACATGGCGGCTATTTGTGTAGTGCTCAGAAGTCATTTATTATTTTGTTACACTACATTGTTTGCACTCTTTTATTGTGCGTATGTGGGTATTTACTGGATTGCATGCAAAACAGAACATTTCCCTGTATCTGGCATTAATGTAGCTATTGAACTATTGTGACGTGGTTGTGGTTTATGGTTGATCTGGAGTTAGAGGGTTGCAGTAATCGATATTTTACAAGGAGACACCATTCTTTAGGCTGTGCTGGGGGTGCAGGGACAGGTCAGCTTTACTTTTTAGTTTAGTTTAGTTCAATTTAGAGATACAGCACGGAAACGGGGCCCTCCGGCCCACTGAGTCCGCGCTGACCAGCGATCCCTGTACACTAACACTATCCTACACACACCAGGGACAATTTACAATTTTACCCAGCCAACTAGCCTACAAACCTGTATGTCTTTGGAGTGTGGGAGGAATCCGGAGCTCCCCTAGAAAACCCACGCAGGTCGCGGGGAGAATGAACAAACCCCGTACAGACAGCGCCCGTAGTCAGGATCGAACCGGGTCTCTGGCGTTGTAAGGCAGAAACTCTACCGCTGCGCCACCGTGCGTTTCTGGTTGTACATTTAGCCATATTTATGTGTGGGGCAGCATCGTTTGCCATGATGCTGTTGCTGTTCATTAGCAGGTTGTTACATTATGCAGAGCATCATGAGAGTAGAACCGAGACAGAGCGGCATTCAGCTTCTGCTCCTTGGCTCCAGGTCAGAAAGGATCAGGAGCGGAGATTTGCCAACACAGCAAGCATCCCAATGGTACAGTTTCCAATCAACGTCCGTGAGAGGTCCATCTCTTAATGCAGAACTCCAGTGCCTCAGCAAGGCCAGTCTCTCATCACTGTTCGGGAGCTGCAGTGAGCAGATAAGAAATCACAACGCTGAATGTGAGAGGTCCCGTCAATCCCGCAGCATGTGTGAATACCTGGATGTCTCAAGAATTGGACTCCGGTACACTCAGGGGTAAGGTTTTTCAAATCAAGGGGGCTTCTATAACCTTCACAGTCAGACACTCACACCCTAATGAAGAGCTGCAATGCAGAGAGAGGATGAATAATAGAGAACGTGAACCCTCCCTCAGCTTTGAGCCATGACAGGCTTTGCACGACTATGGTTGAGTTCCATACTTTGGTTTTTGCACTATCACGGTCTAGTTTACTTGGAATAACTAATAATTTAATGTACATTTATTTATTTGTTGTTGATGTTGCATTTGATTTGCCTGCAAACCTGCAGCAAGTAAGAATTTAGACACCCGTTTTTGGTCGACAACCCTCTTCAGACTGAGAGTCAGAGCAAAGGGAAACGATAGATATAGACCATCTACTGTACATCTCTCATTTCCCTTTGCCCTGTCTCTCAGTCTGAAGAAGTATCTCGACCCAAAACATCACCCATTCCTTTTCTTCAGAGATGCTGTCTGACCTGCTGAGTTACTCCAGCATTTTGTGTCTATCTTCAAGTTATTGGAACCTAGATAACATTGACTGAAACCATGCTTGCATTTCAATAGGGGATATAAAATGCTGAATCTACTGACAAGGCAGAAAACATTTGTGGCATCAGCACAGATGTTACCTAACATGCTGAGTAGTTCCAGCATTTCTATTTCAGATTTGACAGTATATTGGTCCAACGGCCAAGAAAGCACAACCGCACCTTTACTTCCACAAAAGGATAAGGAAATTGGGCAGGTCTCCAAAGATCCTGACCAATTTCTACAGGTGCCCCACAGAGAGCATCCTGTTGGGATGCATCACAGCTTGGCATGGCAAGTACTCTGCTCAAAATCGTAAGGAATTGCAGAATAGTGAATGCAACCTGGTCCATCACACGGACCAGTCTGTTCAACCCCATCGATGCTTCACTCAGCCACGGGAAAGCAGCCAACATAATCACGAACCACTCACAACAAGAGTTACCCATCCTATGTAATTGGCATAATAGTATTCAATGTTCCCATTTGAGTCTCGGCACTACCACAGAACTCACTAAATAGACTACCGCATGGAATCCAGCTCCCCATAGAGTAATATACTGCTATCTATTGAGCACAAGAGGCCGCTGTTATTTTTTTTCTAATTAGCTCAACTTTTTGCATTGACGAGTTATGAATTCCTTCTTAATTCTTATTTTTAATAAAAATCTGTGCCAAATTTCAAGTAGTTACCAGAGATGGGTCACAAAAGTCAAAATCTAGACACATTTTGGATGTTCCGCCCACAGTCTAATATGACAATAAACAAATCTCAATCCGATCTGAAGTCAGAATGATGTGCAGCTTGGAGGGCTACTTATAGATGGTAGTGTGCCCTTGCTTTTGATGCCCCTGTCCTTCCATGCAGCAGACATGGGTTTGGAAGGTGCTGTCTAAGGGGCCTTGGTGTGTTTCTGCAGGGCATCTTGTAAAATGATGTACAAACAGCTGCTACTGTGCGTGAGTGGTGCAGTGAGTTGGGGATGGAGTGCATATTAAGTGGGTTGCTGGATGGTGTTGGGCTTCTTAAGTGTTGGTGAAGTTGCCCTTACCCAGGCGCATGGAGAGTATACCATCACACTCCTGACTTGTGCTAGTAGACAGAAGTAATGGGTGACGTTTCAGGTCAAAGCCCTTCATCTGAAGATGGATTTCGAAATAAAACATCACCCGTTCCTTCTCTCCATAGATGCTGCATGTCCTGCTGAGTTAAGGGCCTGTCCCACTTGGCTGTCATTTGCGTGTCATGCAGATGGCGCGCGAAGATTTGTACATCACAAAATCTTGCGATGCCGCGCGCAGCCGCTCGTCACTGCCTATGTCATCACGCACCATGCGTGCGTAATGCGCACCAGGCGCGCATCACATGCATGTCATGACGCGTAAATGATGTCACGTAAATTACACAGGCAAATGACGGCCAAGTGGGACAGGCCTTTTACTGTAGCATTTTGTGTCTATCTGCAACGTAAACCAGCATCTGCATTTCCTTCCTACACATTGTGCTAATGGATGGTGGTCAGGCTTTGGGGAGTTATGAGTTGAGTTGCTTGTTGCATGATTTACTTGTCTGATCTGTTCCTGTGGTCACACAGTGTATATGGTGACTCCTGTTCGATTTCCGATCAATGGTAAACCCCTACGATATTGATAATAATCCAAAGTGTTGTATATGAATGTCCCTGAGGATTCAGTAGTAGGAAACTCAATGCATTTGACAAGATCTTACATGGGAATCTGGTCAAAAAGGCTCGACCTCATTGATTCGATGATAATTGAACAAATTGGATGTGAAATTGACTTGATAATAGAAGGCAAAGGGTAACAATGGAGCATTGTTTGTAATTAGATGCCAGTGAACGATGGAGCCTCACAGGCATTTCTTTTGGCACCATTTCGGTTTGTTTCAGACATTAATGACTTGGGTTTGAATGTGGAAGCACGATTAGTGAGTCTGCAGATGAGATAAAATTGATGGACGTTGGGGTGGTAATCTAAGACAATGGAAATCTAAAGATATTGAAGAGCAATGGCAAATGAAATTTAATCCTGAAAGATAATGCATTCGAGGAGGACTAATAGGGCAAAGTGTGAGTTGAGCATTGGGTGAACTTTCAGACGCACTTTAGGAATAGAGGGATCACAAGGGGAAACAAACTGCTGGAGGAACTCAGCAGGTGTGAAACAAAATGGACACACAGTGTTTTGAGTGGGCAACTTTCTTCATATTTATGCTTTCAGTATCAGTAGTCTCTTGTATTCTCAATAGGAAGATGGTCTACAATTCCAAATATACCTGGAGCTGACTGCGCAGGTATAAAAGATGCTGACAAAAGCGTATAGGAGACTTGCTAGGCCGTAGAATATAAAAGCAGAGAGGTCATGATACCAGTTTATTTTTAATTTTATTTTTTGTTTTGTTTATTTTATTAGAAGTTAATACAGTACAAAACAGTACAGTGGAACCTAATTTTAGGTGCCAACTATGTCATACCATAATCCATTCTATGTACAACCTCTACTTTTATGTTTTGAGAAGGAAGTAAGCAAGACAAGAAAAAGAAAACAATAGAAAGGGGAAAAAGAGGAAAAATAGATGGTAGAGAATAGAAAAACGTGAAGTGTGTATATAAAAAAAAGAAAAAGTAGAAAGTAGAAATAGGAGAGAAGGCCCCTTAAAAGAGAAATTTACAAATCTTTATTCGGAGATGTAGATCTATCCACGTAATGAACTGAAATCAGCAATCCTTATGGTACCGCTGCATCACATGATTCCAAAAAGTCGATGAAAGGAGACCAACTCCTTATGAATTGGTCATATTTATCTATTAGTCGGAGTCTCATTTCTTCAAGGCGTGCTATGTCCATCATATTCCTAATCCACATTTTAACAGTTGGTATGGTTGTATTTTTCCAAAATTTAAGTATCAATTTCTTTCCAATTATTAACCCATAATTAAAAAAAACGTTTTGGTCTTTATTTAAATTGATATCTTCTCCTATTATTCCAAATATAATCCATTCCGTTTTAGGTTCTATTGTGGACTTGAAAAGCTTTGTAAATATATCAAATATATCACTCCAAAATTTATTCAACTTTGTACATCATACAAATGAATGTGTTATATTAGCGTTTTGAAACAAACATTTATCGCATCTGGGAGAGACGTTTGGATAAAATTTATTCAACTCGTTTTTGAATAATATAGTCTATGTAATAATTTGAATTGAATTAAATTATGTCTTGCATTAATAGAACAATTATGTGTGTTCATCAGATACTTTTCCCATCTATCCTTCGAGATCTTTATCATTAGCTCATGTTCCCAATCTTCCCTTAGTGCTTCTGTTGAGGGTAATTCTCTATTTAATATATTATAATAAAAGTATGATATTAGTTTTTGTGAATCAGCCTTAATATTCATTGCTTCTTCTAAAGGGTCTAAAAATATAGTTTGAAATCTATGTATATATTTCTTCATAAAGTCACATACCTGTATATATTTAAAATATTGATTATCCTTCAGTTTAAATTTTAATTTTAAATGTTGAAATGATAACAGTTTACCCAACTCATACATATCCCCTACTTTCCTAATCCCCAGTCTATCCCATTGTTGATATGTGTTGTCGATGAGAGAAGGTTTGAATGCAGGGTTGTTCAATAGTGGGGTTAGTACTGATAAATTATTTAATTTCAAGGATACTTTTATTTGTTTCCAAATTCTTATTATATTGTGAATAATTGGGTTCTTCTTATATATTATACTATTCAATTTTATTGGTGAGAGCAGGATCGTTCCTATATCGTGCGGATAGCACTCCTCTTTCTCCATTCTTATCCACTCCAACTGCTGAGTGGAACTATCCAACCAGTACATTATGTTCTTAATATGCACTGCCTAGTAGTAATACATAAAGTTAGGTAATGATAAACCCCCAACTTCTTTAGGTTTACACAAATGCTTTCGTTGAATTCTGTGTGCTCTGTAATCCCATATAAAATTAGTGATAGTAGAATCTAGTTTTTTGAAAAAGTATTTTGGAATATATATTGGGATCGCTTGAAACAAATATATTAATTGTGGTAAGAAAGTCATTTTTATAGCGTTAATTCTACCTATCAATGAGAGCGGGAGCGTTTTCCAAAATTTAATCATATCATTCAGTTTATTTAATCGTGGCATAAAATTGGCGCTAAATAATGATTTGTGTCTTCTCGTAATTTGAATACCCAGATACTTGAATTTTTCTGTTGCAATTATGAAGGGGAATTTTAATAAGTGTCTCGAGTCCTGTGGTTTTAAAGACATAATTTCGCTTTTATTCCAATTTATTCTATATCCTGAAAAAGAGCCGAATTCCACAATTAATGTTAATAATGTGGGTATACTCGTTTGTGTATTAGTAATATATATGATACCAGTTTATAAAAACAACTAGACTAAGTGGGACCCGTTGTGTCCCATATTCACACAGGAGGGCTGGTCTCCCGACGCAATATTCCACCTCTCCACCGATTCCAATATTGGGCTGAAGGGGCTGGTCTCCAGAGGGCAAGTATGGACATTGTGCGCCAAATGGAGTCTTGGAGTGGCAGCTCAATCCCTCAAGCCTGATGTGCTGGCAGCTCACTCACGGCTGGTGGGCTGGCAGTTCACTCACAGGTATCCCTTGAATTCAAATCCATTTTCCTACCATTTCAAGCAGGGTGCACGGCCACCGAATTCAATAATAATAATAATAATAATAATATCTTTTATTGTCATTGCACATTAGTGCAACGAGATTTAGTATGCAGCTTCCAACCGATGTAAAAGAAAAGTAAAATAAATAAATAAGCTGTGTGACGTGACCATCCGAGGGAGACAGTCCAGGGGGGATGGGGGGCTCTCAGCAGGGCCAGTTCAGAGCCGCTATAGCTCTGGGAATAAAGCTGTTTCTGAGTCTGGAGGTTCGGGCGTAGAAGGCCTTGTAGCGTCTGCCGGAGGGAAGTAGTTCGAACAGTCCGTTACAAGGGTGTGACGAGTCTTTATGGATGCTGACGGCCTTCCTGAGGCACCGTGTGTGGTAGATGCCCTCCAAGGCTGGTAGCTGTCCCAATAATCCTCTGCACTCTGTGGACGACGCGCTGAAGAGCTCTCCTCTCCGCCTCCGTGCAGCTGAGATACCACACAGAGATGCCATACGTTAATATGCTCTCTGTGGTGCAGCGGTAGAAGGTTGTCAGCAGCTGTTGGGGCAGACCAGTCTTTTTTAATGTCCTCAGGAAGAACAGTCATTGCTGTGCCTTCTTGACCAGCGCAGCGGTGTTGGTGGACCATGTGAGGTCCTCTGAAATGTGAGTGCCCAGAAACTTAAAGCTGGACACTCTCTCCACACTTTCCCCATAGATGGAGATTGGGGTGTATTCTCCATTATGGGACCTCCTGAAGTCAATAATCAGCTCCTTGGTCTTGGAGGTGTTTAGTGACAAGTTGTTACATGTGCACCAGTCCGCCAGGTTCTGCACCTCCGCTCAGTATTTTGTTTCATCACCGTTGGTGATCAGCCCAATCACTGTTGTGTCGTCTGCAAACTTCACGATGGTGTTGGTGTCGAATGCAGGAACACAGTCGTGAGTGAAGAGGGAGTAGAGCATGGGGCTTAGTACACAGCCCTGTGGTGTGCCGGTGCTCAGGGTGATAGTGGAGGACAGGTGCGGGCCCAGTCTCACTGCCTGCGGTCGCTCCGTCAGAAAGTTCAGGATCCAATCGCATATCGGCGAGCTGAGGCCTAGCTGGTGGAGTTTGGTGGTGAGCTTGGTGGGGATGACCGTATTGAATGCAGAGCTATAGTCAATGAAGAGCATCCTCACATACGTGCCCTGTCTGTCCAGGTGAGTCAGGACAGTGTGAAGGGCCAGAGAGATGGCATCCTCTGTCGATCTATTTGACCTGTATGCAAATTGATGAGAGTCCAGTGAGGCAGGGATGCTGGATTTGATGTGGGAGAGGACCAGCCTTTCGAAGCACTTCATTGGGATTGGAGTCAGGGCAACCGGGCGGTAGTGGTGACTTTAGACTTTTTCGGCACCGGCACTATGGTGGCTGTTTTCAGGCACTTGGGGACCGTTGCCAGAGATAGAGATAGATTGAAGATTCTCGTGAATACCTCCGCCAGCTGTACAGCACATTCCTTTAGTACCCTTTCCTGGACTCCATCCGGGCCTGCAGCCTTGCATGGATTGATCCTACGCAGGGCGCACTGTACCTCCTGAGTGCTCAGTGTTAAGGCCTGTCCCTCCGCCATGGCCGGGGTTATTCCACTCCTGGTGGTGTTGCCAGTTTCGAAGCGGGCAAAGAAGGTGTTTAGTTTGTTGGCCAGTGTGCACTTTCTTACCACTTCAAGCAGGGTGCAAGGCCACCGAATTCAAGTGCAGTTTCATACCACTTCAAGCAGGGTGCAAGACCACCAAATTCAAGTGCAGTTTCATACCACTTCAAGCAGGGTGCAAGGCCACCAAATTCAAATGCAGTTTCATACCATTTCATGCAGGGTGCAAGGCCACCACATTCAAATGCAGTTTCATACCATTTCAAGCAGGGTGAAACCACACTCACAGTTCAGTAGACATTCAGTATGTTCAGTTGCTTCACAGCTCAGACAGAGTCATGACCTCTCCCTCCCCCATCATGCAGAGACTGAGCCACAAGCACACTTCCGGGTTTTATAATCCCTCCCCCCCAACGGAAAAGGTGTGGCCTTCATGGCATGATTGACAGGAGAGAAATTCTCAAAATAATTTAAACACTAATAACACTTTTATATTTCATTGATGAAAAGAATCCACTGCACCTGATGAGCGAAGGGGGACTGAGTAAGATGGCCATAAATCACAGTGGTAGCATTTTATATAAAATCAATATACAGTGCAAACAGGAAGTTATCAAGTTTACACAAACAGCCATTGGCAGTGCCCTTTACTTCAAGCCAAATCCCCAAGCAACCATTGGCAGTGCCTTTTACTTCAACCCTCAACCCCCAAACAACCATTTGCAGTGCCTTTTATTTCAACCTAAAACCCCCAAACAACCATTTCCAGTGCTTTTTACTTCAACCCAAACCCCCCCCAAACAACCATTTGCAGTGCTTTTACTTCAAACCAACCATATTTTCATTTTCAAACCACATTAAGGGCACTCAAGGTCAGTAAAAACACACTCACAGTTTAGTAGACATGTGTTCAGTGTTATTCACAGCTCAGACTGAGAGACATGACCCTCTTGCTTCCTCCATCTTGCAGAGACTCACTGAGGCACAACACTTCCGGGTTTTATAGTCCCTCCCCCCTCCCACCAGCAGGGGCAGCAGAGAGAATGTCAACATTTTTTAAACATTAACAACTCTTTTATGTTTCATCGACGAGAAAAATCCTCTGGTCCAGCTCAGCGGATGGGGACTCTGAGCGAGGTGACCAAAAGGACGGCCGTAAGTGGCGGCATTCTTTCAGAAATCACGAAACAGTAAGTCAGAAAGTGGTCAAGATCTTAGTTTTAGTAATATAGATATCTAGGCTGCAGATGGAATCGTGTGTGTAATTCTGATCTCCACACAACAGGAAAAATGGGAATGCACTAAAAAGGTGCAGAAAGGATTCCTTGGAGCATTTCCAGACAGGAGAGTCTGGAGAGGCTGTGTTTACTGAGAAAGTTGAAGGAATATCTGATAGGAAAATATGAGAATAGATAGTGAGAAACCTACCCTTTTAGTGGAGGTTACACTGTCCATAGTTACAGTGTAACTATTCATTTAATTCATTTAACATAGAGGATTTTTGAAGAAGAATTTTTCTTTCACAGAGGGTGGGTGCAGTTGAGAAAGCATTCCATGAGGGGCTATTGGAGCTGGTATTGTAACACTTAACTTCAAAGTCTTTGGGTGAGCACTTAAAATACCATAGCATAGAAGGCCACAGGAGGTGGGAAATGGGATCAGTATAGATACTTGATGCAATGAGACAAGGCGTTTGCTTCCATTGGTTTGACTTTTTGATGCTGTATGACTTTCCCAGTGTTGAAGAGTGGGGCAGCAGGATATCCCTCGTGGACCTTGTGAAATTCAGGAATATGATATATGAACATCCCAGCATTAAACGATGGGATTATTGGACCTCCTATTGTTGATGAATGGAATGCATATGGATCCCAATGTTCAGAGATGAACTTAGAATGTAGAAAAGTACATCACAGGTAAATGCCGCACAGCCTCTGTTTAGTTTAGTTTAGTTTAATTTAGGTTAGTTCAGAGATACAGCACGGAAACAGGCCATTCGACCCACCGGGTCCATGCCGACCAGCGATCTCCCAAAAATTAACACTATCCTACACCCACTAGGGACAATTATTTTTACATTTACCAAGCCAATTAACCTACAAACCTGTACGTCTTCCGAATGTGGGAGGAAACCGAAGATATCAGAGAAAACACGCAGGTCACGGGGAGAATATTCTTGAAGTTGCGAAAGTCTCTGCAACTACGTCTGGCGATAATGTGATAATGCAAAAAAATCTTGAATACATTTCTTTACTTTTAAATGAAATGTTAAAAATCTGAAAGTCTATGACTTAGAGATCTCAGTAAGAAATTTACTGAACCAGCAGCCTACCTCCCCTCTATTCTGCAGAATGAGCAAACTATTTGATAAATATATCATAGAAACATAGAAACATAGAAATTAGGTGCAGGAGTAGGCCATTCGGCCCTTCGAGCCTGCACCGCCATTCAATATGATCATGTGCCCTTCCTGTAGCTTGCTTCTGTAGAAAACAGATCTTACTTTGCTAATCTTTGAAATATAATCTTCTCTGAATACAGACTGTTCTTTTGAACAACTTCCCTTTTTTAACAAATTCCAGGCACTCTTCAAAATTATGCATAAAATTCCAACTGGAAAATGTTGGGGATTAAATATAAGTCCAATGGACAAGCACTGAAGCAATAGCAAGTTATTTCACAGTAAAATGCAATTACCTTAAACTACACCATTTTCCTCTTGAGTTACTGGGACAATGTGTCCAGATCATTCAAAGTGACAACTTCATTTATGACATATCTGAGTTTTCAAAGAAACCTTCCCGAAAGCACTTTGGAAAATATAGACTGGATATATCATGGTGAAAAGTAGTGCACTATACAGTTACTACCATTATATAATGAGTTTATACAATATATATCAAACCTGTAAATTTACTGTTTTAATAAAGGCTTCCGGACACCTTGCAGGCTATGTTGGGTAATTGATGCGAAAGTTATATATGATTCAGTTTTTAATAAATCTGAATTATAGTTCATGAAGGCATACAAATCTAGGCCATCTGTTTAAAATCAGAGCAGAGCAGTCTAATATTGCCACACACACAAGCTGGGAGCTGTGGGTTCAGTCCGACTTTATTTGGCAAATGAGATTAATTAGTTTATTCACTCACTAGACATGTAATCAAATTACTTCCAGCAAGAATAATAATCCAAAATAATGTTAATGCTTGGATAAAGAACCTACCAAGTAGTGTTTTTTTAAGCAATTATTTCAGTTATTTTAATTTAGTTTAGAGATACAGAGTGGAAACAGGCCCTTCGGCCCATCAGGTCTGCACCGACCAGCGATCCGCGCACACCAAACAAGGACAATTTTTACATTTACACCAAGCCAATTGACCTACAAACCTGTACATCTTTGGAGTGTGGGAGGAAACCAAAGATATTGGAGAAAACCCACGCAGGTCACGGGGAGAACGTACTAACTCCGTACAGGCAGCACCCGTAGTCGGGATCGAAGCCAGGTCGCTCGCGCTGCAAGGCAGCAACTTTACCACTGCGCCACCATGCCACCCACTTTCTCACAATTGCAACTGTCCAGTTTCCAGTGCATTAACAACACGCCCATCTTTTTTGTGTATGCTTGGCAGCATTGCATGTCCATGAAGGTATCCAGAGACAGAGATGTTGCAAGTCACACTGGTGTTGAGTCCCTTGTTAGGTTAGGTTATGAATTATCTCACCTAACTTCCTTTATCCGTTCCACTTCTTATTAATTTGATCTATTGATCTCACTTTTCCAATTCACAATTTCCCCAACTCCCCTTGGTGTGAAGACTGCTCCATGATTTTTCTTCCAAGGAGTCTAGCTAGGATCAGAAAGTAAGAAGATAGCAGCAGGAGCTGGCCACTTAGCCCCTCAAGCTTGTCCCACCAATCGATAAGCTCCTGACTGATCTTCCTGAAACCTCATCTCAACTTCTCTACCAGTGCCCCTATTTATACACGAGGAAAACGATTGTAAAATAATGCCACTTCCTTTCTTCATTGTTTCTTAACAGGCAACAATTCCTGGGGAGAATCTTTTTATAACAAAAACAATAAAAGTTGTAAACACTCAACAGGTCAGGCAGCATCTGTGGAAAGAGAACTGAACAATGATTGAGGCCAGAAATGGTTCATATTACAAAAGGATTTTGAGTTCTGACAATCTTGAACCCTGTTTCTTTTTCCACAGATGCTGCCCACCCAGTTGAGTGTTCCAACTCATTCTGCTTTTGTTTCAGATTTCTGTCAACTACAGCATTTTTAATGATGTTTAATATCCTTCTATCAGTGTTTATAGTGTTGGAAATATTAGAGCGTTCAACAGTGTGGGCAGTGAAGTGTTGCTGCATAAGTTTAGTTTAGTTTAGAGATATAGCATGAGAACAGGCCCCTCCCCTTCCTTTTGTGTGTGGAAGGAAACCGAAGGTCTCGGAGAAAACACACGCAGGTCACGGGGGGAACGTACAAACTCCGTATAGACAGCACCCGTGGTCAGGATCGAACCCGGGTCTCTGGTACGGCAAAGCAGTAGCTCTACCGCTGTGCCACCATAAGGGGACATGAAACATAAATACAGTTCAGCAAAGGTTGAATTGAACGGCATACCAGTCTTACAAATTTTACTGAGAATTTTGAAGTGGTGGCAATGAGTACAGCATTATCGAGATTGCCGACACGAACTTTAGCATAGCCTTTGACAAGATTCTACATGGTAGGCTAATAGGAAGATTCACTCACATGGGCTCCAGAGTGAGCTGGCCAAAGGGATACAAAATTGGCTTGGTGGAATGAGTCAGAGGGTGAGGCTCCAATCTCAATGGTCAATGGTGCTTTCATTGTCAAATACGCAACTGCAGAGTGAAATTAATTCTGCATTTATTACATATGCAAGCACCGCCCCTTTTGCCACCATTATTCAATGTTTAAAGTCTATCTCCTCTCCTCGCCCGGCCACCTTTGTGTCCCGGGGGTTCCTCCTGCAGCCAACCTTTAAGGCGCTGGAAGTATTATCCCGGTTCACCCTCCTTGCTCCTTGAGTCTGACCTCCAGCTTCCTCCTGGTTAGGCCGTCGGTCGAGCCTTTGAGCGGGTTCCCGGTCCCGCCAACCATTGAGCCTTCGGGCAGGTTGCCTTCCAATTGAGCGGTACGATTCACTCAGTACCAATCCCAATGTTGTCAACACATTCACTGACAAGGGCATGCTGCTGTATTCTGGCAGAGTGAGCCAGGCATTAGCTCTTGGACACATCCTCATACCCATCCCTTGACCATGACCCCACTGACAAACATCAAATGGTGCAGTGGTAGAGTTGCTGCCTTACAGCACCAGAGACTCGGGTTCGATCCTGTCTATTGATACTGAACGGGCTTTGTGAGTTCTCCCTGTGACCGCATGGGTTTCCTTCAGGTGCTCCAGTTTCCTCCCACACTCCAAAGACCTTCAGATTTGTAGGTTAATTGACCTCTGTACATTGTGTCTCCTGTGAGCTATAGGGAAAAATAGTAAGATTAAACGAGAACTTACCAGTTTGAAGTTTGATCTGTATTTTATGAGGAGTTACGATGAAGGTTTACGTGAAGAACCCGCTCAGCACGCATGCGCGGCATACTTCCAAGCAGCGGTGTGGAATCACAGATAGACACAGTTATTGAAGTAAACATAGTAAAGAAAAGGAGACATCAGTTATCAGTTTGACCTATATTATGAGGGTGGGAGCGGAGGGCACGTAATCCCTCATCGTAACTCCTCATAAAATACAGATCAAACTTCAAACTGGTAAGTTCTCGTTTAATCTTACTATTTTACTTCGGAGTCAAGTCACATGAGTGACTACGTGAAGACTTCAAAGCTCTGTGATTTCAAACCGTGTAACAGTTTTATTTCACTCACTGCCGAAGTTCTTGAGGGAGGAAGTGTGTTATCGTAACCAACCAATGAATCTGTTTTTCGAGAAATAAAAAATGATATTTAGTAACAATAACAAATTAAATTGCTCCCCCGGGCTTAAATTAAATATTTGCAGTTTGTAAAATTTTTCTGCAAACAAGTCAGGTTTCGTCAACGGCTTATTGTAAAAAAAATTCTGAATGTCGTTTCCCTCGACCATTCTGCTGTCGTCAGAATATGGTCAACCAGTACGTCCATTCTTTCGGCCGTTGATGTAGACGCTGCCCTGGTGGAATGAGATTTGAAAAAAGTTAGTCTATTCCGGCAGCCTTTAGTACCTGCTTGAGCCATCTTGCAATGGTTTGGCTCGTTACCCGGCCATGAGGTTTTTTGTGGCTGACCCATAAGGCTTTTTCACTCCCTCTGATGTTATAGGTTGTGTCTATATAATATAGTAGATAGGTCATGACACACAACCGCGGCTCTGGCGGGTAAGCCCGGAACACCACAACTGGATTGGCTATACCTGGCCTGCTCTGTTCTACCAGACCCTGGATGATGAACGAGATCTGGTCTGGGGTGGTCACCATGTTGTCCAGTCGCAATCGATGTAGTGACTGGACCCTCTGAGTGGATACAAGTGCCATCATCATGAGCGTTTTCAGGGTAGTTTGTTCGAGGCTGAGGGATCTGGCTGGTGGCCATCCCCTGAGGTACGTCAGGACCACACTGACATCCCATAAATGGGTATACCTTGGTCTAGGGGTTTGATGTTATAGATGCCCTTCATTAATTTGACCACCAGTGGATGGGATCCCATCGGCTGTTGTCCTGCTGCCGGTTTCAAATAAGCAGACAGGGCACTCCTTGCTGTGTTGACGGCACTGTAGCTGATTCCTCTTTGTGGTGTAGGTAGGCCAGGAACTCCAGTGCGTTGGTGACTGTTGCTGTTGTGTACGTGGTCCCTGTTTCCTGGCAGTACTTCTCGCATTTCTTGATGCTGGTTAAGTACTGCTTCTTAGTGGATGTTCAAAAGGGATGCTGACATGGTGTTGATGGTTTGTTCTGACAATCCCAGTTCCAGATAAGGTCTGTTTAAAACCCTGCAACCCATGAGTTTGATTTTCTCATGGCATGGGTGGCTTATGCCTGATACCGGGTGAGTTAACAACTCTGGGTCACTGGGGAATACCATTGGTGTTTCAACAAACATGTCATGCAGTACTGGGAACCATGGCTGTGTAGGCCAGTCGGGTACCATCAGACCCTGATGCAGAGTCCATCTGTATTTTTCGTAGTACCTGACTGATGAGGCAGAAGGGAGGGAAAACATAGAAGAAAGAATTTCCCCAATCCAGCATGAAGGCATCTACTACCGCTGCTGCCTCTGGGTCTGGTTCCCAAGCGACATGCATAGGTATCTGGTGATTTAGCCTTGATGCAAATAAATCGATATCTGGCGTGCCATATAGCTTGATAATTTTTGCAAATACTTTGGGTTTTACATCCATTCGATGTTGTCATTGAATTTGCGTGACCTGGTGTCTGCCACTGTATTTAGCTTACCTGATAGGTAAGTTGCTGGCAGCCAAATATGTCTTTTTGACACACCATTGCCAAATTGTGTTGACCAATTTGTCGCATGATAACGATTTTATGCCTCCCATATGGTTAATGTAGGCCACCACCGTAGTATTATCCATTTGTAACCGTACATGCAGTGATGCATATTTGATGTATATGCTTTTAATCCATAAAAGGCACCCAACATCACTAAATAATTAATGCCCCGTGTAAGTAGTAATGATGACTTTAGGTTAGTCCATCTACCACCTCTTAGATAATGATAGGGCTGAAACTATGCCAACTGTTTTGATATAGTTTCAGTGGGTAATTTCATGACCCGATCATAATGACCTGCATGAAATTTTAATGCCTGTAGCTTTGCTCTTTGTAGATTTTATAATGCAATGGTCCAAATTGTGTAGCCAGGAATGCTGCTACCATTTTCCCAATTACTCTTGCTACTTGTCGAATAGTTGGTTGCTCGTTGACCATTAAATTGTGGCATAATTGTGCCAATTCAACCGTTTTGTCTTTTGGCAAAGTTCCAGTCATATGGACTGAATTAATTGTGAAGTCTAAGTATTCCATGATAGTGGATGGCTTCAACTTTGATTTATCTGGATGTAAAACAAACCTCAGGGTTTCGAAAACTGTTTTGTAGCTGAAAAACAGCTGACATAGCCAATTCCATGGTCTTCTTAATAGTTTTGCCAGGGCTGGTTTTAGTATCTTGATGAGTAACCTTGTGCTGACGTTACCCCATGGGGTAATGCTTTAACTGTCATAGTTGCCCCATCCAGATAAATTTTAGGTATCTGCTTAGATCCTTTTGAATGGGTACTGAATAGTAAGCATATTTGAGGCCAATGCTTGCCATAAAGTATCATTTGAAATTAGATTCCTTATTTTACATATTCTTGTAGGCACCAGACCCACCTACCTCCATGGATATGGGTATTTCTTCTGTCTCTTCCCAGACCAGCGAGTCTGGCGCGTTGTCTGATGTGGCGGTGATGTTGGGGGGTGGCGCATTTTCCATGGGGTCCTGCTCTGGGCCGTGGTCTAAAAGACTCCCGGCATAAACAAATGCGGTCCCCGAGCTTTCACCAGTCCCATATGGTAGACGTCGACTGGTGGACGCGTTGGGGTGCTGCCGCTTGGGTATTGTATTTTTGGGGTTTGCTCGTCCTGGGGCCTGCCCTCATGAGGCCGAAAGTTTTTATTCCCATGAGGTTTTTTGACAAAGAGCCGTGAGGCTGACTCCGTGGCTGGGGTTTAGCACAACCCAAATTCGGGATTTAGGGCAGGTCTTATGATTTATATACGGAGGTAATTTATCTCGCTCTGCGTGTTGCACAACAGTGCGAGAGTGATTTGTTAGTTAGTGGTCATCTCCGTATTGTCCACAGAAAACGAGCAAATGGTGTGATGGCTGACGTCAGGAGCCTGAGGATCCACTGCAGTATCAGCTCCTGGTCCGAGTATTTGTCCCGACGTGCCCCCAGATTTGGCAGTTGAGTGCCGGCACTTTGAAGGACTATAATTCATTGGAGCTGTACATTTTAAGCCTTATTAACCACCTGCTCCTGTAGGTGCCTGTCGGAGAGGTGGTCAACGCTGGCCGTTAGTTTTTAGGCTCTAATGGCCTTCCTGCACGTGGGGTAGCCACGTAGCGGTCCACACACACTCAGCAGCTCTTCCTGTTCCTGCACCCCTGGCATACTCCCGAATTCTTCAGCCAGCGACCCCCTCTTCATGACCAGCCCAGCCCTGGTCACCCCAAAGCTAACCACACTAAGGAGGAAGCGATGGGCAGTGCCTAGGCACTGTGGAGGGTATGCCTGAACCCTCCAGCGAGACTGCCCCTCACGTAGCGTGTCTCGCAGGAGCTCCTGCTCCAGGAACCGCTCCAGCGGCTCAGGCGGCTGTCTCTTTCCCATGCGGGTGGAGAGACGTCCCCTCCGACAAGTCGGAAGCCACCAGCCGGATGCCTCTTCGGATGGCTAAACATCCAGCCCGCAGCTCAGGCACTAGCGGGACTGGGCTTGGCGCAGTGATGGGGATAGCGGAGCGCCCGGTAATTGTTCCTACCGTCTGTTGCTGCCCCCCCTGCAATGGAACGCTCCTCCGCTGGAGTCGAGCGGGGGACAGGTTCTTCTAGAGCTTTTGTGCCTTGTAGAAGCGATAGCGCCCCTCAAGCAGCGCGTCTCGCAGACACCTGCTCCGAGAGCCGCTCCAGCGGCTCAGGCGGCTCTCTCTCCCCCCGTGCGGGTGGAGACGTCCCGTCCGAAATCGTGAAAAACACCTGCCGGATGCCTCTTCGGGTGGCTATGAATCCAGCCCGCTGCTCAGGTACTAGCGGGCTGGGTTCGGCACGGTGTCGGGGAATAGCGGAACACCGGGTAAACGCTCCTACCGCCTGTTGCTGCCCCCCTCCCCGACGGAAAACGTTCCTCCTCGAACGGGGGACAGTTTTGTTCCAGATCCTTTTTCTCTGCCTGTAAAACACAAGCAGAAAAAGGCTCCCCTGTAAAAGAAACCCGACCTCAGGGTACACACCTGACGGTCCGTTTCATTCTGTAGCGGGAGCGCCTATTCCCGCTGCAGCCGCTGTTGCACTGCTGTATTTAATGCCGCGCATGCGCGCTGAGCGGGTTCTTCACGTAGTCACTCACGTGACTCCGAAGTAAAATTATAGCTTTTAAGGCAGAGATAGATAGATTCATGATTCGTATGGGTGTCAGGGGTTAAGGGGCAAAGGCAGGACAATGTAGTTAAGAGGGGAAGATAGATCATCCATGATTGAATCGTGGAGTAGACTTGATGGGCCGAAAGGCCTAATTCTGCTCCTTTCACTCATGAAGGACATGAACATGAACTGGATTGGGCAGGATTTATTCTCTGGAGAGCAGGAGTTTGAAGGGTGACCTTGTAGAGGTAAATAAAATCACGAGAAGTGTAGATAAGATGAATGGTCACAGCTTTTTCTCCCAGGGTAAGGGAGAAATCCTAGAGGCCACAGGCTTAAGGCAAGAGGAGAAAGATTTAAAAGGGTCCTGAGTGTCACCTATTGCACACAATGCATGCTGGGTGAAAGAACTGTCAGAGGAAGTGGTTTAATCTGGTGCAAATACAATGTTTGAAGAAGGGTGTCGACCCGAAACGTCACCCATTCATTCTCTCTAGAAATGCTGCCCATAAATCGTAGAAGGCTTGCTATAGTATCTTTGATGCTGCCTGTCCCGCTGAGTTACTCCAGCTTTTTATGTCTACCTGATGTATCTGATTCCTGACATTTTGCTCAATGATTCAAACAGCTCAAAGAAGCAAATGGCTGGCTCTTGTTCACATTGTCCTGATCTTCCTATTCCTAGCTAAAAGATTAGTGCCGGTTTTTCTGTGGCAAAGTCAGGTAAAACTGAACAATGCTGATAATATTGAGAACAAGACTACACCTGACACACTCATTACATCAATGCGGTCAGATGGATCTGTGCTGCACATTGTGATGTGTTTTTTCTACGCTGTACTCTACTCAATTCTCCAGGCTTGATTCAAGCTTAGAAGCACTGATGAGCTCCATCTCTTCTCACGATGAAGGACATGCAAGTCCAATGTTCTTTCTCCACAAATCAAAGCCAATGCATCTTAGGCAGACCCTTTGATGAATTCAGTTTAATTTGCAGTTTTTTCAAGGCTTCAGCGCAATCTCTAGTGAGCGATCTCTGTGATTCTGAGGCCCCAGCTCCAAATTCCCACTCACTGTGAGCAACACTGCCCTTATGGAGCTTGCCGATTGCAATTACCGACAACAACAATTCATTTAATTATCGGCAGCCTTTTGCAGGGGCCCGCTGAGAGAGGCAGAGACAAACATAGAACGACTGCACTGCATTCCAACAAACGAATACATTTGAACAGAATTAATTTACTTTTTATCTCTGGACGAAGGGGCTGTCAATTCTTCTTTAGTGCGTGAACCGATTTGCTGAGAAATTGGAAACAATTAATCAGTCTTCTGCACTTAACACAGGTTTACTTATGGCAAGAATACTAATCTGTTTTATTTTTGTTGTTACAATAGGAAATAATTTTGTTCCTTTGTGATAAATTTAAAGATTGCAGGTTGCAGTGGATGAAGTGGATGAGGTTTTTTTTTTAATGTGATTGCAGTTAAACAGATGGCCATGATGACAAAGGGAGCTGATTGATGCTATTCTAGTGACACTGTGAATGGGCCACTGTTACCTTTCTTTAGGATATTACACTTTTCTGAATGTTAGCTGTCCTGCTTTCCGAATTACTCAGATGCTCATTGCAGTGGAATGCAGCAGTCTGTGAAATGGAATGCAATTTCTGCATCTGGTACCATCTTTGAGTGAGCAGCAATCAGCTTTGGATCAAGGCAGATAATATTCCCACTACTATGTTCTGGTAATTTAGTTTAGTTTAGAGATACAGTGCAGGAACAGTCCCTTCGGCCCACCGAGTCCGCGCCGACCAGCGTTCCCCGCTCATTAACTCTATCCTGTACACACTAGGGCCAATTTTTACATTTGCCAAGCCAATTAACTAGCAAACCTATACATCTTTGGAGTATAATGGGAATGTGCCCCATACCTCTCTACATTCTCCCACTAATACACCCCTGTCCCAACAACTGCTCACTGCCAGTATTTATTTACCAGAAGAAACAAACCCCATCTCCTTGCTGATGAAAGTGGTAGTTAGCAGCAAATAATTGCTCTATTGTGGATTTGAGGACATGGTGCCGTTTGTCGGCACTGGGCCTGTGCTCGCTGAGGTTTAAAAGAATGGGGGGGGGGGGGGGACCTCAATGAAGTGTACAGAATAGTGAAAGGCCTGGATAGAGTGGACGTGGAGAGGATGTTTGCAATAGTGGGAGAGTCTAGGACTAGAGGTCATAGCCTCAGAATTAAAGGATGTTTAGTTTAGTTTAGTTTAGTTTAGAGATCCAGCACAGAAACAGGCCCTTCAGCCCACCTAGTCCACACCGACCAGCGATCCCCGCACATTAACGCCACCTAACACACACTAGGGATAATTTACACTTATAGAAAGCCAATTATCCTTCAAACCTGTACGTCTTTGGAGTGTGGGAGGTAACCAAAGATCTCAGAGAAAACCCACGCGATCACATGGAGCACATACAAACTCTGTACAGACAGCACCCGTAGTCGGGGTTCAACCTGGGTCTCCTTTTAGGAAGGAGATGAGGAGAAATGTCTTTAGTCAGAGGGTGGTGAATCTGTGGAATACTTTGCCACAGAAGGCAGTGGAGGCTAAATCATTGGATATTTTTAAGGCAGAGATAGAGAGATTCTTGATTTGTATGGGTGTCAGAGGTTATGGGGAGAAGGCAGAAGAATGGGGTTAGGGGGGGAGAGATAGATGACAGTAGACAGAAAATAGGTGCAGGAGGAGGCCTTTTGGCCCTTCGAGCCAGCACCGCCATCATTGTGATCATGGCAGATTATCCGCAATCAGTAACTCGTGCCTGCCTTCTCCCCATATCCCTTGATTCCGCTAGCCCCTGGAGCTCTATATGACTCTCTTTTAAATCCATCCAGTGAATTTGGCCTCTACTGCCTTCTGTGGCAGAGAATTCCACAAATTCACAACTCTCTGGGTGAAAAAGTTTTGCTCATCTCAGTTTTAAATGGCCTCCCCTTTATTCTTAGACTGTGGCCAGTGAAGAAGATTACCAAAAATTACAGCAAATCCGTCAATGGAATTCAATTCAGATAAGTGTAAGGCCCTGCTTTGTGTTGAAGACAACCCAGGGTAGGAATTTCACAGTAGAGGCACGGTGGAGCAGCAGCAGAGCTATTGCCCTACAGTGCCAGAGATCCGGGTTCGATCCTGACTATGGGTACTGTCCGTACGAAGTTTGTACCTTCTCCTTGTGACCTGCATGGGTTTTCTCTGAGATCTTCGGTTTCCTCCCACCCTCCACAGATGTACAGGTTTGTAGGTTAATTGAATTGGTATAAATTTAAAATAGTCCCAGTGTGTGTATGATAGTGTTAATGTGCGGCGATCGCTGGTTGGCGTGGACTCAGTGGGCCGAAGGGCCTGTTTCTGCGATGTATCTCTTAAACTAAAATTAACAGTAGGCCCCGCAAGAATGTTGTACACAGAACATAGAACAGTATAGAACGAGAACAGAAATGTGTTGAACACGATGCCACGATAATCTACTGTTATCTGCCTGCACATGATCCGTCTCTCCATTCGCTGCATATCCACGTGCCTGTCTAAAAGTTCATTAAATGGCACTATTATATTTCCTCCATCACCACGCTGGCAGTGTGTCTAGGCACCCAACCACTCGTTATGTATAAAACCAGCTTCGCACATCTCCTTTAAACTTTGCTTCTCTCACTTTAAAGATGTACCCTCTAGTATATGATATTTTTCTCCTCTCAAAATGGTTCTGACTGTCTACCTGATCATAGCCTCTTCTACTTTTATAACCTTCTAACAGGTCACCCCTCAATCCCAGGCATTCCAAATAAAACAATCCAAGTATGTCCATCCACACCTTGTAGCTAATCCCCGGTGATCTAGGCATTATTCTGGTAAACCTCCTCTGCACCCTTTCCAATGCCTCCACATCCTTCCTGTATTGGGGACAATATTACAAATGCAACCTAATCAGAGACCTATAAAGTTGAATCATGATTTTCTCTTATACTTAAAGCCGCAACCAATGAAGGCAAGCAAGGTGGGAGACTGCTTTCCGGAGATCCCGCGGAGGCAGCTTCTCCCACCCGAGTCTGGTGCGGGTCCTGACATCGCCCGGCGCGGCTTTAACGGCCACGGGACTTGCCATCGCCTGCCGGGGGCTCCGACATAAAGACCCGGAGCAAGGCCTTACATCGCCGGCGCGGCCTTAATGGCCGCGGGACATGCCATTGCCCGCTGGGGGCTTTAACATCGGGAGAGGATGGAGAGCAGGGGAGAGACAGGACTTTGCCTTCCATCACAGTGAGGAGGAGACTCACTGTGATAGATGTCTGTGTGAATTGAGTTGGTTGTGTGTCTTGTAAAATTGTTTCTATTTGTTGTATGGCTGCAGAAACCAAAGTTCCTAACGGAAAAATAAAGTTAATTGTATTGTAACATATCCCCTCTTTACCACTCTGTGTTGCCACTTTCAGGGAGTTTTTCACTTGGAGGGAGTTATAGAAGAAAAGGATTACATTTACTTGGAAAGAGTGGAGGAGAGGTCCACTGGGATGAGACCTGGTTTAGTTTAGTTTAGTTTAGAGATACAGCGCGGAAACAGGCACTTCAGCCCACCGAGTCCGCACCGACCAGCG
The DNA here is from genome assembly GCF_010909765.2 of Amblyraja radiata. Classification (NCBI taxonomy): domain Eukaryota; kingdom Metazoa; phylum Chordata; class Chondrichthyes; order Rajiformes; family Rajidae; genus Amblyraja; species Amblyraja radiata. The sequence continues at coordinate 36,952,943 of NC_045978.1, read as the reverse complement.
ATCCCCGCACATTAATTCTATCCTACACACACTAGGGACAATTTACATTTATACCAAGCCAATTAACCTACAAACCTGTACGTCTTTGGAGTGTGGGAGGAAACCGAAGATCTTGAAGAAAACCCATGCAGTCACGGAGAAAAGGTACAAACTCCATACAAACAGTACCCGTAGTCAGGATCGAACCCGGTTGGCTGGTGCTGTAAGTGTTGTAGGGCAACTCTACCGCTGTGCCACCGTGCCACCCTCTTGTGGGTTTGAGTTGTAAGAGGCATTGCTTTCCGACTGGTGTTTATGATTTAGTGGTAAAACTCATCTCTGATCCTGACGGCTTTGCGATCAATACCCCCAGTGGAAAATCTCATAACCTGGGCTGCCAACCAGCAAGGCACCGAGGATGTGCCACATGGCAAGAAACGCAACTTTTGCATGAGGCGTTAAATTCAGCTCACCCAAACGATACTAAAATTCCCAGGAATTATTTGCTTCAGTGGAGGTCAGGGCAATGCTTTACCGACATCCAAAACTGAAACACATTCAAGGGCCATTTAGTTGACAGCCAAATTGAATATATTACAATCGAATTAAAATTTAAAATGCACTGTCATGAACTTAAACATTTTATGGCATTCTGCACGTATCAAAGGAATGTAATTTGGTCTGAGAATATTGGCATCCACCATGAATGTAATTATTTCTGTCATTGTAAGAGAAGCAAGACAGTTAGTGGTCAGGGCAACAGAGGCAGCTTTGGAGCCAGTTACACATAGAGTGACATAGAGTGGGGGAGATTGTATCCTTGGAATCATAGCTCAATTAAATCTTCAGTAGAAGACTTCACCGCAGCAGCGAATGTCAGTTATTTAAGGTCCAACACAAGTTGGAAGAATGCTCAAGATAGACACAAAATGCTGAGGTATTTGTGTCCTCAGCATCTCTGGACAGAAGGAATTCCTTCTCTCCAGAGATGCTGCGTGTCCCGCTTAGTTACTCCAGCATTTTGTGTCTACCTTCGGCGTAAACCAGCATCTGCAGTTCCTTCCGACGCATTTGGAAGAATGCTTGCTGTAAACCTGATTCGGAGGTGACAGCAAACGTTGATACAACCTAAAGAGCCTCGCTCTATGGAGACGTCACCGTATGGTCTCCGCACAGATACTGTTAGCACAGCTTCGTGGGTAGCAAATGATGCCTCATAAATAGAATTTTTGGAAGAAGGTAATTAAGAGGATTGATGAGAGCAAGGTGGTGGAGAGTTGTCTATGTACACTTTAGCACAGCTTTTAACAAAATCCGACATGGTAGGTTAGTTGGAAGGTTAGATCACCTGAAATCCAGGGAGAGCTCGCTAATTTTGCAGATAATTGGTTTGATGCGAGGATGCAGAGTATTGATGGTGGAAGGCTGTTTTTTTTTGGACTGGAGGCCCAGGACCAGTGGTGTGCCTCGGGTGTCGGTGCTGGGCACATTGTTGTTTCTCATTTGTATCAATGCATTGCATGAGAATGTACAAGGTCTGGTTAGTGAGTTTGCAGATAACACTAAAATTGCTGGTATTGTAGACAGTGAAGGACATTATCAAAAATCACAGCAGAATCATGATCAGCTCAGTAAATGTACAAGATATGGTCAGTAGGTTTGCAAATAAAGCTAAAATTGCTGGTATTTTAGTGTTATCTGCAAACTTAATAACCATACCTTGTACATTTCTCAGCTAACAGCCGGGAAATAGCAAATGACAATAGATTCTGATGCACACAAAATGCTGGAGTAACGCAGAGGGACAGGCAGCATCAGATAGAAGGAATGGATGACGTTTCGGGTCGAGACCCTTCTTCAGACACCTTCATTATGGTAGGGCTTTCACACTTAACATAAGGGCCCTCAGCAATGGTGTAGAACAGAGGATATCATTAAGTTGAAAAGGTGCAGAAGAGATTCACCAGGATTTTACTTGGACTCGCTGGCTTGAATTATAGGAATAGGAATACTTTATTGTCACATGTGACTGGGCACAGTGAGATTCTTTGCTTGCATACACAATGTATACAAATAGCAGCTACCTACGGCACTGACAAAGTTACAAAGCACGCCAGCTCCCCCTTTTGTCCCCCCCCCCCCCCCACGCCGGGTCCCCATTGTCCTTAGTTCTCCCACCTCCTGGATAGACTGGATTGTTTAGTTTAATGTAGAGATACAGTGTGGAAACAGGCCATTCGGCCTGCCGAGTCCGCGCTGACCAGCGAATACCAGCTCTATCCTACTCACTAGGGACAATTTACAGAAGCCAATTAACCTACAAACCTCACGTCTTTGGAACGTGGGAGGAAACCGTAGCATGCAGAGAAAACCCACGTTGTCACAGGGAGAAGATACAAACCGTGTACAGACAGCCCCAGTGGCCAGGATCGAACCCAGGTCTCTGGTGCTGTAAGGCAGCAACTCCATCACTGCGCCATTGTGCCACTGTGAATTATTGTTCTTCCAACGTAGAAGGCTGAGAGGTGACCTTATTGAGGTGTATAAATTCATGAGGAGCATGGATGAAGTGAATGTTCACCATTTCCTTTGTAGAGGATTCTAAATCTCGATGGAATTGGCTCAAGGTGAGAGCGGATACATTTAAGTGAACCTCAGCGGCAACCTTTTCGTTAAGTGGGTAGTCCGTATCTGGAACAAGCTGGCAATGGAAGCTGTGGAAGCAAAGACAATTACAACTTTCAACAGATACTTAGACAGATTTACGATATGAAGGGTTTAGAGGCCTATAGGCCAAATACAGGCAAATGGGTCTGGCCCAGAATGACAAATTGCTTGTCATGGAGAAGTTGGCCAAAGGGCATGTTTTCATGTTGTACAACTCAATGACTCTTTGACACTATAACCTAGAAGTACAAGTGGGTAATTCCCTGAAAGTGGTCAGGCTGGTGAAGAGGCTTTTGGCATGCTGGCCTTCATTTGTCAGGGCAATGAGTATAGAGTTGTCACCTTTTGTTGGGGTGGGTGATTGCAACCTTCACGTGGTCCACCTTGTTTCGATGAATGCAATCAACTTGGCGTGCACAAACAGAAGATCAAACAGAAGAAGTTGTCTTACAACTTTAGGCTGTGCACGCCATACGCAAGAAGAAGATGAAGAAGTAGAAGAAGAAGAAGTAGAAGAAGAAGAAGAAGAAGAAGAAGAAGAAGAAGAAGAAGAAGAAGACCTTATGTTGCAGTTGGTACAAGATATTAGTGAGACTGCTCTTGAATAATTGTGTTCAGTTTAGGTTACCTCGGTATAAGAAAGCTGAAAAGAGTGCACAGGGAACGTTCTAGGGGGAGGCTGGGTATCTTCCTTGGAGTATAACAGACTGAGTGGTGATCTTACAGAGGTATAAAATCATGAGGGGAATAGATAGTGTGAATGCACACAGTCAATTTCCCAAGGGAGGGAAATTAAAAATGAGAAGCAGCGTTTTAACTTTAATTTCATTTTTCATGTATTTTGTGTTTTATGACTCGTATCGTATCGTAAGATGAGAGGGACAATGCCAATGCCAATGTAGTCCCCACATGGACACTGAAGTTCCCAGTGTGGTCTCCACACAAATACTGACAAAGCCAGTGTAGTCCTCACATAGACACTAAAGTTCCCAGTGTGGTCTCCACACTGACAGCATACTTAGTTAATTGATGAATTAAACAGGCTGTGGTGGCCATTTCACTCTGGTATTTAATTTAATTTGTGCTCTGGTATTTTATTTTATTCTCCACATGCTTAAATTATAATGTTTTATTTTTAATTGTCTACTGTATATCATCACACTTGCGAGCAAAGCACAAAAGCAAATTCCTTGTATGTATGCATACTTGGCTAATAACATTCATTCATTCATTCATTCATTCATTCACATTTCCTTCCTGAGGTCTCTCTAGTTCTCACAAATTGTTTTCTCGCCATTCAGGTATCTGAAAAGCAAGTGTGGGCATTGGAGGACTGCCTGCCTCCAGCTGTAATGCATGAGCTTCCAAACACAGCAAAGCCTTGGATAATTGGTTTGAAACTTTATTTAACAGGGACTCAAAAATAATTATAATATGTCATTTGAAAGGTGCTAATTCATACTGTGAAGCACTGACTGTTTCGTAGCCCTGACCCAAACGGGACAATATACCAATGGATCGTAGACATTGTGATCTAATAGCAATTTAGCTGTCAATGTAGAGGTCACTCATAACAAGCAGAAAAACATTTTCAGTTTAACCCAGAAAAAATAAGTGATTGTGTGAAAAGCCACATTTGTGGTTTTCAGGTCAGCTGTGAGACCCGAGTTCTTCCAAACTTGTCATTGGGAGCTCATGTTTTTAAAGTAAATGAAATGTGGCTGGTCTGTGTCATGGATTGGGCTTCATCCACATCCTTCTGCAATTTCTTGTGGTTTTGAGCAGATCTATGCCAAACCAAGCCATGGTGAATCATGATAGGATGCTTTCTACGCTGTATCTGGAGAAATTGGTAACAATCATTGGAGATGGGCCTCACGTCCTGAGTCTTCTGAGGAAGTAGACACGTTGGTGTGCTTTCTTGGCCGTAAATTCATTGTGGTTAGACCAGGATAGGTGTTGGTAATATTAACACTGAGGAACTTGAAGCTCTCGACCATCTCCATTTTGGCACCATTATTGCAAATTCCAGCATGCTCCCTGAAGTCAACAACTAGTTCATTCACCTTGCTGACTTTGAGGAAGCAGTTGTTGTCTTGATACCATTGAAACATAGAAACTTAAAAACTAGGTGCAGCAATAGGCCATTCGGCCCTTCGAGCCATTCAATATGATCATGGCTGATCATCCAAAATCAGTACCCCATTCCAGCTTTCTCCCCATATCCCTCGATACAGTTAGCCCTAAGAGCTATACCTAACTCTCTCTTGAAAACATCCAGTGAAATGGCCTCCACTGCCTTCTGTGGCAGAGATTTCTACAGATTCACAACTCTCTGGGTGAAAACGTTTTTCCTCATCTCAGTCCTAAATGGCTTACCTCTTATTCTTAAACTGTGACCCCCATAGTTCTGGACATTTTTCCTGCTTCTAGCCTGTCCAATCCATCAAGAATGTTATATATTTCTATAAGATACCCTCTCATCCTTCAAAATTCCAGTGAATATAAGCCCAGTTGATACATTCTTTCTCATATGTCAGTCCCGCCATCTCAGAAATACCATGTTACTAAGCGCTCCTTTCCCTTCCTTTCCCTCCCTGCAAAATGTGCCCACCCAGTGATGAGTGGATAGGTAGTGTAGTAAGGAGCAGAAAACGCATCCATGCAGGGTATTGGTGTTGAGAATTATCATGGAGGATATTCTGTCGTGTACCTCACTGATTATGGTCTATCGGTCAGGATGTCAAGGATCCAGTGGCAGATGTGATGCTAACTCTTAGATCCAGCTGTTTGGAGATGAGTTTGGTTGGGTTTTGGTGTTGAAGGCAGGGATATATAACGAATAAACAGGAGTCTGATGAAGTTGTCTAGATGTCCGCTGATGAATGTGGGGCCACAAAGGTGGACATGTTGTGATGGAAGGTAAACTGCAGTGGATTAAGGCTGTCTGGAAGGCTGGAGTTAATCTGCACCATGACCAGCCCCTTAAAGCACTTCCTGATGTCAGAGCCATTGGACAGTACTCATTAAGGCACGAAGTTAGACACAAAATGCTGGAGTAACTCAGCAGGTCAGACTGCATATCTGGAGAAAAGGGTCAGGGGAAAAAGAAACGAGAGATATAGATGGTGATATAGATGGTCTACACCTCTCGTTTCCCTTTCCCTTTACTCTCAGTCAAAATTGGTGAAGTTTCGGGTCAAGACCCTTCTCCAGTGAGAGTCAAGGCACACTACCTTATTAACCTTTGGCACTGAATGATAATGGTCTTCTTAAAGTATGTGTGAATACTCCTTCCACCTGGTCCACGCAGGGCCTGAGGACACGGCCAGGTACTCCATCCGTGGCTTTCCGTGGGTTCACTCTCAGGAAGACATCTGACTTATGCGAGAATGACGGAGGGTACAGTCACCCGAGACAACCAGAGTGGGTGACTTCATTCCACCAGGGCTGCCAACATTGGATGAGAGTTTAGAGTGAGAAATTGTGAGGGAGTGCAGTGATGAAGCCCGAGGGAACGTAGCAACTGAGGGGGGGGGGGAGGGTGTTGGCGGGGGGTGCCCCCCCTCCTACGGTAGGGAGCTTTTGCATTTTTCAGCTTGAAATTGTGCAATCTGGTGCGTACTGTAGCGACTTTTAACTAACACTTGAATGCAGCATTTATGCTTTAAATTAGACGAGGTATGCATAAGGTTAGGCTAAATTGCATTTCTAATTACATTCCACAGTAGAGCAAGGCTCTGATCAACAGGTGCAGCACATGAATAACCTTAGTATATTCATGTATGGAAATCAGATTATAATTCATGCTGTTATGCATTTTCTAAATTCATGCTGTTATGCATTTTTTAAAATATATCTATCTATATTACTAAAACTCTGATCTTGACCGCTTTTGGCCCACTGTGCTGCAATTTCCGACAGAACGCCACCACCTACGGCCGTCATTTTTGCCCACCTCGCTCAGAGCCCCCCTCCGCATTAAAGGAGCAGAGGACTTTTCCCAACGATGACAAATCAGAGAGATATTAATGTTTTTTAAAAAATCACCATTCTCTCTGCTGCCCCTGCTGGACGGATGGGGAGGGACTATAAAACCAGGAAGTGGTGTGCTCACTCACTCTCTTCAATATGGATGAAGCCAAGGGTCACGTCTCTCTGAGCTCTGAATAACACTGAACAAATGTCTACATAACTGTGAGTCCCCTTAATGTGGTTTGAAAATGGAAATATGGTTTGTTTGAAGTAAAAAGGCTCTGCCTGCAAATGGCTGTTTGGGTGCTTTGGCTTGAAGTTAAACGGCATTACTTCCTGCAAATGGTGGCTTGGGTGCTTTGGCTTGAAATTGAAATGCACTACTTACTGCAAATGGTGGCTAGGGAGCATTGGCTTGAAGTTGAAAGGCACTTCTTACTGCAAATTGTGGCTTGGGTGTGGCTTGAAATTGAAAGGCACTACTTACTGCAAACGGTGGCATGAGGTTGAAAGCCACTACTTACTGCAAATGGTGGCTTGGGAGCTTTGGTTTGAAGTTGAAAGGCACTACTTACTGCAAATGGTGTCTTGGGAGCTTGGGCTTGAAGTTGAAAGGCACTATTACTGCAAATGGTGGTTTGGTTGCTTTGGCTTGAAGTTGAAAGGCACTACTTACTGCAAATGGTGGCTTGGGTGTGGCTTGGGTGTGGCTTGAAGTTGAAAGACACCACTTACTGCAAATGGTGGCATGAAATTGAAAGGCATGTCTTACTGCAAATGGTGGCTTGGTTGCTTTGGCTTGAAGTTGAAAGGCACTATTGCAGCAAATGGTAGCTTGGTTGCTTTGGCTTGAAGTCGAAAGGCACTACTTACTGCAATTGGTGGCTTGGGAGCTTTGACTTGAAGTTGAAAGGCACTACTTACTGCAAATGGTGGCTTGGGAGCTTTGGCTTGAGGTTGAAAGGCACTATTACAGCAAATGGTGGCTTGGATGCTTTGACTTGAAGTTGAAAGGCACTACGTACTGCAAATGGTGGCTTGGGTGTGGCTTGAAGTTGAAAGACACCACTTACTGCAAATGCTGGCATGAAGTTGAAAGGCACTACTTACTGCAAATGGTGGCTTGGTTGATTTGGCTAGAAGTTGAATGGCACTACTTACTGCAAATGGTGGCTTGGGAGCTTTGACTTGAAGTTGAAAGGCACTACTTACTGCAAATGGTGGCTTAGGAGCTTTGGCTTGAAGTTGAAAGGCATTACTTACTGCAAATGGTGGCATGAAGTTCAAAGGCACTACTGCAAATGGTGGCTTGCGTGCTTTGGCTTGCAGTTGAAAGGCAGTACTTACTGCAAATGGTGGCTTGGGTGCAATGGCTTGAAGTTGAAAGGCATTATTTACTGCAAATGTTGGCATGAAGTTGAAAGGCACTACTTACTGCAGATGGTGGCTTGGGCGTGGCTTGGGTGTGGCCTGAAGTTGAAAGACACCACTTACGGCAAATGGTGGCATGGTTGCTTTGGCTTGAAGTTGAAAGGCAGTACTTACTGCAAATGGTGGCTTGGTTGCTTTGGCTTGAAGTTGAAAGGCACTACTTCCTGCAAATGATGGCTTGAGTGTGGCTTGAAGTTGAAAGGCACTACTTACTGGAAATGCTGGCTTGGGTGCAATGGCTTGAAGTTAAAAGGCACTACTTACTGCAAATTGTAGCTTGAAGTTGAAAGGCACTACTTACTGCAAATGGTGGCTTGCAGTTGAAAGACACTACTTACTGCAAATGGTGGCTTGGGTGCTTTGGCTTGAAGTTAAGGCATACTTACAGAAAATGGTGGCTTGGTTGCTTTGGCTTGAAGTTGAAAGGCACTACTTACTGCAAATGGTGGCTTGGGTGCTTTGGCTTGAAGTTGAAAGGCATTACTTACTGCAAATTGTAGCTTGGGTGCTTTGGCATTAAGTTGAAAGGCACTGCAAATGGTGGCATGAAGTTGAAAGGCACTACTTACTGCAAGTGGTGGCTTGGGAACTTTGGTTTGAAGTTGAAAGGCACTACTTACTGCAAATGGTGGCTTGGGTGCAATGGCTTGAAGTTAAAAGGCATTACTTACTGCAAATGGGGGCGTGGGTGCATTGGCTTGAAGTTGAAAGGCACTAATTACTGCAAATTGTGGCTTGAAGTTGAAAGGCACTACTTACTGCAAATGGTGGCTTGGGAGCTTTAATTTGAAGTTGAAAGGCACTACTTCCTGCAAATGATCGCTTGGGTGTGGCTTGAACTTGAAAGGCTCTACTTAATGCAAATGGTGGCTTGGGTGCAATGGCTTGAAGTTAAAAGGCATTACTTACTGCAAATGGGGGCGTGGGTGCATTGGCTTGAGGTTGAAAGGCATTACTTACTGCAAGTTGTGGCTTGAAGTTGAAACGCACTATTACTGCAAATGGTGGCTTGGTTGCTTTGGCTTGAAGTTGAAAGGCACTACTTCCTGCAAATGATGGTTTGGGTGTGGCTTGGGTGTGGCTTGAACTTGAAAGGCACTACTTACTGCAAATGGTAGCTTGGGTGCAATGGCTTGAAGTTAAAAGGCACTATTACTGCAAATGGTGGCTTGGTTGCTTTGGCTTGAAGTTGAAAGGCACTACTTGCTGCAAAAGGTGGCTTGGGAGCTTTGGCTTGAAGTTGAAAGGCACTTCTTACTGCAAATGGTGGCTTGGGTGTGGCTTGAAATTGAAAGGCACTACTTACTGCAAATGGTGGCAGGAAGTTGAAAGGCACTACTGCAAATGGTGGCTTGCGTGCTTTGGCTTGAAGTTGAAAGGCAGTACTTACTGCAAATGGTGGCTTGGGTGCAATGGCTTGAAGTTGAATGGCATTATTTACTGCAAATGTTGGCATGAAGTTGAAAGGCACTACTTACTGCAAATGGAGGCTTGGGCGTGGCTTGGGTGTGGCCTGAAGTTGAAAGACACCACTTACGACAAATGGTGGCCTGAAGTTGAAAGACACCACTTACGACAAATGGTGGCATGAAGTTGAAAGGCACTACTTACTGCAAATGGTGGCTTGGTTGCTTTGGCTTGAAGTTGAAAGGCAGTACTTACTGCAAATGGTGGCTTGGTTGCTTTGGCTTGAAGTTGAAAGGCACTACTTCCTGCAAATGATGGCTTGTTTGTGGCTTGAAGTTGAAAGGCACTGCTTACTGGAAATGGTGGCTTGGGTGCAATGGCTTGAAGTTAAAAGGCATTACTTACTGCAAATGGTGGTGTGGGTGCATTGGCTTGAAGTTAAAAGGCACTACTTACTGCAAATTGTGGCTTGAAGTTGAAAGGCACTACTTCCTGCAAATGGTGGCTTGGGAGCTTTGGTTTGAAGTAGAAGAGGCACTACTTACTGCAAATTGTAGCTTGGGTGCTTTGGCATTAAGTTGAAAGGCACTGCAAATGGTGGCATGAAGTTGAAAGGCACTACTTACTGCAAGTGGTGGCTTGGGAACTTTGGTTTGAAGTTGAATGGCATTACTTACAGCAAATGGTGGCTTGCGTGTGGCTTGAAGTTGAAAGACACCACTTACTGCAAATGGTGGCATGAAGTTGAAAGTTACTACTTACTGCAAATGATCGCTTGGGTGTGGCTTGGGTGTGGCTTGAACTTGAAAGGCTCTACTTAATGCAAATGGTGGCTTGGGTGCAATGGCTTGAAATTAAAAGGCATTACTTACTGCAAATCGGGGCGTGGGTGCATTGGCTTGAAGTTGAAAGGCATTACTTATCGCAAATTGTGGCTTGAAGTTGAAAGGCACTATTACTGCAAATGGTGGCTTGGTTGCTTTGGCTTGAAGTTGAAAGGCACTACTTACTGCAAATGGTGGCTTGGGAGCTATGGCTTGAAGTTGAAAGGCACTTCTTACTGCAAATGGTGGCTTGGGTGTGGCTTGAAATTGAAAGGCACTACTTACTGCAAATGGTGGCTTGTAGTTGAAAGGCACTACTGCAAATGGTGGCTTGGGTGCTTTGGCTTGCAGTTGAAAGGCAGTACTTACTGCAAATGGTGGCTTGGGTGCAATGGCTTGAAGTTAAAAAGTATTACTTACTGCAAATGGTGGCTTGGGAGCTTTGGCTTGAAGTTGTAAGGCACTATTACAGCAAATGGTGGCTTGGTTGCTTTGGCTTGAAGTTGAAAGGCACTACTTACTGCAAATGGTGGCTTCGGAGTGGCCTGAAGTTGAAAGACACCACTTACGGCAAATGGTGGCATGAAGTTGAAAGGCACTACTTACTGCAAATGGTGACTTGGTTGCTTTGGCTTGAAGTTGAAAGGCACTACTTACTGCAAATGGTGGCTTGGGAGCTTTGACTTGAAGTTGAAAGGCACTACTTCCTGTAAATGATGGCATGTTTGTGGCTTGAAGTTGAAAGGCACTACTTACTGCAAATGGTGGCTTGGGTGCAATGGCTTGAAGTTAAAAGGCATTACTTACTGCAAATGGGTGTGTGGGTGCATTGGCTTGAAGTTGAAAGGCACTACTTACTGCAAATGGTGGCTTGAAGTTGAAAGACACTACTTACTGCAAATGGTGGCTTGAAGTTGAAAGACACTACTTACAGCAAATGGTGGCTTAGGAGCTTTGGCTTGAAGTAGAAAAGGCACTACTTGCTGCAAATGGTGGCTTGGGTGCTTTGGATTGAAGTTGAAAGGCATTACTTACTGCAAATTGTAGCTTGGGTGCTTTGGCATTAAGTTGAAAGGCACTGCAAATGGTGGCATGAAGTTGAAAGGCACTACTTACTGCAAGTGGTGGCTTGGGAGCTTTGGTTTGAAGTTGAAAGGCACTACTTACTGCAAATGGTGGCTTGGGAGCTTTGGCTTGAAGTGGAAAAGGCACTACTTACTGCAAATGGTGGCTTGGGTGCTTTGGCTTGAAGTTGAAAGGCACTACTTACTGCAAATGGTGGCATGAGGTTGACAGGCACTACTTACTGCAAATGGTGGATTGGGTGCATTGGCTTGAAGTTGAAAGGCACTATTTACTGCTAATGGTAGCATGAAGTTTAAAGGCACTACTACTGCAAATGGTGGCTTGGTTGCTTTGGCTTGAAGTTGAAAGGCACTACTTACTGCAAATGGTGGCTTGAGAGGTTTGACTTGAAGTTGAAATGCACCTCTTACTGCTAATTGTGGCTTGGGTGTGGCTTGGATGTGGCTTGAAGTTGAAAGGCACTACTTACTGCAAATGGTGGCTTGGATGCAATGGCTTGAAATTAAAAGGCATTACTTACTGCAATTGGTGGCGTGGGTGCATTGGCTTGAAGTTGAAAGGCATTACTTATCGCAAATTGTGGCTTGAAGTTGAAAGGCACTATTACTGCAAATGGTGGCTTGGTTGCTTTGGCTTGAAGTTGAAAGGCACTACTTACTGCAAATGGTGGCTTGGGAGCTATGGCTTGAAGTTGAAAGGCACTTCTTACTGCAAATGGTGGCTTGGGTGTGGCTTGAAATTGAAAGGCACTACTTACTGCAAATGGTGGCATGTAGTTGAAAGGCACTACTGTAAATGGTGGCTTGGGTGCTTTGGCTTGCAGTTGAAAGGCAGTACTTACTGCAAATGGTGGCTTGGGTGCAATGGCTTGAAGTTAAAAAGTATTACTTACTGCAAGTGGTGGCTTGGGAGCTTTGGCTTGAAGTTGTAAGGCACTATTACAGCAAATGGTGGCTTGGTTGCTTTGGCTTGAAGTTGAAAGGCACTACTTACTGCAAATGGTGGCTTCGGAGTGGCCTGAGTTGAAAGACACCACTTACGGCAAATGGTGGCATGAAGTTGAAAGGCACTACTTACTGCAAATGGTGACTTGGTTGCTTTGGCTTGAAGTTGAAAGGCACTACTTACTGCAAATGGTGGCTTGGGAGCTTTAACTTGAAGTTGAAAGGCACTACTTCCTGTAAATGATGGCATGTTTGTGGCTTGAAGTTGAAAGGCACTACTTACTGCAAATGGTGGCTTGGGTGCAATGGCTTGAAGTTAAAAGGCATTACTTACTGCAAATGGGGGTGTGGGTGCATTGGCTTGAAGTTGAAAGGCACTACTTACTGCAAATGGTGGCTTGAAGTTGAAAGACACTACTTACTGCAAATGGTGGCTTGGGTGCTTTGGCTTGAAGTTAAAGGCATTACTTACTGCAAATGGTGGCTTGGTTGCTTTGGCTTGAAGTTGAAAGGCACTACTTACTGCAAATGGTGGATTGGGTGCAACGGCTTGAAGTTAAAAGGCATTACTTACTGCAAATGGGGGTGTGGGTGCATTAGCTTGAAGTTGAAAGGCACTACTTACTGCAAATTGTGGCTTGAAGTTGAAAGGCACTACTTACTGCAAATGGTGGCTTGAAGTTGAAAGACACTACTTACAGCAAATGGTGGCTTAGGAGCTTTGGCTTGAAGTAGAAAAGGCACTACTTGCTGCAAATGGTGGCTTGGGTGCTTTGGATTGAAGTTGAAAGGCATTATTTACTGCAAATTGTAGCTTGGGTGCTTTGGCATTAAGTTGAAAGGCACTGCAAATGGTGGCATGAAGTTGAAAGGCACTACTTACTGCAAGTGGTGGCTTGGGAGCTTTGGTTTGAAGTTGAAAGGCACTACTTACTGCAAATAGTGGCTTGGGAGCATTGGCTTGAAGTTGAAATGCACTACTTACTGCAAATGGTGGCTTGGGAGCTTTGGCTTGAAGTGGAAAAGGCACTACTTACTGCAAATGGTGGCTTGGGTGCTTTGGCTTGAAGTTGAAAGGCACTACTTACTGCAAATGGTGGCATGAGGTTGACAGGCACTACTTACTGCAAATGGTGGATTGGGTGCATTGGCTTGAAGTTGAAAGGCACTATTTACTGCTAATGGTAGCATGAAGTTTAAAGGCACTACTACTGCAAATGGTGGCTTGGTTGCTTTGGCTTGAAGTTGAAAGGCACTACTTACTGCAAATGGTGGCTTGAGAGGTTTGACTTGAAGTTGAAAGGCACCTCTTACTGCTAATTGTGGCTTGGGTGTGACTTGGATGTGGCTTGAAGTTGAAAGGCACTACTTACTGCAAATGGTGGCTTGGATGCAATGGCTTGAAATTAAAAGGCATTACTTACTGCAATTGGTGGCGTGGGTGCATTGGCTTGAAGTTGAAAGGCACCACTTACTGCAAATGGTGACATGAAGTTGAAAGGCACTACTTACTGCAAATGGTGGCTTGGGTGCTTTGGCTTGAAGTTAAAAGGCACTACTGCAAATGCACTTACTTCCTGTTTGCACTATATTGATTTTAGATAAAACGTTACCACTTATGGCTGTGATTTTTGGCCATCTTACTCAGTCCCCCTCTGCTGAGCAGGTGCAGAGAATTCTTCCCATCAATGAAAAATAAAAGTGTTATTAGTTTTTTTTTAAATGTTGAGAATCTCTTTCCTGTCAATCACTCCATGAAAGCCACACCTTTTCCGTTGGAGGGGGGGGGAGGGGTTATAAAACCCGGAAGTGTGGGTGTGGCTCAGTCTCTGCATGATGGGGGAGGGAGAGGTCATGACTCTGTCTGAGCTGTGAATCAACTGAACACACTGAATGTCAACTGAAGTGTGAGTTTGGTGTTTTGTTTGGTTTTATGGTGGTTTCACCCTGCATGAAATGGTATGAAGGTGCATTTGAATTTGGTGGCCTTGCACCCTGCTTGAAGTGGTTGGAAACTGCACTTGAATTCAGTGGCCTTGCACCCTGCTTGAAGTGGTTGGAAACTGCACTTGAATTTGGTGGCCTTGCACCCTGCTTGAAGTGGTAGGAAACTGCACTTGAATTCGGTGGCCTTGCACCCTGCTTGAAGTGGTAGGAAACTGCACTTGAATTTAGTGGCCTTGCACCCTGCTCAAAGTGGTAAGAAATTGCACTTGAATTTGGTGGCCTTGCACCCTGCTTGAAATGGTAGGAACATGGATTTGAATTTGGTGGCCTTGCTCCCTGCTTGAAAAAGAATTTCAAGGAATAGTCATGAGTCAACTGCCAGCCCACCAGCCGTGAGTGAGCTGCCAGCAGATCAGGCTTGAGGGACTGAGCTGCCACCCCAAGAACCCATACCAGCACTCCAGAAAGCCCCCCTACTGGCCACCAATATTGGAAATGGTGGAGAGGTGGAATATTGCGTCGGGGGACCAGCCCTCCCGTGTGAACATGGGACCCAACGGGTCCCACTTAGTCTAGTCTATACATTTGACACTTCCTGTTTGCACTGCATGTTGATTTTAGAAAAAACGCTATCACTTAGGACTGCGATTTATGGCCTTCTTACTCAGAGTCCCCCTCCGCTGCGCAGGACAAGAGAATTTTTCCCATCGATGAAAAATAAAAGAGTTATTAGTGTTTAAAAAATGTTGAGATTCACTCTCCTGTCAATCACTGCCATGAAAGCAACGCCCCTTCCGTGAAACCCGGAACTGTGGGTGTGGCTCAGTCTCTGCAAGATGGGGGGGTGGGGGGGGGGTTGCACCCTGCTTGAAATGGTATGAAACTACTTTTGAATTTGGTGGCCTTGCACCTTGCTTGAAATGGTAGGAAAATTCATTTGAATTTGGTGGCCTGCAAATGGAATTTCAAGGAATAGCCGTGAATCAACTGCCACCCCACTAGCCATGAGTGACTGAGCTGCCAACCCAAGAATCCATTCGCCCCACAATGTCCAAACTAGCCCTCGGGAAACCAGTCCCTTCAGCTCACAACACCCATACTAGCGCTCCAGAAATCCCCCATTAATAAACCATTTGAAATCGAACATTAGCAGACACAAATGTAGACCTAACGAAACAAATTGTAAATGTAGGTTATAAAACTGCACCTAATTTTTATTAGCCTGCTTCCAGCAATCAAACACAGATAATGAACACAATCAGCCTCTAATTTATTGAAGTCATTGAAGTGAGGGTGTGTGTGAAGCTGTGTGAGAGTGTGTGTCAGTGTGTGTGAGGGTGTGTGTCAGTGTGTGTGAGAGTGTGTGTGAGGTTGCGTGTGAGAGTGTGTATCAGTGTGTGTGTGTCAGTGTGTGTGAGAGTGTGTGTCAGTGTGTGTGAGGGTGTGTGTGTGTCAGTGTGTGTGTGTGTCAGTGTGTGTGAGAGTGTGTGTCAGTGTGTGTCAGTGTGTGTGTGAGGTTGCGTGTGAGAGTGTGTATCAGTGTGTGTGAGGGTGTGTGTGAGTATGTGTGAGTGAGAGTGTGTCAGTGTGTGCAAGAGTGTGTCAGTGTGTGTGAGTGTGTGTGTGAGTATGTGTGAGAGTGTGTGTGAGGGTGTGTGAGAGTGTGTGTGAGAGGATGTGAGAGAGGGTGTGTGAGCGTGTTTGTGAGAGTGTGTGTGAGAGTGTGAGAATGTGTGTGAGAATGTATATGTGAGGGTGTGTGAGAGAGTGTGTGTGCCAGGCTGTGTGTCAGTGTGTGTCAGGTTGTGTGTGAGGTGAGGGTCAGTGACCCAGGGGTCCAGGGTAGGTGAGGGACAGTGACCCTGGGGTCGGGCATCAGAGCAGAGCCTAAGCCCGAGATTCATCCCCACGCCCCCACACACCCGGTCCGCTCCCCTGGGCCAGGGTTAAAATTCCATGCAGTGTGGACAGAGTGGTCGATGGACACAGAGCCGCTGGAGGTGAAGGTGGGAGGTGTGAGCGGTGCCTCAGGGGTCGCTGCTGGGACTACTGCCGTGTTTCCCCTATCACACCATCTGCACGGGAATGTTTCGTCCAGACGTTATATTAAATGACTTTTTTTCCCCCAAATCACCCCACGGGCCGAATTGGACCCCTTCGCGGGCTGGTAGTTTGACACCCCTGCTTTAAACGAATGCCCTCTCATTCTTAAATCGCATATCTCGGGAAAAATACTATGCATTCACCTTATATATTCCCCTCGTGGTTTTTACTCACCTCTAAAGCGATTTTTGCTTTATTTTGAATTTCCAGCACCTGCAGATTTTGGTCCCATGAATGTCAAATGGAATCATTAGTGCTGCAGTTACATTGCCATTTTAAATGTTTAAGAAAGAACTGCAGATGCTGGAAAAATCAAAGATAGAAAAAAATGCTGGAGAAACTCAGCGGGGTGAGGCAGCATCTGTGGAGTGCAGGAATACGTGACGTTTCGGGTCGAGACTCTTCTGATGTGGAGGTGGGGCGGGGGGCGGGAAGTAGAAAGGAAGAGGTGAAGACAATAGGATGTGGGAGAGCTGGGAATGGGAGGGAAAGGAGGGAGAAAGCAAGGACTACCTGAAATCGGAGAAATCAATGTTCATACCTCCGGGGTGTAAACTGCCCAAGCAAAATATGAGGTGCTGCTCCTCCAATTTGCAGTGGGACTCATTCTGGCCAAGGAGGAGTCCCAGGACAGAAAAGTCGGATTTGGAATGGGAGTGGGAGTTGAAGTGCTGGGCCACCGGGAGATCACCAAGGAGGTGGTATTAGGGAAATTAATGAGACTGAAGGAGGATAAATCCCCTGGGCCTGATGGATTACATCCAAGGGTCTTGAGGGAGATAGCGGTGGGGATTGTGGATGCATTGGTGATAATTTTCCAAAACTCCCTGGAGGCAGGAACGGTCCCAGTGGATTGGAAAATGGCCAATGGCCAATGTAACACCTATATTTAAAAAAGGAAGTAAACAGAAGGCGGGTAACTATAGACCGGTTAGTCTAACATCGGTGGTGGGTAAAATGTTAGAGACAATTATTAAAGAAACACTAACGGGGCACTTGGATAAACATGACTTCATCGGACAGAACCAGCATGGTTTTGTGAAGGGGAAGTCCTGTTTAACGAATCTGCTCGAATTCTTTGAGGAAGTAACAACCCGGGTGGATAAAGGGGAACCGGTGGATGTGGTATACTTGGACTTCCAAAAGGCTTTTGACAAGGTGCCACATAAGAGACTATTGCTAAAAATAAAAAATTATGGGATTGGGGGTAATATATTAGCATGGGTAGAGGATTGGCTAACAAATAGGAAGCAGAGAGTGGGGATAAATGGTTCATACTCAGGATGGCAACCGGTAACTAGCGGGGTTCCGCAAGGGTCGGTGCTGGGACCCCAGTTGTTCACAATTTATATAAATGATTTGGAGGAGGGAACCAAGTGTAATATATCAAAATTTGCGGACGATACAAAAATGGGAGGAAAAGTAGGGGATGAGGAGGATAGGAAGAGTCTGCAAAAGGATATAGATAAGCTAGGTGAGTGGGCAACAACTTGGCAGATGAAATTTAATACTAATAAATGTGAAGTCATTCACTTTGGGGAAAAAAAATGATAGGGCAAGTTATTTTCTAAATGAGGAGGAGCTGCGTTGTAATGCAACGCAAAGGGATCTAGGGGTATTAGTACATGAATCACTAAAAGTTAGTATGCAGGTGCAGCAAGCAATCAGGAAGGCCAATGGAGTTTTGGCCTTTATTGCTAGGGGGATTGAGTATAAAAACACGGAGGTCTTGCTGCAGCTGTACACAGTATTAGTGAGACCACATTTGGAATACTGTGTACAGTTCTGGGGTCCATACTTAAGAAAGGATGTACTAGCCCTGGAGGCAGTGCAGCGAAGGTTTACAAGATTAATTCCTGCAATGAGGGGATTGACATATGAGGAAAGGTTAAGTAGGCTGGAACTCTACTCTTTGGAGTTTAGAAGAATGAGAGGCGATCTCATTGAAACATATAAGATCGTGAGGGGCCTTGATCGGGTGGATGCACCGAGGATGTTCCCAATGATCGGGGAAACTAGAACTAGGGGACATAGTTGCAGAATAAGGGGGGGCTCTTTTAAAACTGAGATGAGGAAGAACTTCTTCACCCAGAGGGTGGTTAATTTATGGAATTCACTGCCCCAGGGAGCAGTGGAAGCAGAAACTTTAAATATATTTAAGACTAAAATAGATGGTTTTTTAGCTGCCAAGGGGATAAGGGGCTACGGGGAGAGGGCAGGGATATGGACCTAGGTATGGTTAGTATAGTAAGACCTGAGTGATCTCCTGGACAAGTGTCGATCGCCTGGATTGGGGTCGGAGAGGAATTTCCCGGATTTTTTTCCCGAATTGGACCTGGGTTTTTATCCGTTTTTTTGCCTCCCCCAGGAGATCACGAGGTTCTTGGGGTGGAGAGGGGTGATAGCGGTATAAAGGGGAGGGTAGTGTCTTGTGTTCTGTGTCTTGTGTCTACTGTTTGTGGGTAAGTGTGTCTGTTTAGTGTTCAGCCATGAGCGAATGGCGGTGCGGGCTCGACGGACCTGGTGGTCTACTCTCGCACCTACTTTCTATGTTTCTATGTTTCTATGTTAGTGCGAACCGAGCGGAGGTGTTGGGCGAAGCAATTGCCAAGCTTGCTCTCACTGATGTAGATCAGTTGACACCTAGGGTGTGCTTGAAACACTCAAACTGTTCATTCTTTACGGGTAACGCGCCAACAGAAAACTATTCCCATTGGTGAGTGTGGAGGATATCTGGAAGCCGTGCACGAATTGAATTGTCAGTGACGTTATTTATTTATTTAATTGGTTTTTTTAAATATTTTTTTTTGAGCGTGAGAAATTCTGTGATCAGCGTGAGAGCGTGAGAATTTCATGAAATGCATGAGGTCTCACGCTCAATGCCTGAGAGTTGGCAGCCCTGATTTCCACCAACCTTCTGTTCTAAGTAAGCATAGAAGGCATTGAGCTTGTCAGGGAGAGATGTGTTGCTGCCAGTGATACTGCCTGACTTCACTATGTGACCACCTGGATACAACAGGGGATGGATGGCTCCCCAGACCTGACGTGGATTCCATGGGCCTAAAGATCTATAACTGTGCAGCTGTGACCTTTTGACTGATCATAATAAAAGGAGTTGATTGTTCAAGCAGCATCCATGGAGGTGGGTAACATCGCAACGCCCAGAAATGTTGATCATCAGATATTAATTAGTCTTAAGGGCCTGTCCAACTTGGCGATTTGTTTTGGCGACTGCCGTCATCGTTGACTGACGTATCAGGTCACCGAAATATTTGTGGCGTGGTGACGTGTTACGAGCGGCGTTTTTTCAAATGTCGCAACATTTTTTGGCGCCGCTGGGTTTTGAAATGTTCAAAGTCTTTTGGCGACACTGATATGACGCCGGCAGTCGCTGAAAAAATCGCCAAGTGGGACAGGCCCTTTATGCTCCTTCCAGAGCGCATCCTGTGTGTAAGATACTGTGTGATAAATGTCTGCTCCCAAGTGGCATGGCACACACAATGGGGAATAAGGCAGTCAATAAACAGTTATAACAATTCTAAAGAGTAATCGGTTAATAAACTGTCGACAATTAAAACAGCTGTTGAAAAAAGTGCATCCAATTTGTCTTTTTAACAGAATAATTAAGGCTGGATTTTAAAAATGATACTAGCACCAGGAGGATAAATGAAAGCAGCCATGATTAATCTCAACTGGATGTTCTTTCCCTTTCAAACAAATCGCATATATTGCAACATCAAACAAAGGACACAATAGTATATCATGGGACGGTTCTTATCAGTTATTTGAAACAGGCACTTGAATGGGTGCAGTGCTAATGACAAATATCTGTTTGGCACTCTGGATTGGCCCACACTTTTGAGCCTTATTGAAGATTAGTAGGAAGGAACGGCAGATGCTGGTTTAAACCGAAGATAGACGCAAAAAGCTGCGGTAACTCAGCGGGTCAGGCAGCATTTCTGGAGAGAAGGAATAGGTGACATTGTGGGTCGAGACCCTTCTTCAGACCGAGAGTCAGGGAAATGGAAACGAGAGATATAGATGGTGATGTAGAGAGATGCAGAACAAATGAATGAAAGATATGCACAAAAGTAACTATGATATTGGAGACAGGCCATTGTTAACTGTGGGCTGGATGAAAACGAGTTACAGACAATGACTCAACAAGATGACTTTGAAGCTAGGACAACCTTGGTGGGGGGTGGGACAGAAAGAGAGGCTTGTATAGCTTACTTGAAGTTAGAGAAATCAATATTCATGCCACTGGGTTGTAAGATGCCCAATCCTGACCTTGGGTACCGTACAATTCACACATTCTTCCTGTATGGGTTTGGTCTCGGTGGTCTCTCAAACCTGTAGACATGCAGATCAGTTGGTGAATTGGCCACCTCTTCTTCACAAGTGGGTCGTACTCTCTGGGGGATAAATAAATGGAATTAGTGTTTGATGGTTGCTGGCAATTTAGTTTCTGTAACTGTGATGTGACGATCTGCCAACACAGCTGTCTCCAAGCTCATTGACCAGGCCTGGTAATTGCCGTCACTACTCCCAGAGTCATCTTTCTCTCCACCTTTGTGGACCCAGCTGCTAAAGCTGACAAACACCTTCAATACGAGCCTCTTAACCTTTACACACCATAAAAACATTTAATTGCCATTAAAGCGTTAAATGCAGTACTTAAAAAATATAAAATTTCGATTTAAAATGAGATAATAAAAATTAAAATACTGGCAATGACTTAAAAATAATTAAATACATTTAAATGAATGTGATTAATTCCTGGATAATTATCTGGAAATTAAACTGATAATTATCAGGTAGGTTCCTCCCTGGATGGTCTTGATCTGCAGTGAATTGAAAGGAGCATCTGAATTTATATTAGGTCTCATGTCATGGATTAAACATGCTAGACATTCATTCTCTCCAGAGATGCTGACTGTCCCTCTGAGTTATTCCAGCTTTTTGAGTCTGTCTGAGGCTCTATAAAGCACTGGTCAGGCTGCATTTAGAGTATTGTGAGCAATTGCGGGCAACATACCTGAGGAAGGATGTGCTGGCCCTGGAGAGGGTCCAGAGAAGGTTTACAAGAATCATCCCAGGAATGATGAGCTTTTGGCGGCACTGGCCTCAACTCACTGGAGTTTAGAAGAATGAGGGGCAACCTCATTGAAACGTTCCGAATAGTGAAAGGCTTGGATAGAGTGGATGCGTAGAGGATGTTTGCACTAGTGGGAGAGTCTAGGACTAGAGGTCATAGCCTCAGAATTAAAGGATGTTTCTTCAGTAAGAAATTGAGGAGGAATTTATTTAGTCAGATAGAGATCAACCTGTGGAATCCTTTGCCAAAGAAGGCTGTGGAGGCCAAGTCAATGGATAGTTTTAAGGCAGAGACAGATGATTGAATAGTACGGGTGTCAGTGGTTACAGGAAGAAGGCAGGGGCATGGGGTTAGGAGGGAGAGATAGATCAGCCATGATTGAATGACGGTGTTGACTTGATGGGCCGAATGGCCTAATTCTGCTCCTATCACTTATGAACTTATGATTTCCCAGTGTAAATACAAGAAATTGAAGTCCATGCCGGATCCCAGTTGGTTAAAAATGCCAGCGAGCATCTGGTCACTCAGGAATAGCACACTTCTTGACAGTTACATCTGGAAATGTCAGCCTTTATCCACAACTGATGAAGTTTTGCAATAGAATCCAGGCCTAAAGCTCCTTCTGTCACTTAATGTCATAGTTAATCTAACTGCAACCCCATGGATTATGGTACTTTATTACACTGAGTGCCACCCTTGCTTTTTGATGGAGGTGCCATGATAAATCTTGTATCAACACAGCAGGGAAACCAAAGATCACGATGTTTGTCTCAAATATGACATCTGTTGGATGCCGTCTTCAAGCAACACTGATTAGATGATGGTGCCACCAAATTAAAGTGAAATGATTCAAGTAAAGCAATGCATTAATCATTTAATACCATGAATAATTCGAATCCCAGCACCCTCGTTCACTCTCTCACACCCACCCACACAATTTGAGTTCAGTGATATAGAGATTATCGATTACAGAAGCATAATGGTAATTTTTTTAGTGAGAGGTATGTTTCTCAATATTCATCAATGAGTAGTTTAGCTAATGCCGAAACTACATTACAAGCTATAGCCTTCAACCATTTCCGTATCAGACGCGGGAAACATATTGGAAGTTAGACACAAAAAGCTGGAGTAACTCAATGGGTCAAACAGCATCTCTGGAGAAAAGGTGACGTTTCGGGTCGAGACCCTTCTTCAGACGGGAAGATTGGATGATTGGTAGTTGTTCCTCTGGACTGCTGGCATGTTAGAGAGGAGGAGGGAGGAGGTAGTGGGAAGGA
This sequence comes from Amblyraja radiata, assembly GCF_010909765.2. NCBI lineage: Eukaryota > Metazoa > Chordata > Chondrichthyes > Rajiformes > Rajidae > Amblyraja > Amblyraja radiata. Next base: position 36,930,205 of record NC_045978.1, on the reverse strand, counting down.
GGGAAGAGGGAGGAGGGAGAGAGGGAGGGGGGAGATGGAGGGGCAAACCCAGCAGGGTGACATGTGAGAAAGGGGAAGAGGAAAATGAACTACTTTCAACAGCAACTTATATGCACAACGTGCCTTCAGTATACAAATGCATTCATGAGAATCAAGCCCTGGAATTTCTACCGCAATGCACAGGCTGATTATTAAAAAAAACCTGATTCAGTGTGGAGTGCACCAGGAGTCTGCTTCCAGAAATTTGTTGGACTGGCCGCATCTCTGGAGAGAAGGAATGGGTGACATTTCCAGTTGAGGCCCTTCTTCAGACGTCATCCTTTCCTTCTCTCCAGAAATGTTGCCTGTCCCGTTGAGTTACTCCAACTTTTTGTGTCTATCGTCAGTGTAAACCAGCATCTGCAGTTCCTTCCTACAGATCCAGAAATGTGTTCTTGTTTGTCCATCCATTCTACTCCACAGCTGTTGTGGTGCTTCCAATGGTAACAGATAGCATCTTCTCCCACAGAGCACCCTGCCAGTTTCTGCCACTGTTGCTAATGTCAATGATCTTCTGGCTTTTCCTGTGAGAGAGCATGATGTTTCGGTGAGTATTTAACAATATATTTGACAGTATTTGAAATATTGGCAGTCAGCGCCAGATGGAAATGTGAGTGTTTTTCCTGTAGTAGATGTACATGTGGAGGATATGGTGGGAATGTGAATTCGGGGAAGGATTGTGAGTGAGTGATACGGGAAGTATTCCATGGAGGGTTTGTGACGTTCATATGATTGGGAATGGTATTGTATGATCTTGTGAGGTCATTAAACTTTTCTATACTTATGATAGCATGGAAGGAAGTAATTTGGCCCATTGCATCCATGACACTTCTCAGCAGAATAATCCCATCAGTCCCATTCTCCCTCTCCTCAATTCTTCTCACTGCTGCAACTTCATCTCTTTCGCACACTTACCCATCAGTTACCTGTAATTATTTATTGTTGTTAACCTGCACTCGTTTAGAAGGATGGGGGGGGGGGGGGGGGGGGGGGGGGGGGGCTTCATTGAAACGTACCGAATAGTAAAAGGCCCGGAAAGAGTGGATGTGGAGAGCATGTTTCCACTAGTGGGAGAGACTTGGACCAGAGGTCGTAGCCTCAGAATTAAATCCTGCGTCTGTGTTGTGTTTAGTTTAGTTTAGTTTAGCTTTGTTCACTTTAGTTTAATTTAAAGATACAATGTGGAAACATGTCTGCACCGACCAGGGATCACCACACATTAACACTATCCAACACACTAGGGACAATTTACATTTATACCAAGACAATTTACCTACAAACCTGTACGTTTTTGGCATGTGGGAAGAAACCAAACATCCCGGAGAAAACCCATGCGGTCACGGGGAGAACGTACAAACTCCGTACAGACAGCACCCGTGGTCTGATCGAACCCGGGTTTTGCGTTGCAAGCGCTGTAAGGCAGCAACTCTACCGCTACACCACCGTGCCGCCTTATGAATCATTTGGAATGTGGGAGGAGACCAGATAACCCAGAAGAAACCCACACAGTCACAGGGAGGACATGCAAACTCTGGACAGACAGCACCGGTAGTGAGGATTGAACCAGCTCGCTGGCGCTGTGAGGCCACAGCAATGACTGCAGTAGCAGGTTTGAGGCAATGTCATTTGATCTTGTCATTACCTTTATACCACTGCCATTTCATAACTTGTCAGCAGACCTTCCTGGCTCATGCAAGTCAAGGATCTTTCTTTCCTTAACCAAAAGCCTCCAGAATGCATCTGCAAACTGGAGTGCCATTCTCATCTGTGCTCCACCCAGCATTTGTCCATCTAGTCAAATGCTGCCATTGACTTCCACAGCCACCTACAGCCATGAGCAGCTCCCCATTCAGATGGTCAGGCTTGGCTTGAGTCAGTGCTGACCAGTTGGTGCTCGCCACTCCTCAAACTGGAGCCCAATGGCTACGGTGGGACCTTCAGCAGCACAGTCAGGACTGAATGGATGCAAGACGTTGCGCGCATCTCAACAAATTCAACATGTGTGGTAGCATGTGTCTGAAGGAACTGCAGATGCTGGTTTAAACTGAAGATAGATACAAACAGCTTGAGTAACTCAGCGAGACAGGCAGCATCTTTGGCGAGGAATGGGTGATGTTTCGGATCGAGACCCTTCTTCAAACTGAGTGTCAGGGGAGAGTTAAGGGCCTGTCCCACTTGGGCCGTCACTTATGCGACAGGCCGATAATGTCGGTCCCGCGAGAGTCGCGAGCGTCATCATGCGCCCACAAAGCCGTCTGGTGCGCGTGACGTCATTTGAAGATAGACAATATAATGCATTAGTAACTCAGCAGGACCGGCAGCATCTCTGGAGAGAAGGAATAGATGATGTTTCGGGTCGAGACTCCTCTTCAGCCTGAAAGAAGTGTCTTGATCCGAAATGTCATCCATTCCTTCTCTCCAGAGATGCTGCCGGTCCCGCTGAGTTACTCCAGCATTTTGTGTCTATCTTCAATTTTCTTGGCCCCGCTCTGGGAGTAGGAGTGGGGGTGGATCCGGATCTGCAACGGCCGTGAGCCCCAGGCCGAGCTCGGCGATTGTTTGCCTGCTTCTGCTGCTGTTGGAGGTGAGACTTTGCGTTGTGCCAGGGTCTTGGACCTGTCCCACTTTGGCCGTCAGTTACGCGACAGGCCGGTGCCGCGCCAAGATTTTGTGCCACTCCACACTCCTCCACACCACTCCATGCGCCCGTCCCCACACTACCCATACGCTACCCATGCACTAGCAGGTCGCGTAAATGGCGCGCGAAGGACAGCCAAGTGGGACAGGCCCTTTAGTCTAGAGATATAAAAGGGGAAGGTTTGAATATGACAGAGCAAAGCAGATGGTGATAAGGAAATGTAGAATGGTTCACTGTTAGCTGAGGGGAAGGTGACAAGGAGGCATCCAAACAGTAAATTTAATGAGGAGAACAGTGGAACTTGGATGGGGGAGGGACAGGGAGAGAGGGAAAGCAGCGGTTACTTGAGTTAGAGAAATCTATATTCATACCACTGGGTTGTAAGCTGCCCAAGCAAAATACGAGGTGCTGTTCCTCCAATTTGCATTGGGCTTCTCTCTAATGGAGGAGGCCCAGGACAGAAAGGTCAGTGTGGGAATGGGAAGGGGAGTTAAAGTGTTTGGCAACCGGGAGATCACGTAGGCCTATGCAGACTGAGCAGAGGTGTTCAGTGAAATGATTGCTGAGCCTGCGCTTGGTCTCGCCGATATATAGAAGTCTACACTTGGAACTGTGGATACAGTAGATTAGGTTGGTGGAGGTGCAAGTGTATTAACATCATGCTTTGTGGTGATATTCAATTTACAAGGATCACTCTGGACATCACGTTGTTCACCACCCAGAAGCTGACGATCATCGTGGTGGAAGTCACACATGCCCATTAATCCTGTGTTAAGTGAAAATGTGGCTTTGCTTCATTTCCCGTAACCAGTCCAGCTGGCAGACCACAACAACATCGCTGAATTAATGGGTGTCCATAATGATATGCTGCAAGGTGCAGTCACCTGTAACTGGCCTGTTTCCTTCCAATCTGACTTGATGTTGGGCCATCAGCATCTATTATGCTTGAGAACATCTACCCTGTGTGTTATTAACAGCTGTCAGAGGAAAAAAGCAAACTTCATGCTCACTCCATCTGTTAGTCTTCCTTTTTACCAAGTTTCTAATCTAGCTGAATTTGTAATGTTTTGTTTCCATTCTCAAATTCTGCGTAGCTGTGCCCTGTGGAAATAATGTACACATAAGAGAAGGAAACATCATCTTTTTGGTCTTAGGGCTGTGGATTAATAGCAGTCAAAGCAAATGGGATTAAAGCTTGCTGTCGGTGAAATCACTTTGGCCAATGATGTAATAATGTTGATAATCTAGTTGTGATTTTCATTCATCAGGTATTGATTCTTTGGGTAGTGTGTTAAAATAGTAAGACTGGAAAACGAGAACTTACCAGTTTGAAGTTTGATCTTTATTTTATGAGTTACGTTGAAGAAGACCCGCCAGTGCGCATGCACGTCAATCTTCAAAGCAGCGGTATGCAATCACAGATAACAGAATATTTGAAATAACATAGTAAGATCAGCAACATGAGAACTACCATATGACCATTATGAGAGAGAGGGTTGGGCGTGGTGTGCACGTAATCACCAACGTAACTCGTCATAAAATAAAGATCAAACTTCAAACTGGTAAGTTCTCGTTTAATCTTACTATTTTACTTAGGAGTCACGTGAGTGATTCCGTGAAGAGTTCAAAGCTCTGTGATTTCATGCCGCAGATTCACATCCCGGCATCTCACTGCATCGATTGACTCGGAATGAGTGAATAATCAACAATGCATTAACCATAACATTGATTCAAATGTATTAATGGCTTATGTGAATAAAGCAATCAATAGCAACCCCTCTATGTCAGGGGAGGCTAAAGTGAACGCAAAAGAGAATGAGCAAACAGCCCGGGTTGGCAATCAGCCTATGGTAAAACATTTTGAAAATGCATTCACTTGACCATCCTGCGGTCGCGAGGATATGGCCGATGAGAACGTCCATTGTCCTGGCCGCTGACGTTGATGCCGTCCTGATGGAATGCGATGTAAAATCGTCAGTGTCTATATGTGCATAAAACCAGAACCTGCTTCAGCCACCTTGAAATAGTCTGAACTGACTATCCCTTGTGTGACTGTTTGTGGCTAAACCCAATGCTGATTCCACACCTCGTAGGGTTCTAGTGGCCTCGATATAATATAGCAAACCTGCCCTCACACATAGACGTGAGTCCGTGGGTTATGTCGCAATACGACCTTAAATTCTGCCACCCTTGGTCTGCTCTGCTTGTGTAGATCAGAATTTAAAACGTAATGGCATCTGCAGCCATTTCCATCCTATCTAGACGCAGCTTCTGCAATGTCTGCCTCGTTGTGCTGATCCTAGTATCATGACTAAAGGATGTAGCTGGCTCTGGTGAAATATTATTAACCCAATGTCAATATCCCATACTACGTATACGTATACTGCGAGAAACTTGTGTTACAGACTCGATATCCGGGGTTGAAAAAACCCGACTGGAAAACGTCAGTAATCTGTACCATATTAAATGTAACATTAACATGAAACAAACCCCTTTCCGATATCCTGAATAGGAATGTACTGCTTTTTTGGTGCTCTCCCTACAATCTGCAGTGAGCACCTGCATGTGCATTCAGAATGTGTAAATCAATAATTATTTTATTATGCCCAACTCACTGTTTGAACCAGCAAAGTTTTCGTTTTTTTGAATAACCTTATATTGTTGTATTATCATGCCTGACGGAAGCAGGAAGCATGGCTGCACAGCCAGTCAGACAGTACGAAAACTAAAGCGAGATCTTGCTGACTTTACTTCAAGACCCGTCTGATGAGGCAAAATGGAGAAAGGCATAAAATAACATTCCTCCTTCTTGTGGCGAGAGTGTATCTCTCACCACTGTTATACCACATATTTTCATAATTACTTTGTGATTCAACACTTATTCTGTGTTGTCCTGAATCGGAACTTGATGATACACCCATGGCAAGGAATTAGGTAAATATTACAGGGTACTTTACTTGATTGCCATGTGACTAACATCTGCCACCACCGTAGTGTATCAACTTGAAGTTGGGCTTGTAGATTATGCGTCTATAGCTAGGTTATACCAAGAACTGAAGACTTGGCAACTCATGCAACTCTCCAATTTTCCCATCTTAGAGCCCTTAGCTGGAGCAATGCTGAATACTGTTTGTTCATCATTGTGACTTAGGTAGCTTCAGCTGGTCATAGCATAATCCTGTTAACAATCAACCAACATGCTCATTAGAGAGATTGCTACTTTCGACTTGCACAGCTGAATCACAGCTACTATATTGCCAATACTCTAGATGAATAGAATTCAGCTTCATGACATGTTTTAATTAACTCCAATCTGGTGCCCCAAGTCGGAATCATAACTGATCACTAGTTAAAGATACATCCCAATGACCAACAAGTCCAATTGGTAACAACTTAAAGTTAGGTGGATGGATGTCCAATTTCTCAAGTATATTTTGAGAATGAACCGGTGGTTTTTACAAATCCAGCGTTAGAATACCATCCAGCCAAACATAACAAGTGTTTTCGAACTTTGAGTTCAAACACCGATTTTATAATTGGTTAAATAACCTTGGAATATAATTTATCCCATTTGCAATGTTTTACTGTTATTAATACAGTTAAATTACATTCTCAACTTTGCATAATGAACAGGCCACTCCTGCCATCATTGCATGGGTGCTTTGCATGATAACTCTGCCCAATTTAGAGCCTGTCTTGAAATGCCAATTCTGGCTCTAATTCCAGCCTTAGCTTGGAATGCTATTATTGTGTCTAAACAGATGGCAAAGCTTCAATTGTTTGTATGTTGCTCAAACAAGTGTAAATATTACCAACTTGTGAATGGTCCACTTACCTACATTTCGGAGTGCCAGACCCACCTTGTTGATTAGGACTGGTAGGGTGCGTGGAACCTGTGCCCAGCTGTCATGGTACCACCAGCTTCAGTGAACCGCCCACTGCCGATGAAGGCATAGGGTGCATTGTCGCCAAACTCTAGTGGCTTAACCTTACTGTGTCTCGGACAGCAGCTTCATTTCTGGGCACGCATGTCCATCTGACCCCATATCACTGCCGGCACCTTAAGTAACACGCAGTTCCCCGGGGTCTCGTGTTTCTTTGCGGTCTCATCCATCGTGAGCTCCTGTATCCTTATCGTGGAGGCCAACTCATCTCCCAGTGGCTCTCCTGACTCTGATGGGACAGCGAATTGTACTGCCAGGGATGTGACATCTGGCAGCTGCCGTTCTTCGCCTGGATTGAACTCACCGTCAGAGTCGGGGTCAGAACTCAGCTGACCCATGGCACGCGCTGCATCAATGAGGGTGCTATCGAGCAGCCATTTACTAGGTGCTGAGGGCGCGGCCTCTTCTCCAGCCTGCCGCCGACACCACTCCCGATCCTGGAGTGTGCCCTGGGGAAACAACCTGTGCAAAAGGTGCTCTATTTGCGATAACCTTTGACAAATCGGTATCCAGCCCCGGAGAGGAATTCTCCGCCCCTGACTCTGGCTAGTCAGTGGGCCTAACAGACTTGCTCGTGGCCTTATGCCCGACTGGCACTGGCTATGTGCTTTGCAGCAGCAAGTCTGCAGTCGCCCCGCTCCCGGCCGGCGACTGTGCAGATGTATGAGGCAGCCGCTCACAGGCCGCACTCCCGCGGCTGTCTACCGATATTTTGGCTGGCGCACTCACACATTAAGTAGCCCTGTCCCAGGCACTGCTGGCGCAGCCTGTACCATAGGCCAGCGCTCACACACTACACAGCCCTGTCCCAGGTGCTGCTAGCGCGGCCTGAATCATAGGCCAGCACTCACACATTACCCAGCCCTGTGCTGCTGGCGCAGCCTGTTCCATAGGCCAGCGCTCACACACTACGCAGACCTGTTCCAGGTGCTGCTGACGCGGCCTGTACCCTAGGCCAGTGCTCACCCACTAAGCAGACCTGTTCCAGGTGCTGCTGGCGCGGCCTGTAGCATAGGCCCACGCTGGTGCCTGTGAAGTCTTAAAAAATAACCAACAGAATGCATACATATACATACATTTTCAGAAGGGAAACCTTTCAGCCCGACTCCTCCGAGTTCCATGGTTGTTCGATTCCCTCTGTGCTCTCCACCCCATGCCTGGGGCACACAAATCAACCATTCTGTGAGCCACTGACCTCCCTGTCAGCAACTCTGGCGGTAGCACCGCCCACCTGCGTGTACTACCTGACACCGGGAGCCACAGCAGGTTTGAAACCATTGACCGTTGTCAGTAGATTTAAACGCAAAATTACCGACTTCACCCGACTATCCGTTTCCGCTGTCGGAACCGGGGTCTCCCCACAGCCCATAGCTGGTTCACTAGCCGGACTTCACGAAATCCTGCAGGATACTTCTGTGAAGAGAAGTTCCTGCACGAACATCAAACCTGGTAAGTAATAAAAATTCTTACCTGCAGGTTTCACTTTACCGTCGGCAGGAAGCAAAGCCCTGCACGTCTGGTGCCTAGCCATGTTAATGACGTAATGAAGTGCATGAGCACTGGCGGGTCTTCTTCACGGAATCACTCACGTGACTCAGAAGTAAAATGGCCACCGTAGCCATTGAAAAGTTATGTTGCCGCTACAGGTTTGACATAAAACATAGAACATAGAAAAGAGAGACACAAAAAGCTGGAGTAACTCAGCAGGTCAGATGGCATCACTGGAAGAAAGAAATAGGTAACGTTTTGGGTTGAAACGTTTTGGGCCGACCGGAAAAGTCACATATTCCTTTTCTCCAGAGATGCTGTCTGTCCCGCTGAGTTACTCCAGCTCTTTGTGTCTATCTTCGGTTTAAACCCCTATCTGCAGTTCCCTCCTACACATAGAACATAGAAAAGTACAGCACCATATCTGTGTAGAACATGAAGCCAAGATAAACTAATCTCATCCACCTGCACATGATCCTTATCCCTCCATCCCACCATATATCTGTCCAAAAGTCTCTCAAATGCCACTGTCGTACCTGCCTCCACCATTACCTATTGCAGTGCGTTCCAGGCACATTCCAGGAATTATGGACCAGGAGCCCAAGATCTCTCTGCACATCAGTGCTGTTAAAGGTCTTATCATCAACCGTGTATCTTCCCCTTACATTTGACTTCCCAAAGTGCAACACCTCGCACTTGCTTGGATTAAATTCTATCTGCCATTTCTCTCTGTAAGTGATCTATATCCGACGCCGGAGTTCCATCTTCACGGCAAGAGGGCCCTGAAAATTATCGGACTGGTTGCAAGGCCACAAATGGGCCCCAACCTCGGGTGTTTCACAGAGGAAGAGGACTTAACTTTCTGGTGCCTTTCCCCACAGTGGAAATTTTTGATTCTGCTGTGTGGGGACGTTTGTGTTGAACTCTATAATGTGTTTTGTCCATTTAAAAAAAAAATTTAACCTTTTTCTATGGTTTGTATGGAAACGTATTATTTATTTTATGTAAAGCACTTTGGTGTCAATGCGAGTTGACTTAAAACGTGCTATATAAATAAAACTTACTTACTTACTTACTTACTGTATACTTTGACAGCCTTCCTGGACTGAAGAGCCTGAAGAAGGGTATTGACCCGAAACATCACCCATTCGTTCTATCCAGAGATACTACCTGTCCCGCTGAGTCACTCCAGCATGTTGTGTCTATCTTCGGTGTAAACCAGCATCTGCAGTTCCTTCCTACACTGGACAACCTTCCTTACAGCCTGCAACTCCACCTATTTTGGTGTAATCTGCAAATTTACTCACCCACCCAACAACATTTACATCCAAGTGACACATATCACAAACAACAGAGGTCCCCACGGAGATCCCTGTGGAACACCGCTGGTCATAGACCTCATCCCAGAATGATAACCATCCTGGGGTAGATACAGCAAGTGGGCTGGTTTTATTTTGTTAAATTAGTTTCCTGGTCTTAAATTAGATAGAAAACCTGCAGCTAAGATATTTAGAGAAAAGGAAAAGTTAAAATATTTTCAACTTTTAAGAGATTTTTGCGAATTGACAGAGGTCAATCTAGGTTTCAAGGTTTCAAGGTCTGTTTATTGTCACATGTACCAATTAAGGTACAGTGAAATTTGAGTTACCATACAGCCATACTAAATGAAAAGCAACAAGACACACAGCCACATAAAATAAAATTTAACATAAACATCCACCACAGTGGCTCCCCGCATTCCTCACTGTGATATAAGGTGACAAAGTCCAATCTTCTCCCTCTTTATTCTCCCGCGGTCGGGGCTGTCGAACCATCCACAGTCAGGGCCATCAAAGATCCCGCAGCCGGCGATTCGAAGCCCTTGCGTCGGGGTGATCAAAACTCCCTCGTCGGGACGGTTGACGTTCTCCGTGGCTTGGAGCTCCCGAATCAGTCTCACACAGGGACTGCGGGCTCCACGATGTTAAAGTCCACAGCCCGCGGTTGGAACTCTCCACAGTAACCAATATAACCAGCATCATAAAAGTGTCATTGGGAGAATCAGTTCAATAATTCTTGAAAACAAGCACAATTATGGAAGTGTATTTACCATGTGAGGCTAACTCTGCCGATACAGGCAGTTCACCAAGTTGGGGCTTACTGCCCATTTTTATGATTTCTGGTTTAGTATTAGTTTGGTTTAGTTTAGAGATACAGCGTGGGAAGGGGCCCTTTGGCCCACCGAGTCCGCACCAACCAGCGATCCCCGCACGTTAACACTACCCTACACACACCAGAGACAATTTATACTTATACCAAGCCAATTAAGCTACAAACCTATACGTTTTTGGAGTGTGGGAAGAAACCAAAGATCTCGGAGAAAATCCACGCTGTCACGAGGAGAATGTACAAACTCCGTACAGTCAGCACCCGTAGTCGTGATCGAATCCTGGTCTCCGGCGCTGCAAGTGCTGTAAGGCAGCAACTCGACCGCTGCGCCATCGTGCCGACCTATATTTCCCACGGGCAGTCTATATTTTCAGTTCATTGGTCACCTGATTTGTAAGGAGCTAAATATCATAAGTGTGGTGCAGAATGAAGGAGAAAAGATGGGTGTGTTTCCATAAGGCCATCATGTCCCAGCTACACTAATCCTACCTGCCTGCGTTTGATCCATAACCCTCCAAACCTGTACTACCCATGTACCTATCAAACTGTTTCTTAAATGTTGGGACAGTCCCTGTCTTGACTACCTCCTCTGGCAGCTTGTTCCATACACCCACCACCCTTTGTGTTAAAAAATACCTCTCAGAATCCTATTAAATCTTTGTCCCTTCACCTCAAACCTATTTCCTCGATTCACCTACTCTGGGCAAGAGACTCTGTGCATCTACCCAGTCTATTCCCCTCATGATTTTATACACCTTTGTAAGATCACCCCTCATCCACCTGCTCTCCAAGGAATAGAGACCCAGCCTACTAAACCTCTCCTTATAGCTCACACCCTCTTGTCCTGGCAACATGCAGTAATGAAGGTTCAATAACAACATATGAGCTGCCAATGCGAGTACACACAAAGTTGGAGTAACTCAGCGGGACAGGCAACATCTCTGGAGAGAAGGAAGGGGAAACGTCACCCATTTCTTCTCTCCTGCCTTCTCCACATAGCCTCTGACACCTGTACTAATCAAGAATCTATCTATCTGCCTTAAATATGTCCACTGACGGCCTCCGCAGTCTTCTGCAGCAAGGAATTCCAAAGATTCACCACCCTCTGACTAAAGAAACTTCTCCTCTTCGCCTTCCTAAAAGAGTGTACTTTAATTCTAAGGCTATGTCCTCTAGCCCTAGACTCTCCCACTAGTGGAAACATCCTCCCCACATCCATTCTCTCCAAGCTTTTCACTATTCTCATTGTTTCAATTAGGTCTCCCCTCATTCTTCTAAGCTCCAGCGAGTACAGGCCCAGTGCCAACAAACTCTCATCAAGGTTAATCTGCGCATTCCTGGCCCATATTCCACCAAACATTTCTTATCCAGGTACCTATCCACATGTTTTTATACGGTTATGGTACCTACATAACTCAGCAAGTTACTCCAGTTTTTTGTGTCTATCTTCAGTTGAAACCAGCATCTGCAGTTCCTTCCTACATATATCTCCTTTGGCAGCTCGTTCCATATGTCCACTACCCTCTGAGTGTAAAGATTGTCCCTGAGGTTCCTGTTAAATCAGTCCCCTCTCACCTTAAACCTATAAGGTCACAGTCATATAATGTGGAAACAGGGCCTTTGGCCCAACTTGGCCACGCCAACTAACATACCTCAACTACACTAATCCCACCTGCCTATATTTCGCCCATATCACTCCAAACATATCCTATTTATGTACTTGTCTAAATGTTTCTTGAACATTGTGATAGTCCCTGCCTCAACTACCTCCTTCAGCAGCTCTTTCCATACACCCACCACGCTTTGTGTCAAAAAAATGTCTCCTCAGGTTCCTATTACATCTTTCCCTCCTCACATTTTACCTATGTCCTTTGGTTCTTGATTCCCTTACTCTGGGTAAAAGGCTGTGCATTTACCCAATCTGTTCCTCTCTTGATCTTACACCTCCATAAGATCACCCTTCATCCTCCTGTGCTCCACGGAATAAAGTCCAAGCCGGTGTGCTTAACATCTGTAGTTGGTAAGTTACTGGAGAGGTTTCTGAGGGATAGGTTATACAGGCATTTAGATGGGCAAGGGCCGATTAGGGATAGTCAGCAAGGTTTTATATGTGGGAGGTCGTGTCTCACAATCGGAATGATTTTTTTTAAAGAAGTGACCAAACAAGTTGATGAAGGCAGAGCTGTAGATGTTGTGTACATGGACTTCAGTAAGGCATTCAACAAGGTTCCGCATGGTAGGTTGCTCTGGAAGATTAGATCGCATGGGATCCAAGGAGAGACAGCTGAATGGATAGCAAATTGACTCCATGGAAGGAAGCAGAGGGGATAGTGGAATGTTGCTTCTCAGACTGGAGGCCTGTGACTAGTGGTGTGCCTCAGGGTTCAGTGTTGGGCCCGTTACTGTTTGTAATCTACATCAATGATTTGGATGAGAACATACAGGGCAAGAACAGCAAGTTTGCTGATGATACAAAAGTTAATGGTTTTGCAGATAGTGAAGATGGTTATGAAAGATTGCAGCAGGATCTGGATCGATTGGCCAAGTGAGCGGAGGAATAGTTGATGGAATTTAATACAGAGAAGTGTTAGGTGTTGCATTTTGGGACGTTGAACAAGGCAGGACCTACACAGTGAATGGTAGGCCTCTGGGTAGTGTTGTAGAGCAGAGGGATCTAAGAGTGCAGGTGCATGGTCCCTTGAAGGTCGAGTCGCAGGTAGAGAAGGTGGTCAAAAAGGCTTTTGACACTTTGGCCTTCATCAGTCCGAGTATTGAGTATAGATGTTGGGAGGTCACGTTGTAGTTGTATTAGACGATGGTGAGACCGCATTTAGAATATTGTGTTCGTTCTGGGCACCAAGTTATAGGAAAGATATTGTCAAGCTTGAAAGGGTTCAGAAAATATTTACAAGGATGTTGCCAGGACTAGAGGGTGTGAGCTATAGGGAGAGGTTGAGTAGGCTGGGTCTCTATTCCATTGAGCACAGGAGGATGAGGGGTGATCTTATAGAGATATACAAAATCATGAGAGGAATCGATCAGGTAGATGCACAGAGTCTTTTACCAAGAGTAGGGGAATCGAGGACCAGAGGACACAGGTTCAAGGTGAAGGGGAAAATATTTAATAGGAATCGGGTGTATGTAACAAGCAGCCAAGGTACATGGAGGTAGTTGAGGCTGGGACTATCCCATTTATAAGAAACAGTTAGACAGGTACATGGATAGGACAGGTTTGGAGGGATATGGACCAAGTGCGGGCAAGTGAGACTAGCCTTCTTGACCACCCCATCTGTTTGTGCTGCCATTTTGAAGGAACTATTTACCTGTACTACTAGATCCCTCTGCTCTACAACACTCCCCAGAGCCTTGCTATACTGCCCTGGTTTAACTTCCAAAATTCAACATCTCACAGTTTTCTGTATTGAAGTATTCCTCGACTCACCTGCCCAACCGATCACAAACCTGCTGCAATTTGTGACTACAATCTTCACTATCTACAATACCACCCACTATAATGTCATCTGCAAACTTACCAATCATGTCTTGTACGTTCTCCTCCAAATCATTGTGTTCCGGTTCTTGATTTCCCTATCCTCGTTAAATGACTCTGCGTTCACCCTATCTATTCCCTTGTGATATTATACACCTCTATAAAATCATCCCTCAGCTCTCTGCACTCCAGGGAATTAAGTCCTCGCTAATCCAACCTTTCCCTGCAGCTCAGGCCCTTGAGTCCTGGCATAACTTCCTCGTAAATCTTCTCTGCACTTTTTCTAGCGTAATTACATCGTTCCCATAGCAGGATGACCAAAACTGAAAATAGTCTGACCAGTGACTTGTACGCCCCAACTTCTGTACTCTGACTGATGAAAGCAAATACTAAAACCCTTCTTTACCACCCTGTGGCACCAGTGTCAGGGAACTACGGAGTACAAAAGCTGCAGCAGTTCACGGTACATTGTTCTATTTGTAATATTTCACTTCTTATACCATTATATTGTAAAATTCCTTTGTATTTTCTTATAATATCTTTTGTTACATTATTTGGTCAATTTTAAAGTAGTAAGAGTGTTACGTAGTTTCAATAAACGGTTAGAAAGAGTTCTGATTTGTGCTACTTCTCTCTCTCTTGGCATATTTCTCACCATTGGGCAGGATCAGGGCTACATAGATTAGGTATTGGGGAGGATTACCCATGAACTGAGTTTAGTTTTTGTCATGTGTACCGAGGTACAGTGAAAAACTTTTGTTGTGTGCTAACCAGTCATGGAATACTACCCATGGAGTAGTGCCAAACACAGGTCTCGTTACTCCAGCTTTTTATGTCTATCTTCGGTTTAAACCAGCATCTGCAGTTCTTTCCTCAACATTTCATCTGCTCCACTCAAAATCTCCTCAAGGCATGCCGACTTTGAAATAATTCTCCTCCTCTCTCCGTCGAGAGTTCTGCAACATCCTCTCTCGCAGCTCCCCCTCTGTGATTCCTCCTGCTCTCCTGCCACGGTTTACAATGACCTGTTCCCTTTATCATCGTTACTTTTTTGCACATCTTTCATTCATTTGTTCTATATCCCTCTACATCATCGTCTATATCTCTCGTTTCCCTTTCCCCTGAATCTCAATCTGAAGAAGGGTCTCGAGCAGAAACGTCACCTATTCCTTCTCTCCAGAGTTGCTGTCTGACCCGCTGAGTTGCTCCAGCTTTTTGTGTCTCTCCCAGTGAGGGAAGCAGGGAAGTAATTACATTTGAAAGAGGAGGGCGCGTGTAACTGGTGCAGCTTTTCACCTGGTCTAAAAGGCTATGGGACATCTTACAGAATCGAAAACAAATACAATTTATGTGGCTGTTAGCACGTGGGCTGTCAAAGTCTCAAGACTTTGTAATAAGACTCAAGGACTCGAATCATTCATCATCAGCAGTTGGTTTCTTTTACTTGCATAAGGGGAGATGCATCTCAGTCAACGGCTGTGATCACATCTCCAATGTTAGTTGATACAATAGAACATTTATTCACCAAGACGACAATTAATGATGTTGAGTAGATCAATGTTGTAATCATCAGGTCTGGACGTAGTACACGAAGATGAGACTTAAGTAGATCAATGTGTTAATCACACTGTGTAGGAGGGAACCGGAGATGCTGGTTTAACCAAAGATAGACTCAAAATGGTGGAGTAACTCAGCATCTCTAGATAGAAGGAATGAGTGACATTTGGGGTCAAGACCCTTCTTCCAACTCAATTCTTCAGACTGAAGAAAGGTCTCGACCTGAAACATCACCCATTCCTACTATCCAGAGATGCTACCAGTTCCGCTGAGTTACTCCAGCATGTTGTGTTAATCATAGTGATGAATTGCATCAGTTACCCAGGATGTACAATAATGTGTCAACTATTCCATTAGGATTTACGATACTAAAGGTTTTACATCTGCAGGGCAGATAAAGAAACAGTAATAGTGGTGGAAAGTCAGGATAGAGATAAAACGTGTAGGAAGGAACTGCAGATGCTGGTTTACACTGAAGAAAGACAGTGCTACAGTAACAAGAAGTGGAACACGCATCTCTGGATAGAAGAAATGGGTGACGTATCGTGTCAAGGCCCTTTTTCAAATCAAATGTTTAAGGAAGCAGCAGAAATTTTAAAAGGGGTTAAGTGTAAACAGCTGCTCGAAAAATTAAGATTCTCCGGGGACAGGTTGTAAAGCTTTGGGAAAGAATGTCATAACAGCAAGATTAATGATTGAATTGGTAGACAAGATTTAACAATACAGGTACTGACGAGCTGCATTATCAGTGATTATATTAGGCAGGAAAACACTACTACCCAAAGACCTGTGAAGAAATCACAAGAGGCTCAACAAGAGGAAGAGACAGTGAAAGAAAAGCTGGTGAATTAAGTCCTGAGATAGAGAGATGTGGCCCATCACTGAGGGAGGGAATGCTTTAGACAAGTACTCAGTCCATCAAGGGTATTGACATGCCCACATCAGAGGGATCTTCATGAAGCACTGCCTCAAGTAGGCAGTGGATGTAATGAAAGACCCACAAAACCCTTGCAAATCTCTCCACCTGGCGACCACCTGGAAGAAGTTACAGGAGAACTGTTGCCACTAGGAACAAGAGCAGTCGCTTCCAAATCAACCAACAGGCTCCCGAACCACTCTGTACAACCCTAACACCAGCCATACCTCAACACAGAACTACTATGGACTTTGTATACATTATGCACTTTGGCTTGCACTATTCTGGTTTAGTTACATGTATAACAGGTAATTTTACTTCGGAGTCACGTGAGTGACTAGGTGAAGAACCCCACCAGGACGCATGCGTGTCATATCGCTACACGCATTGCGAAACAGTCAGGCGGGGTGGAACGACGTTCCCCCGCAGAGGCAAGTTTAAAAGCCGGGACCTGCAGGTAAGAGATACTCTGCGGTCTTTTTTGTTGTTCCCATACTGTTTTACAGGTGGGGAGTCAATGGACAAGTCCAAGAAAACGACGAGGGCTGCAACAAAGCTGGCGGGGGAGGACCGCGGAGTTGCGGGCAGCCAGCAGCGGCCAGCGGCACATGAATCACCCGTAATGGGAACAGCTGTGCCCGACTTTGCCCCCGCACCGGCCAGATCTACACCGCGGCCGGGCGGTAAGGCAAAACAAAAAACCAACAAAGTCGTCGACTCGGACGAGTCCGACTTCGAGCAGCCGCGAGCGGCCAGCGACCGTGAGCGCAGGAGCTGGATGGAGCGGCTTATGGAGCAAATGCTCCAACGTGACAGGCTCTGGGAGATGGAGTCCAGTCACTGTGGGCAATTTATTACACCCACAGCAGCACCTCTTGTAGGGCTGCACAGTGCATCTCCCTCGTCAGAGGGGAGTACTTGGGGTCAATTCTGGGCTGATCCTGAAGAGGGGTTTGCAGAACAGAAATCAAGTGTGCAAGGGGTGCAGGAAGATGAAAATCTACTGGACATGGTGTCCAACTTCATACAGCCAGACCAGACTGGCCGAAACCTGGAACAAAAACTAGCTGCCAGTATTGATTATATGTCATTTAAACAGCTACAGGAACAGGCTGTGATGGACACCATGGCAAGACACTTGGCACCAGGGTAACTGTATATCCCTGAATGTTCCCATCGTAAATAATTGCATATGGAAACACGTCGGAGCAGGAGTTAGAGGCATGGATGTCAAACTCCAAAAAGTACTAAAGCTCCTAACAGCGGGAATAACAGCTTTCGCCCGCACAGTAGATGAGAAGGAGATGTCGCAGGATCAACAGGATGCACTGGCACTGCTTTGCAATACACAATATGAAATAAACAGCATCAGGAAGAGTGCCATCCGACCTGCTTTAAACCCGAAATTCGCAGGTCTGTGCAAACCTGGAAACACAAAACCAACAATTTTACTATTTGGAGGAAACCTATCGAAGCAAGTCAAGGAGCTCGATGAGGGGGCAAAAACCCTGGGGCTCAAAAAAGCGACATCATCAAGAACCTACTACGGCCATAAACAGCACCCTTACGCACCCACCAGTAGAACAAGACAAACTGGTGAAAGCTCAAAGGCCCGGTACATCGAACATCGGTCTTTTTTAGGCCATGGCCCAGAACGGCCTTTTTGGAAGATGCGCAAACCCCCAACACCAACCCAACCACAAACCCGGACACCGGCGCCTCAACCTCCACGAAGGATTTACAAAAATAAGTAAACCTGCCACTGATAACCATGGAGGTAGGTGGGTCTGGTTCCTTACAAATTGCAGGGAGTATGGAGGTTGGGGGGAGATTACACTTCTTTCTGGATGCATGGAGTATGTTATCTACAGACACTTATATTTTAAGCAGTATCCAGGGATATACCATAGAATTTATACACAAATATAGCCCTCCAGTTCAGCATGTATCGAACCGAATGTTCGTACTTTCAGATAAAGAAAAATCAGAAGCGCATGCTGAACTGGAGCGGCTTTACGCAAAAGGGGTAATTGAAAAAACCCAACACGAATCGCTGGAATTTGTGTCTAATATCTTTACCAAAAACAAAAAAGATGGTGGTTGTCGCATCATCATTGATTTGACCAATTTGAATATATTTGTACAATATATTCATTTCAAAATTGAAACCTTTGTTACTGCTAAACAATTGATTTACAAAGGTTACTTCATGGCTAGCATCGATTTAAAAGATGCTTACTATTCAGTGCCTATACGAGGTGACCACAGATGTTACTTAAAATTCAACTGGATGGGACAGCTCTGGCAGTACCAAATGGGTTAACATCAGCCCCCAGGCTGTTCACTAAAATTTTGAAACCAGCCCTAGCGTTTCTGCGGAAACGAAAACACATGGTCATGGCATATCTAGATGACATACTTATTGTGGGCAAAACTTTGGAATTGGCAAAACAAATTGTAACAGCCACAAAACAATTATTTGAAAAACTGGGGTTTATCATCCATCCAGTTAAATCTAAATTAACGCCTTCCACCACAATGGATTATTTGGGGTTCACCATTGACTCAGTTCACATGTCGGTGACTTTGCCAAAGGGAAAGGCTATAGTCTTAATAGAGGCTTGCAATAACCTCATTGACATCAGTAAACCGTCATCAGACATCAGATTGGTAGCAAGAGTAATTGGCAAAATGGTGGCTGCTTTTCCAGCCACACAATTCGGACCTTTACATTACCAAAATTTACAGAGGGCAAAAATACGAGCACTCAAAATTAATGCTGGTCATTTTGACAGACCAATGAAGCTACCAATCGAAGCGATAATGGAACTAAAATGGTGGAAAGATAACATTCGGCATTGTTCCAATCCAATCATTATCAGCAACCCCTCTATGGTGCTACAAACTGATGCCAGTGCACTTGGTTGGGGTGCTACCAATTCCATCTCCAGCTGTGGAGGTAGATGGAATGCACAGGAGGCGTCATTATTACAAACACTGGCCATAAACTACCTGGAAATGTTGGGTGCATTCCATGGCCTAAAGTCATATTGTTCTGGGTTATATCACCAGCATGTTAGACTACAGATTGACAATACCACCGTGGTAGCATATATCAACAACATGGGTGGAAACAAATCAACATCATGTGACAATCTGGCCAATACAATTTGGCAATGGTGTATCCAGAGAAATATTTGGATATCAGCTACTTACCTACCAGGTAAACTAAATTCAGTGGCAGACACCAGGTCACGCAAATTTAATGAAAACACCGAATGGATGTTGGATAAAAAAGTATTTGCTGACATTACAGCACGGTATGGAACACCAGATATCGATCTATTCGCATCCAGACTTAATCACCAGTTATCAAACTATGTTTCATGGGAACCAGACCCTGGGGCAGCGGCGACAGATGCATTTTCGCTGCATTGGGGGAAATTGTTTATTTATGCATTCCCTCCTTTCTGCCTCATCAGTCGGGTATTAAGGAAAATACAGCAAGACTCTGCGTCTGGTATTTTGGTAGTACCCGATTGGCCTACTCAACCATGGTTCCCTGTGATACTCGACATGGTATTAGAACCATGTATCATCATCCTGAATAGACCAGATTTATTGGTTCATCCCGTAACAAGGGAAAGCCACCCATGTCATAACTATATGAACTTATTAATTTGTAGAGTCTAAAAGTACCTCTACTGCAACTGGGACTGACGGACCGAACAGTGAACATTATTTCAGCGGCCCACAGACAGTCCACCAAAAAATAGTATCTGGTATACATCAGGAAATGGGAGATATATTGTCACAGAAACAACATCACCTACAGATCAATGAACATCCCGTCTGTTCTGGAATTCCTGGCAGGCCTCCATTATGATGAGGGGCTCAGTTATAGTGCCATCAACTGTGCCAGAAGTGCCCTGTCAACATATCTATGGCAAGGAACAGAGCGTCATTCTGTTGGGACTCACCCCCTGGTAACAAAACTTATGAGGGGAATTTTTAATATCAATCCCCCAAGAACCAGGTACTCTCAAATATGGGATGTGAGTATTGTCCTGACTATGCTAAGGAATTGGTTTCCAGCAACAGCTCTGTCCCTACAAAGACTGACACTGAAAACAGTCATGCTGATGGCTTTGGTCACGGCACAAAGGGTACAGTCATTACATAAATTAAGACTGGACAACATGACTTCTTCATCTGGGAATATAACGTTTCATATTTATGAATTAGTCAAGCAGGACAGACAGGGGTCAGCAGGCCTCAATATAGAATTTAGGACTTACCCGACAGATGATCGTCTCTGTATAGTAAGACATTTATTGTTATATATGGAGAACACCAAAATCATCAGAGGCAATGAGATGGCACTTCTAATCAGCCACAAGCAACCACACAAAAAAGTGACGGTCCAGACCATCTCAAGATGGCTGAAACAGGTTCTAATAAAGGCTGGGGTGGATACTAACATTTTAAAATCTCATTCCACCAGGGCTGCAGCTACATCGGCAGCTATGCAGTTGGATGTACCGATGGACCAAATCCTCAAGACAGCAGGATGGTCAAGGGAAAAAACATTACAACTATTTTATCATAAACCAGTAATTAAACCTGGAACGTTTGCAGAAACAATTTTAGGTTCTGTAATATAATTTCACCCCATAAATAGGGGCTATAGTTTGGTGTTAATAAATTTATCATGGATTTCAATGTCGGATTCATGTCTAAATCATGTTAACACAATTCCTCCCACAGTCATTAAGGCAGATGTGATGCATGGACTCGTTTCCCACGGCATGAAATCACAGAGCTTTGAAATCTTCACGTAGTCACTCACGTGACTCCGAAGTAAAATAGTAAGATTAAACGAGAACTTACCAGTTCGAAGTTTCATCGTTATTTTATGAGGAGTACGTTGAGGGAATACGTGCCCTCCGCTCCCACCCTTGATCATATACTCAACTGGTATCTTCTTCTCTAATCTTACTGTGTTCAGTCATTACAGTTATCTGTGATTTCACACCGCTGCTTTGAAGAATGACACGCATGCGTCCTGGCGGGATTCTTCACGTATTCCCTCAACGTACTCCTCATAAAATAACGATCAAACTTCGGACTGGTAAGTTCTCATTTAATCTTATTATTTATTGCATTATTCTTCATTGTGTCTTTATTATTATGATGTTGCATTTATGTGCCTGTAAAAACTGCAGCAAATATGAATTTCATTGTTGCGTTCCTCCTTCATAAACACATTTGACTCTTGACGATAAAGGTGGAAGACAGGAAGACAGGGGCTATCCCAACATTTAAGAAGCAATGAGACAGGTACATGGATCGAACAGGTTTGGAGGGATATGGAGCAAATGCAGTCAGGGGGGCTAGTATAGTTGGCTAGTGTGGGCAAGTTGGGCTGGAGGGCCTGTTTCCACACTGTATAGTTTTTATCAATCTATGACTTTTAAGACAGGATGTGGAAGGTGAATAGAAGTGTGTGGAGAGAGGATTGTGTCTTATAAGGCACATGGAAGAAACCTATGTTTAAGAAAGAACTGCAGATGCTGGAAAAATCAAAGGTAGACAAAAATGCTGGAGAAACTCAACGGGTGAGGCAGCATCTATGGAGCGAAGGAATAGGTGACGTTTTGGGTCAAGACCCTTCTTCAGACTGATGTGGGGTCGGGGGGGGGGGGGGGGGGGTGCATACCACTGTGGTGTAAACTACCCAAGCGAAATATGAGGTGCTGCTCCTCCAATTTGCGATGGGAATCTCTCTGGCCATGGAGGAGGCCCAGGACTGTTCAAGTTCAAGTTCAGGTGAGTTTATTGTCATGTGTCCCTGATAGGACAATGAAATTCTTGCTTTGCTTCAGCACACAGAACATAGTAGGCATTTACTACAAAACAGATCAATGTGTCCATATGCCGTAATATAAATATATACACACATGAATAAATAAAATGATAAAGTGCAAATAAACAGATAATTGGTTATTAATGATCAAAGTTTTGTCCAAGCCAGGTTTAATAGCCTGATGGCTGTGGGGAAGTAGCCTGAAAGGTCGGATTTGGAATGGGAGAGGGAGTTGCCTCATCTAGTCGCTTTACCTCCACCCTTGACTCCATCCAAGTACCTAAGCAGTCTTTCCAGGTGCGGCAGAGGTTCACCTGTACCTCCTCCAACATTATCTATTGCATCCGCTGCTCTAGGTGTCAGCTGCTCTACATCGATGAGACCAAGCGTAGGCTTGGTGATCGCTTCGCCCAACATCTTGGCGCATTTCGCAATAACCTGCCTGATCTCCCGGTGGCTCAGCACTTCAACTCCCCCTCCAATTCCGAATCCAACCTTTCTGTCCTGGGCCACCTCCATGGCCAGAGTGAGTCCCACCGCAAATTGGAGGAACAACACCTCATATTACGCTTGGGTAGTTTACACCCCAGCGGTATGAACATTGACTTCTCCAATTTCAGGAAATCCTTGCTTTCTCCCTCTTTCCCCTCCCTTTCCTAGCTCACCCACAGCCCACAGTCTCCACCTCTTCCTTACTTCTTCCCACCCCCACATCAGTCTGAAGAAGGGTCTCGACCCGAAACGTCACCTATTCCTTCACTCCATAGATGCTGCCTCACCCGCTGAGTTTCTCCAGCATTTTTGTCTACCTTGGAAGAAACCTATGAATGGTTTCAGTTTAGTCAGAGGGTGGTGAATCTGTGGAATTCTTTGCCACAGAAGGCTGCGGAGGCCAAGTCCACGGATAGTTTTAAAACAGAGATTAATAGATTCTTGATTAGTATGGGTGCCAGAGGTTATGGGGAGAAGGCAGGAGAATGGGGTTAGGAGAGAGAGTTAGATCAGCCATGATTGAATCGGTGAGTAGACTTGATGGGCCAAATTCCTTAAGACTTTATGACCTTAGTTTAGTTTATTGTCACGCGTACCGAGGTACATTGAAAGCTTTTGTTGAAACTAAAACTGAATGGTGGACCAATTGTCATGCCAACAACCACTCATAATTAAGGAAAAGAATAAGAGAACTGAGAACTTTAACTGGAGAGGAGTTGGGAAGTCCATCATTGGAATCAACAGCTGCATCACAAGGCTCTGTGGAGACTGAAAGAGTAAGTGTTTGTGTAAAGCCTGGATGAAGCATGTCTGGCTGGATTACAGGCAGATGCGATTTGTTCCTGGGCCTGGGTGACTTGACTTGACATTGAGCAACATGTTTGGTATTCTTGTGGGTATGGACGAGGTGATCCTTTAAAATCACAGTACAAACTGTGAAGTGGAAGAAACAACTCCCAGAAGAATTCAGTAATAAATTGTAGATGTTCAACAATAAAACACAAGGAAGTGGGTTGACATTATCTAGATGGAGACAATCTTTGCTGATGATTATGTGCCTGTCCAGCCAGCACAGTCCCACTAACTAATGCCAGGGTTTAACCTGGGAGACCCAGGCACAATAGATGCATGAGTATTCTGGAAACTAACCATGCTGTGGGATGGGAGCCATGTTAAGATCAGGATGGAAGAGAATTCAGTAGAAAGAAAGGAGAATTAAATTGCATGTAACTCCGCACTGAGGGGCAGTTAGGTGGGAGGACAAAATAGGGGTAGTTTAGTTTAGTTTAATTTAGAGATACATCACAGAAACTGGCCCTTTAGCCCACCGAGTCTGCACCGACCAGCGATCCCTGCACATTAACACTACCCCATACACACTCAGGACAATTTTACATTTTACACCAAGGCAATTAACGTACAAAGTCTCTACGTCTTTGGAGTGTGGGAGGAAATTGAAGAACGTACAAACTCCGTACAGACAGCACCGGTAGTCGGGATCGAACCCGGGTCTCCGGCGCTGCATTCGCTGTAAGGCTGCAACTCTACCGCTGCGCCACCATGATCGGTTAATCGGCCGTAGTAAAATGCCCCTAGTGTGCAGGTAGTGGATGAGAAACGTGGATAATATAGAACTAGTGTGGGCAGGTGATCAATGGTCAGCATGCACTCGGTGGGCCAATAGCCCTGTTTCCATGCTTTATCTGTAAAGTAAGATCAGAGATGTGACTTAGCAGATCAGGTAACGCCCCACTCTTGAAATGGTTGGGCATTGGGAAAAAAGTGGCACTAATTCATTATCCATGGTCTTCAAGGAACTGTGTAGTGTACCTACAAAACAGCAAAGAATTTCACAGGATTGGACTAACAGCAGAAAAATAGGATGAAGTGTTACCAATAATCAATAATGCATTTCAAAATTAACACCTCCCATGTAACATAATGTTCACCACATAGATTAATGGCGGAGAGACTTATCAGACCAGAAGTACGCAAGTGAGTGCTTGTCCTGACAGGAGAAGGGGACACTGAAGATAGACACAAAAAGTGGAGTAACTCAGCGGGACAGGCAGCATCTCTGGAGAGAAGGAATGGTTGATGTTTCAGGTCGGGACCCTTCTTCAGACTAGATGTAAGAGAGATCTGGATGCATAGTTGGCAACTGTCTATAGACTTCACAGAACATTGGCAGAAAAATCAGGCCAGCAAAATAAATGTAGAGCCACATAAAATACAAGAATGAAATGTAGGGATGAGAAATTGTGCAAGTGTAGGGCTGTAATGGAGCACAATATATAGTTTCAGTTTACTTAGTTTAGAGATACAGCGTGGAAACAGGCCCTTCGGCCCACCGAGTCCGCGCCGACCAATGATCCCTGCATAGTAACACTATCCTTCACACACAAGGGACAATTTATATTTATACCAAGGCAATGAACCTACAAACCGGTATGTCTTTGTGGGAGGAAACTGAATATCTCAGAGAAAGCCCACACAGGTCAGGGGAGAACGTACAAACTCCCTACAGACAGCACCCATAGTCAGGATTGAAACCGGGTCTCTGGCACTGTAAGGCAGCAACTCTACCGCTGTGCCCGTCATATTTAATGTATTGTCACATGTACCGAGGTACAGTGAAAAGCTTTTGTTACGTGATAAGCAGTCAGCAGAAAGACAATACATGATTAAAATCGAGCCATTTACAGTGTAGAGATAAGTGATAAGGGAATACGACCACGTGAGCTCAATGGTTCATGCTGTACAACTAAACAAGAAAAGTAAAATAGTTTCACATCAATCAGATCAGGTTATGATTAATCTTAGGAAAAAAAATTAGGGCAAGCAAAATGGCGTAGGTCTGATGGAATGGTACACCTAGAGAATGAGTGGTACACACAAAGTAGAGCCTTCAGCATCACCCACAGCATCAGGGGGAAAAGGCAAGCAAGGAAACCTCTGTAAGCAAATCAATTAACAAACTACTCCTGCACAATGTATGACATATCAACTTGTCCAACACAAGAGCAAAGCTAGACACAAAATGCTGGAGTAACGGGTTATAAACTGCAAACCCTTCTACTCTCGGAGGGAACTTAACTCCTTTATTCTCGCTGGAGTTTACATCCCCCCCATGCATGCGTACGTGAGGCGTAAACGCAACTCGCTGACCAGATAATGAGGGTAGAGAGTGACTTCCCGAACTCGATGGTCATTGATTTGGGGGATTTTAACAAAGTCAACCTCAGTTGTGACCTTCCAAAAAACAGACTTCAGGTTACCTGCCCCACCAGAGGGGAGAGAACACTTGACCACTGTTACACGTCAATCTAGAACGCATATCGCTCTGTTCCCCGGGCGGGTCTGGGTCTCTCTGATCATTGTCTAGTTCACCTTGTTCTGACCTACAGGCAGAAACTAAAAGCTGCTAAGCCTGTGGTCAGAACAACAAAAAGGTGGACAAGCGAGGGCATTGAGAACCTACAATCCTGCTTTGACTGCACGGATTGGAATGTGTTCAGGGAAGCAACCACAAGCGTCGATGAGTATACAGACACTGTATCATCATATGTCAGCTTTTGTGAGGACAGTTGCAATCCCATTAGGTCCTGGACCTGGTTCAACATCGACAAGCCCTGGTTTACTGCAGAACTCCGACAGCTCCGACAATCTAAAGAGGAAGCCTACAGGAGCGGGGATGCAGACCTCTACAGGCAGGCCAAGTACAAGCTGAGAAGTGGAATCAGAGCTGCCAATGAAAGGTACTCTGAGAAGTTGAGAAACAAGATCTCAGCTAGTGACACTTCTTCAGTTTGGAAGGGCTTGCAAGAAATCACCGGTTACAAGAGGAAAGCCCCCAGCTCTTTGGACAATCGTCAGCTGACCAATGACCTGAATGAGTTCTACTGCAGGTTTGACAAGCAGAAACGTAACACTGGTGCCTGAACCCCTCTGTCGGTGGATCACCAGCTTCCTGACAGACAGGAAGCAGCATGTGAGACTGGTAAAGCACATCTCGGACCCGCAAACGCTCAGCATAGGAGCACCGCAAGGCTGCGTACTCTCCTCTACTCTCTCTACACCAATGACTGCACCTCCACTGACTCCTCTACCAAGCTTCTCAAATTTGCGGACGACACAACCCTGATTGGACTGATCCAGGATGGGGAGGAATCTGCCTACAGACAGGAAGTGTCACAGCTGACATCCTGGTGCCATCGCAACAACCTGGAGCTCAATGCTCTTAAGACAGTGGAATTGATTGTAGACTTTAGGAGAGCTCCCCCTCCCCTGAGCCCACTCACCATCAACAACACCAGAGTCACTTCCATGGAGTCTTTTAAGTTCCTGGGAACCATCATCTCCAAGGACCTTAAGTGGGGGACCACCATCGACTCCACAGTTAAAAAGGCACAACAGAGGATATACTTCCTGCAGCAGCTGAGGAAGCACAATCTGCCACAGGCAATGATGGTCCAATACTACACGGCCATCATAGAGTCTGTTCTCACCTTCTCCATCATGGTCTGGTTTGGCTCAGCCACCAAGCACAACATCTGGAGGCTGCTGTGAATCGTCCAATCAGCAGAGAAGTTTATTGGCTGCAACCTTCCCTCCATTGATGAACTGTACACTGCAAGGGCCAGGAAGCGAGCGGGTAAGATCATCTCTGACCCCTCTCACCTTGGCCACAAATTCTTTGAATCACTTCCCTCTGGAAGGCAACGCGGACCGTCAAAGCTGCCACAGCCAGACATAAAAACAGCTTTTTTTCTACTCCAGTAGTAGCTCTACTCAATAACCAAAAATCTGTAGCCTCCTTTTGCTCTGGTATTTTATTTAAAGCACATGTTTAATCAATAATGTTTTTATTATTAATGTTTAATGTTTTATATATCATTCCTAACTGCCACTGTATGTCATGTTGTCACTTGTGGGTGGAGCATACCTTGTATGTGAATACTTGTCCAATAAACTTATTCATTCATTCATTAATTCATTCATTCATCTCTGGAGAGAAGGAATGGGTGATGTTTCAGGTGTTTCAGACCCTTCTCCAGGGATGCTGTCTCAGTTACTCCAGCATTTGCAGTTCCTACCGCCACAAGAGCAAAGCTCTTTGTCTTATTTCTGGAGGAGAGATTGAAAACAATAACGGTGCCGTACTTGTGTGATGGTGTGAGTGAGATTGCCATCTCTGTTGGTTGGTGTGGGTGTGATTATGAACTATGGATGTTGGTTTGGTGAGACTGTGAGTCTTAGGAAATGGTGTAGTGAGATTGTAATCTCTCGGGGTTGGTGTGAGTGTGATTGTGATTTCTCCGGGATAGGTTAGTGAGATTGTAATCTCCGGGGAATAGGGTAGTGAGATTGCAATCTCTCGGGGAGGGTGTGAATGAGATTGCAATCTCTCTGAAATGGGGTAGTGAGATTGTGATCCCTAGGGTATGGTGAGGTATGTCTGTGATTCCTTAGGGGTGGGGTAGTGAGATTGCGATCTCTCAGGGAGGGTATGAGAGTGATTTGTGATTTTTCAGGGATAGTGCAGTGACGTTCAGATCTCTTGGGAAGGGCGTGAGTGAGGTTGTGATTTCTAGGCGATGGTGTGAGAGAGATTGTGACCTCTGGAGGGTGATGTGAGTGTGATTGTGATCGCAGGCGAAATGTGTGGGTGACATTGTGATTAAGTGCGACTTGAAATTGTCTGGCTATTTCTACCAGTGTGCAAAAGACCACAGAGTAATAGTTAAAATCAGCACCCTGAAATCTCAGGATAAGAATGCAGAAATGATTGAAGGTAAAGGGCCTGTCCCACTTACTTGTCCTTGGCACCCAAATTACGCGACCTCATCGTCGTCTCATTGAGGCGCATGGGCATCGTGTGGCCGCACGGGGCCGGTCCCACTGAGAAGCGCGGAGGGGTATGTAGTTGTGCGCGACATCGCGCGGGTCTCTGAAATTTTTGTAGCGAACACAATCTTTGCACGTCAACGGCCCGTCGTGTAACTGACGGCCAAAGTAGGACGGGCCCAAGACCCTGGCGTGACTCAACGTCTCACCTCCAACAGCAGCAGAAGCAGGCAAACGATCGTCGAGCTCAGCCTGGGGCTCACGGCCGTTGCGGATCCAGTCTGCCCCCACTTCTATTCCCAGAACGGGGCCAAGAAAATTGAAGATAGACACAAAAAGAAATGCTGGAGTAACTCAGCGGGACCGGCAGCATCTCTGGAGAGAAGCAATGGGTGACGTTTCAGGTCAAGAACCTTCTTTCAGACTGAAGAGTCTCGACACGAAACGGCACCCATTGCTTCTCTCCAGAGATGCTGCCGGTCCCGCTGAGTTACTCCAGCATTTTGTGTCCATCTTCAAATGACGTCACGCGCTCCAGACGGCTGTGCATGAAATCGCGCGCAACCTTCGAGTCGAGGTACAGTGAAAAGCATTTGTTGCATGCTATCCAATCAGTGGAAAGAAATACATGATTACTAGAGCTAGGATGTTTAGGCACTAAAAAACTGAAATAGGCAGGCAAAAAGGCATAATAAAATTACAAAAAAGGCACGATAAAGGCATTCATTGATCAAAAAAGGCATAAAAAGACATCTATTTCCACCACCAAATATGGTTAAAAATAATAATATAAAGGTATACTACATTAAAATACCAAAGTTGCCTGGTTGCATATAATCACTAGCATTTTTTCAAAATATCTGGTGTTAAAATATGCCGTCAGTCAGACAGAATATGCTTCAGTTGTGAAAAATCAAACCCCAGCTAAGGTCACTGGTGCATACCCGAAACAAGCTATAGACTCTATATTAATATCGATATCTTGTGTATTACTCTGAATTTCTCCCAGTCCCCTGGTAGGATGCTTTTTCTGGCTATGTACCCCATGTACCCCACCTAGTCAAAACGGGCTGAGGTTGTAGCGGAATCTCAGGTGCCATTTCCTGGAACAACTGCACACGTGACAGTACTTTGAGGAAGATTTTCTTGACATTGGAACTAGGCGATCGACATTTGGAAACAAGCTACGTCTGTGCTTGGCAATTCTATGAAGTCCTTGAGCTAAGCATGTCAACTGCAACAGTTTGTGGAATAAAACTTTAAGTCACAAACAGAAGTACATTCTTGTGTTTTATACCTTCTGGCCAACGTACAGCAAGTGAAGATGTAAACAACTGAGCAATAGTTGAGCTGTTTGACTTCCCCAATACTTCCGATGTCAAAAAAATACACCTTTGATGGTTGACCTGTCTCCAGTGTACCGATGACTACATTGGCAACATATCTCCCCACAGCACCGGTTGTCTCGTCTATAGAGATCCATATTTTGTTACATGCAACTTCATCTCTAATTTTCTGCACAACAATGTTGAAGTTGCTGTCAACATATTGTTTCCATAATGATGACTCGCTTGGTATGTTCCTCTGTGTATTTCTCTAAAAAAAACCTCTGAGAGATTTGTTTTCAAATTTCCACAGTGCAATTTCAGCATCAATGAATGCCTTGCACAAATAACTCGAAAACTCAAATTTGCGCCTGGAGTCAGCAGTAAATTTAGTGAGGAGACAAGCTTGGTATTTCGCTGGGTAGTCTACACCCCAGCGGTATCAACATTGCCTTCTCCAACATCAGTCTGAAAAAGGGTCTCGACCCGAAACGTCGCCTATTCCTTCTCTCCATAGATGCTGCCTCACCCTCTGAGTTTCTCCAGCATTTTTTGTCTACCTTCAATTTTTCCAGCATTTGCAGTTCTTTCTTAAATACATCTTGGAGCAAACTGAACCAGGGGACAGCGGCACAAACGAATGAATGACCGACGGTGGTGCCCTGGGTTTTGCCCTGGTGGTGGAGATTTTCTTGCAAGTTATACTATGTTATACACGTTAATAATAACATTAATATTAACATGTTAACATAGAAAACGTCATTTTAATCACAGTACAACTAGAGAAAATAGCACGACCTTTTAGAAAAACGGCAAATAAAAGGCTGATTTAGGCACGATCGTGAAAATCATCAAAAAAAGGTATGAAAGGGCACATGGTATTTATGGCAAAATCCTGGCTCTAATGATTACAATCAAGCCATTTACAGTGTATATAGAGATCTAAGAGTGTGAGGCGATTGTAATATGATTGTGGACCTGCTTCCCTGGTCAGCATGTAAATAGTCGCCAGGGTTGAGTGCCATTGGGCAAAGAGGTGGAAGAAAGGATAAGCAGCCATTAAACTACAAGCTGGTGAGTTGGAATAGAGAGAGTGTGAAGGTAAACTGCTGCACTCCCTGCTGTAATCATAATGTAAAAGCTAGCCAGTGAAAGGAAGAAGTTTGATTAATGATTTAGTGCCAAGGGCAGCATAGACGCAGAACTGTTTCTCTAACAATGAATAATAGATTAAGAAAACCAATGCACCAAATAGGTGACTTTGCATCAATCAACAATCATAACCTCAATTCTCTCGTGTTAGAATAGGGGTACCAGGGACAAACCTGGGCCCAAGGAAAGAGTGTTCACGTCGCGGCCCTGTTTCAACCAATCTTTCCACCACCACGCACAAGAAGCACAAGAAGCACAAGAAGCACAAGAAAGACACCATTGTGCAGATGCCGAGAAGTGTGTTCAGCTCTGGCTGAACAACTTCTAATCTTGTGTGTGGACTCGATAAGAAGAAGAAGGGACAAACCTGAGCTTTTTGCAAAGAAAGCACAAACAGGTCTAATGAGGAGCACTTTTCACCAATACACAGTGACACAGTAGTGCAGCTGGTAGAGTTGCTGCCTCACAACACCAGAAACCCGGGTTCGATCCTGACCACGGGTGCTGTCTGTATGGAGTATGCATATTCTCCCTGTGACAATAGACAATAGACAATAGACAATAGGTGCAGGAGTAGGCCATTTGGCCCTTCGAGCCAGCTCCGCCATTCAATGTAATCATGGCTGATCATCCCCAATCAGTACCCCGTTCCTGCCTTCTCCCCTTATCCCCTGACTCCGCTATTTTTAAGAGCCCTATCGAGCTCTCTCTCTTAAAAGCATCCAGGGAACCTGCCTCCACCGCCCTCTGAGGCAGAGAATTCCACAGACTCACCACTCTCTGTGAGAAAAAATGTTTCCTCGTGACCGTGTGGGTTTTCTCTGAGATCTTCAGTTTCCTCCCACACTTCAAAGACGTACAGGTCTGTATATTAATTGGCTTGGTACAAATGTAACATTGTCCCTAGTGGGTGTAGGATAGTGTGAATTTGAGGGGATCGCTGGTCGGTGCGGACTCGATGGGCCAAGGGGCCTGTTTCCGTGCTGTATCTCTAAACTAAACTAAACTTGATATAAAGGCATGCAGTGTGGTAACAGGGCATTCAGCTGAGTGAGTCACAGCTGCCATCTACCACATGCAGGATGAAAAGAAAAGAAAAACCAAGGATGCTAGAAATATGACAAAAGCAGAAGAAAACATTGCTAACCATCCTCTTATTCCACCCATTACTATCCCCATCTTCGTTGCTACCCATTTTCTTTCTTCCTCACTTCTATTGAAATGTCTTTCATCTCTGCTTTTCTTTCCACAGATACTGCCTGACCTGTTGAGTTTTTCCAATGTTTTCTGTTATCATTTCAATCATCCATGTACACCAATCCAATATTAATCCCATTTATTGTCCTCCCTAGATTCTCATCAGCTTCCCCCCTTAGATTCTACCAGTCACTTACACACTGGGATCCACATACTGCAGCCAATTCAGTGACAACCTAAACATCTTTGGGATGGGGGGGGGGGGAAACTGGAGCACCCGGAGAAATCCCACGCGGTCACATGGAGAACGTGCATACTCCGTACAGACAGCGCTCGTGGTTAGGATCGGACCCGGGTCTCTGGCGCTGTAAGGCAGCAACTCTACCGCTGTGCCACCGTGCCGCACATGTATGTCTTAATGCCGAATATGAACAGAAGAAAATCAAAACAAATTGAACAGTGGAAGATAGGGCAAATGGCTTATTTATCTTCCTTTCAAAACTGTCTACTTTAAAAATTAAAAGCAATTGG
Source organism: Amblyraja radiata (assembly GCF_010909765.2). Lineage (NCBI taxonomy): Eukaryota > Metazoa > Chordata > Chondrichthyes > Rajiformes > Rajidae > Amblyraja > Amblyraja radiata. Next base: position 36,897,575 of record NC_045978.1, on the reverse strand, counting down.
ATAAAAAAAAGTCTCATTAGGAAAGACTTCTCAGAAGAAATATATCTAAACATCACGGTAAATCAAACTCTTGAAGGATATTGTACGGAAGTACTTTCTCAAATAAACCATTGGTGATTAAGCATACAATTTGATCAAATACACAAATCTAAAATGTAAAATTAGTTTTGCCTCTGACAATTCTTCAAACTGCAGGCTACAGCCGAGAGATATTGACTAATGGTCTTTGTTCATAATTATTTTTTAATCATAGTAATACAGTACAACAGATCCCAAAGAGTGCTCGATAAATGTCCACACCTGAAAGGAAACAGCCCACTCTCAGCATCTTCCTAATATCTCCTATACATGAAGAAATAAATAAGAAGATTACTTTTACTGCACGCCATGATAATTTTGATATGGGGACTCGAAGCCTACACTTGGACACTTTGAACAATAATTATACTTCAAAGATTCCACTTAATTTCAAACTCTGCAGGTTGCTTGAACTCTAATTATTCTGTCAGAATATTTCACAGCATTTCTGATTACTATGTTGCAGCCTGACTTGCCACTGGCAGAATCATTTAGTTTTTGTTTGACCTTCATTGCAAGCCTTTCAATATAAGTGCCTGCCGAGCCACGGGTGTGTCATAGTCCCTGTTGGTGATGGGTTAGACCAGAAGAGCCATTTATCAATGTCTGGGTTTAAAGGTCTGATGTCTACATTTGTGGTCACTTGTGCATTGGAACAGCAGATCCAGCCTCTTTATCTAAGTCCCAAAAATGTCCATTACGAGGGGAAAAAGGCGAGAGAGAAAAAAAAGTTGCCTTTTCCAAATAATCCACTTTGGGAGCCTTATATCCCCCAATGAAGCCCATGGATGCATTTGTGCTGACTGATTCAATGTATCCTGTACAACTCTGCAGCTTTTCCCCAATTACCCACAGAAAAAGTCTTGCCAAAGTTTATATTCATTATAGGAATGTCTTCACTAGGTCATTGAGACTTGTTCCTTCCTCAGTCCTTTGAGGACTTGCCCAGATAAACTTTGAAAGTGAACTTTTACTGCTGCTGAATCATGGTACAGGTGAAAATTAACTTTGTATTTTCATTACAAAGTGCACAAAAATGAGTTTGAAGTTTGAACCAAACATAATTTTGTCCACTAAAGCATACTATGTAAATGTTTTCGGCCATGTATAAATGCAACAATTTCTTCAAATTATTCCTCAAATTCCATTTAAAAAATGCATGTGGATGTTTGCACGAGTGAGAGAGTCTTGGACTAGAGGTCATAGCATCAGAATTAAAGGGCGTTCTTTTAGGAAGGAGATGAGGAGGAATTTCTTTAGTCAGAGGGTGGTGAATCTGTGGAATTCATTGCCACAGAAGACTGTGGAGGCCAAGTCAGTGGATAATTCTAAGGCAGAGAGAGATAGATTTTACCCGCATTTAATCCCTATTCCTCTAAACCTTTCCTCTGCATATACTTGTCCATATGTCTTTTAAATGTTGTTATTGTACCTGCTTCAACTACTTCATTTGGCAACCCACTCAATATGCATACCACCCTCTATCTGAAAAAGTTGCCACTCAGATCCTGATAACATTTTCCCCTAAACCTATCCTCTCAGTTCTTATTTCCCCAACCCTAGGAAAGAAACTGTGTACATTCCTCCTAATTATGCTCCTCAAGATTTTGTACCCCTTTTATAAATCACCCGTTAGTCCCCTGCATTAACCATATAATATAACATATAACCATATAACAATTACAGCACGGAAACAGGCCATCTCGACCCCTCTAGTCCGTGCCGAACACATAATCTCCCCTAGTCCCATATACCTGCGCTCAGACCATAACCCTCCATTCCTTTCCCATCCATATAACTATCCAATTTATTTTTAAATGATAAAAACGAACCTGCCTCCACAACCTTCACTGGAAGCTCATTCCACACAGCTACCACTCTCTGAGTAAAGAGATTCCAGGGAATAAACTCCTTGCCTGCCCATCCTCTCACAGTAACTCAGTCCCTCAAATCCTGGCAACATCCTGCTCCTGTTTCTTGTGCTACTTCTCTGCCTTGCTTCTGCTCTGATCTCACTGTCCACAGCCTACCACAAAGATGCACTGAAAGTTAATGTCTACTCCAGGAATGACATGGGGCAGCACGGAGGCGCAGCGGTAGAGTTGCTGCCTTACAGTGCTAACAACCCTGGTTCGATCCTGACTACGGGTGCGGGTGCTGTCTGTACGGAGTTTGTACATTCTCCCTTTGACCTGCGTGGGTTTTCTCCCGAATCTTCGATTTCCTCCCTCACTCCAAAGACGTACAGGTTTGTAGGTTAGTTGGCTTGGTATAATTGTAAATTTTCCCTAGTGTGTGAGGGATAGTGTTAAACCCCTGTCCCACGGTGCGAGTTCATTCCAAGAGCTCTCCCGAGTTTGCCCTGATTCGAAATCGGAGATTTACGGTAATGGCCACTCGTCGGTACTCGGAGCTCTCGTGGACATTTTTCAACGTGTTGAAAAATCTTCACGATCCTTCCCATGCTTACCTGCTGTTAGCGAGTCTTCCCGAGTACCTGCCATTAGCGATACGAGCCGCTAAGAGACGTCACCGAGCTCCGACATACCCTCTATGTTCATTCTCCGTGCTTACCATGGAGTTAGATTTTTTTTTAAACTCGGGAGAGCACTTGAATGAACTCGCACCGTGGGACATAGCTATTAGTATGTAGGGATCACTGGTTAACGTAGACTCAGTTGGCCGAAGGGCCTGTTTCCATGCTGTGTCTCCAAACTAAACAAAACAAAACTAAACATCACGTTAGCTGTCTCTATAACTCGTAGTCTCCTGGACTCAATGTCCGGGTCCAACAAGTTCAGATAATTTGGCATTCTGATTTTCTTTTACTGTATTCACTCCAATTTTCTCTGCTGTTTTCCTATAATAATTCTGTGCTTACACTTCCACCAATCTGCCCTATTGTCCTAAAGATAGGCACAAAATGCTAGAGTGAATCAGCGAGACAGGCAGCACCTCTGAGAGAGAGAAGGAATGAGTGACGTTTCGGGTCAAGACCCTTCTTCAGACGTGTTATCCTTACATGTTATGATCTCACTATCCCTCCTCCTTTGGTAATTTCATCCACCTTCCTCTCATTATCCCAAACTACCCCAACTACTCCCCATAATTCCCTCTTTCCCTCCATCTTTAACATTTCCAGCCTGTCGCTGCATGCTTCCACATTTCCTGCTTCTTAGGCATTTACCGGGATGGTTCCAGGACTCTAGGGACTGAGCTACAGGGAGAGATTGGGCAAGCAAGGTCTTTAGCCCTCAGAGTGCAGGAAGTTATAAGTGGCGAACTTATAGAGGTGTGAAGATTCACGAGGAGAATTGATAGGGTGCACGCCCAAGGTAGGGGAATTAAAAACCAGAGGAGAAAAGTTTAAGATAAGAGGGGAAAGATTTAATAGGAATCGGAGGGGCAACCTTTACACTCAATGATGGGTATATGGAATGAGTTGAGGTAGGTACAATAACATTTTAAAAACGAACCAATGCCATTACTGCTCAGATGTTTGATGAGATTCAACATGGCACTGAATAATTGGTCAAACTTCTACTAGTAATGGATATTGTCCAGTTAATCAGAGAAGTTAGCTCCCTACCATCATAGCGATCTATAGGAAGCACGGCCTCAAAGACCCACACAACCCTGGACTTGCTCTCTTCGCTGCCTCTACTTCCTTAGAAAGCTTGCGATGTTCAGCATGTCCACAACAACTTGCAGCAACTTCTACAGATGCGCCATAGAAAGCATTTTTATCAGGAATCATCACAGCTTGGTTTGGGAACAGCTCCATCCAAGACCACAAAAAAATTCGAGGAAAATATGGATGCAGCCCAGACCATCACACAAACCAACCTCCCTTGCATTGACTCCATTCATACCTCACGCTGCCTCGGCAAGGCCAGCAACATAATCAAGGACGAGTTGCACCCTGGCCACTCCCTCTTCTCCTCTCTCCCATCAGGCAAAATGTATAGAAATGTGAAAACCTACACCTCCAGATTCAGGGGCAGTTTCTTTCCAGCTGTTATCAGGCAACTGAACCATCCTAGCGCAAACAGAGAGGTCCTGAATTACTATCAACCTCTTGGTGACTCTCTTGGTGACTCTCGTGCTAACTTTGATCAGACTTTACTGGCTTTATCATATCATTCAGTTCAGTTCCGTTTATTGTCACATGTACCGAAGTACAGTGAATAGCTTTTGTGAAAAGACTTTAGAGATACAGCGTGGAATAGACAATAGAAAATAGGTGCAGGAGTAGGCCATTCGTACGTTTTGGCTGTGACCTGCTTGGGTTTTCACCGAGATCTTCGGTTTCCTCCCACGCTGCAAAGACATGCAGGTTTGTAGGTTAATTGGCTTGGTGTAAATTTAAATTGTTCCTAGTGTGTTTGTGTACGGGGATCGCTGGTCGGTGCAGACTCGGTGGGCTGAAGGGCCTGTTTCCGCGCTGTATCTCTAAACTAAACTAAACTGAACTAAACATTCTAACAATAAAAGGAGCTTTCTCTAGGATTTCTGGCCAAAAGTAACCTGCAACTAGAATTGTTCAACCCCCTCTCCCCCTCCCTCCCTCGCCCCCTCCCTCCCTCGCCCTCTCCCCCCCTCGCCCCCTCCATCCCCCCCTCCCCCCCTCACCCGCCGCCCTCGGAATGTTTCAGAATGGGACCATCATAGCGTTTCCATTTCCTGCCACAAAATAAATGCAAAAGACTGTTGTCGCCGAATAACAGCTTGCACACTTTTCCCGACACACTTTATTTACTTGTGCACAAGGAGGGCAGCACCATCACAAATACTACACACAGCTCTGAATTCAATTCTGAGGAGCATCAACATTTATCCAGACATTTAATCAATTGGAATATTGTGCTTTCTAATTGACATTTGGAATTACCAATCTAAGTACATTCTGATAGTGTTAATGGCGAATACAATTTAACATATTCTCGTAAGTATTAGTAACCAATAGCAGATACATATTAGATTCTAATTACCAATCCCAGTATATTCTGATAGCTATTAGTGACCGATAGAAGTTATATGTTTATATGTTAATAGCCAATCTTAATACATACTGATAAGTATTCGTAACTAATAGAACTACACGGTATATTTTACTTCGGAATCACGTGAGTGACTACATGAAGAAGGTTGTCAGCCCGCATGTGTGTCATTACGTCTAGCGCATTGCGCAACGGCTGACTGGCAGGGCGCTGTTCCTGCCAGCGGTAAGTTTAAACCTGCAAGGTAAGTTTTAAACTTATTCCCAGGTTATGTGCTTTTTTGTAGGAATCTCTCCTTAGAGAGTTTCCTGTTGGATTTCGGGGCGAATGCCGGGCAGCCCGCGGGGAATCCTTTATGGACCACGGGGAATCCCAGTCGGACCGCAGGGAATCCCGGTCATGACCTCGGGGAATCCCGGCCACGGACCGCGGGGAACCTGCTACGGAGACCGCGGAAGTGCAGGTAGTGGGCGGCAGTTTAATTAGCTTTCCGAGTCGCTGGAGGTGGAGCCAGCGGCTTCAGACTGGTGCCGGTAGCACCTAGGCAACTCCGCTTGGAAGGTAGCCACGAATTATATCTCCCTCTCTGAGGAGGGGAGCGTAGGGAAGAGGAGTCGCCAGGAGAATTCCTGATGGAGAGGATCCCCCTCCTTCAATGGGTAGCGTTTTTAAACGTTCTAATTCACATGGAGCACCTGATGGAGATGTGCTCCACAATGATATGCTCCTAAGGAGGGAGTTATATCACCGTGGGTCTCCTCGGGGGCCCACGGCAATGGCACCTGTTACAAGGCTGCACAAGGTCTTCCTCTCTGAGGAAGGGAGCATTCGGGGTCAGTTCCGGTCTGACTCAGAGCAAAAATCCTGATATAAGTCCGTAGGAGGGGCCATGTCAGTGCAGGTATCCTCAGGGGCCTGCGGTAGCACCTGTGTCAGGGCTGCCTATGAAATCTCTCGCTGTGGAGGGGATTGCGAGTGGTCAGTGTGTAACTGACTTCAAATTCGAAGTATGTTCATGGAACATACTGGAGCACATGCATATGGCTCCAAGGAAATACTCGCAAACAAAAGGGTTACTGCCGTGGGCAGAAAACCCGGAAGGGGCCAGAGTTCCCCTCACGGCCAGCAGTGAACAGCGCTATCAGGGGTGACATTGGAAAAAACAAACCAGCCGCCGAAGCTTCTCTTCAGGTAAGATTTATCCACCAGGTATACCTGGATGAGGAAGCAAAAGCTGTCGGACTAATCAAGGTACCAGCGACGAACAAAACGTAATTGTTTCGGCGACAACACACCCCACGCCTCATTGGCAGTAAGCAGTTCACTGAAGCTGGTGGCAGCTGGAAAGCTGGGCAGAGGTCTTTCAGGCCAAGGTCCAAGCCGGTCTCAGGAAATATGGAATCTACACACCCTACTAGTCCTACTCTCCAATCAAGGATGGGAATAGAGCCCACATCAGGGGCCATTGGGCTTACCATAAGACCACCGGTAGCCATGGAGGTAGGTGGGTCTGGTTCTTCCGAAATATGGGGTATGTGGACCATTTACAAGTTAATAATATTTACGCTTGTTTTTTGTACAAATGACAATGATAAGATTCAGATTCATTAATAACATGTTTATTTTTGCACAGTATACAAGGATTCCAAGCATGGCTTGGAACTACTACCTGAGTTGTCTTTCGAGGCAGGCTCAGTATGACAGCCAGGATTGCCTTCCGAGACAAGCTCAGGAATATGGCCAGAGTTGTCTTTCACGGCAGGCCCAGTATTATGGCCAGAGTTGTCTTTCAAGGCAGGCTCAGTATTATGGCCAGAATTACCTTCCGAGACAGGCTCGGGAATTTGGTGAACGGTGGAAGATGTCGGTTCATCTTTGATTTAACTCGTATGTGCAACAGAGACTTTCAGAATATGGAAATTTATTACTGTTAAACAACTGATTTCCATTCTCATGGATCACCCTTGATTAACTCACATTCACATGTGCAGTATAATTTTTTAATGGGAAACTTTGTTACTGTCTAATAGCAGATATTCCATAGGATACTTTATGGCATGCATCGATCTCAAAGATGCATACTATTCAGTTCCCATTCACAGGGTTTACCAGAGATATTTGAAATTTAGCTGGATGGGCAACGATAGCAGTTAAAGCGTTGCAAAATGGGCTAACTTCAGCTCCCAGGTTATTTACCACATTACCAAGCCAGTGCTTGGGCTGCTCAAAGCTCAAAAATACATATTTATGGCCCAGCTGGATGATATTCCAAAAACGCTGAATCTTGCTAAATTAGCTGTTTCAGCCGCAAAACTAACATTTGAGAAATTGCGGTTTCTCATCCATCCAGTTAAATTTAAGTTGATACCAACTAGAGTTATAGATTGCGATGTACCTTTAACTCTATTAATTGTTTGAGACTCCGCCCTGGGTCAAGAGATTGTGGCCAGTGTAAATTGGCAATTTAGTGGTTGTTTTTCAGCTGCGTAATTAGAGCCTTTGCATTATCTGAACTTACATTGTGCAAAGGAGCAATCTCTCAAGTACCATGAAGGTCATTTTTCAACAGACTTATGCTATTACCAGCTGAAGCTATATGTCACAATGATGGACAAACAATATTCAGCATTGCTTCAGTACTTTTGGTCATTTTACCTTCAGTTTGTGTTACAAACTGTTGCTAGTGCTCAAAGACGGGGAATTACTATCCCATCTCTAGTCACAGAGGCGGATGGGATGTGCATGAGTTACCAATCCACCAGTTATGTGGTATCAACTACCTAAAATCACTAGGTGCATTCTATGGGTTAAAGGCTTATTGTGCGCATATGAATATCTGCATGCTCAACTACTATTATTAAAGAGGGGTCAGTTACACTCTTCTCAGGGGAAGGGGTGCTGTCTGGAGCAATGGGACTATCAAGGTCTTAATTCAACAATAGACACAAAATGCTGGAGTAACTCAGTGGGACAGGCAGCATCTCTGGAGAGAAGGAATGGGTGACGTCATGGGTCGAGATCCAAATCTACAATGGCGCAGAGAGTAACTACCATGATATGTTGTACCGATAGGAGAGGGAGATTGTAACATTTGTTAGTGATATAGACTGGAAACAGGCCCTTTGGCCCAACTTGCCCACACCGGCCAACATGTCCCAGCTACACTAGTCCCATCTGCCCACCTTTGGTCCATATTCCTCCAAACCTGTCCTATCCATGTACCTGTCTGACTGCTTCTTAAATGCTGGGAAAGTCCCAGCCTTAACTACCTCCTCTGGCAGCTTGTTCCCTGCACCCCTCAGATTCCTATTCAATATTTACCCCTTCACCTTAAACCAGTTGTGCTCTTCCTGTGCTCCAAGGAATAGAGTCCCAGCCTACTGAACCCCTCCCTGTAGCTCAGACCCTCTAGCCCTGGCGATATTGGTGTAAATCTTCTCTTTACTCTTTGTTGTTCTGTGAAGCTGGAAATAAAGACCGTCCCAGGGTCAAGCTGCATGCCATTTTAACCCCTAATGGGCTGCAGCTTCCACAGTGGAAACCTGAAACAGAAACTGAAAATACTGGACATATTCAGCAGCTCAGGCAACATCCACAGGTGGACAAATAGAGTAAACATTTCTGGTCAATGCATTTCTTTCAGTACTCTAGTGCCCAGTTCTGATTAAGTAAATTTGAAGTGAAATATTTATCCTGTTTTTCTTTTCACAGATCCTACCTGACCTGGTGAATATTTCAACATTTTTTAATTTTGGATCCTTGAGGATCCTCTTCGGTCACCTGATTCATCCTCCAGGATTCCTTGGGTCTCGGTGACATGCTTCCGATGTTGAAATGTGCCTTAAATGTTTAAAAGGCTGTAAGGCATCCTAGGCCTGAAGCACTGAGACACTCCTCCACACAGTTAGAACTGAATCTTTAATGAATTTCTAATCCCAAGCAGCCTGAATATGCAACATTTCTAAGCTTCCTTCTGCCCATTATGTCTGATTTAGTTGAATTGTCGACTAGGCTTGAAGAACTGATTGAAGGAACTGAGGAGAGACACAAAATGCTGGAGTAACTCAGCGGGACTGGCAGCATCTCTGGATAGAAGGCATGGGTGACATTTCGGATCGTGTCCGAGTCCGCGCCGACCAGCGGTCATCCCGTACACTAACAGTATCCTACACACACGAGGGACAATTTTACACTTATACCAAGTCAATTACAAACCTGTACGGAGTGTGTGAGGAAACTGAAGATCTCGGTCACGGGGAGAACGTACAAACTCCATACAGACAGTACCCGTAGTCGGGATCGATGTCGGGTCTTCAGTGCTGCAAGGGCTGTAAGGCAGCAACTCTACCGCTGCACAACCGTGCCGGTCTGAAGAAGCGACACGACCCGAAACGTCACCCATTCCTTCTATCCAGAGATGCCGCCTGTCCCGTTGAGTTACTCCAGCATTTTATGTCTATCTTGAGGAACTGATTGATCTTTTCCTATTCCTCTGTTCCTCATATTGCAGTGTAGTCACTGTGGAAACCACAAAGGCTGAATGCAAGCATATCTCTGCTTGGCTATAATCCATGCAAAATTTACCATTGAGGGAATAGTTTCTTAAAATTGCATTTGAAAAGTTCTGATGTGCAAATCGATGTGATAAAATTGCAACCTGTATTATGAACATACATTCTGATGAGGAAGAACCAAAACTAGATCATGTATTTCCATTGATAGATCAACAAAGAACAGATCTGACAGAATGCTTCAAAGCAGAATTGAAGTCCTGGAAATAACCTTGTACATGAAAGAAACAAATTCAATGAAAGAACGCAAATACAAAGCAGACCGCAAAACAATTTGTGACGGAATTAGAAAATTTATTTCAGCTGTTCAGAATATAACTTAGAAAATGGCAATAGGATTAGGCTGTGTTGACCTGAACTGATTGAATGGAATATAGCTATAGACAAACATCATGGCCTGCTAATTATAATGGTGCAGTGTAATTATCCTCGGGTTCTGGAAGTATTATTTCCATCTCTGAATGCTTGTTTTTACAAACACTTGGCAGTAAAATGAAATTGATCCAAATACTATCTGCATAATTTAGTTTAGTTTAGTTTTTTTAGTTTAGAGATACAACGCAGAAACAGGCCCTTCGGCCTACTGAGTCTGCACCGACCAGCGATCCTCGCACATTAACACTATCCTACAAATAATTTTACACTTATACCAAGCCAATCAACCTACAAACCCGTACGTCTGCGGAAGATACCGAAGATCCCGGAGAAATCTCACACGGTTACGGGTAGAACGTACAACTCCGTACAGACAAACACCCATAGTCGGGATCAAATCCACGTCTCTGGCGCTGCAAGAACAGTAAGGCAGCAACTCTACCGCTGTGCCACTGTGCCGCCCAGTTACTCTGCTTCAATTATGCTATTCAGTGCATTCAGAGTACTGTGTGAATGACCCTGAAACTGTTGGCGATTTTATGCTTTTATTGCCATTGGCCAGAACCACTCATGACATTACTCCTAAGGTCATTACCACCCGTGAAGTTGCTACCGGTCAAGTGTGGTGTTGCTAAATTAGTTTTAAAATAATTAGAGGTTGCAGTTTAAGTGCCATCTATCATGTCCACCTCCTAATCCACATGCATATTTTTAAACCTCTGAGATTCCCTCTGTGTCTACTCAGTCCTCTAATAATTTCAGTTCTCCACAAGTTGTGGATTCCCATTGAAACCCACTTCTCCTCCTACATAGCCAAGGAGAAAGGTGTATGGTGTATGAGAACCTTTCAGCGCTTCAGAATCGTGCATGTTTCAGCAGTGCCTTGAGGCCGCTCAGTATACGATACGATGGAACTTTATTTTTCTCAGGAGGGAAATTAATTTGCCAACAGTCATAAAACACAACATACATGAAACATGAAATTGAAGTGACAAGTAGAAAGGATTGGGGATGTGCAAAGATTAGGGAGGGGAGGAGAGTGTGTCTACCCCACGACAGAAGGGGAGGAGTTGTACAGTTTGATAGCCATAGGGAAGAAGGACCTTCTGTGGTGTTCTGTACTGCATCATGGTGGAACCAGTCTGTCTATGAAGGTGCTCCCCATGTTGACCAGTGTGTCATGGAGGGGGTGAGCTGTATTGTCCAAGATGCTCCACAGTTTGAGGAGCATCGTCCCCTCCAAGACCATCTCCTATGATTCCAACTCCAACCCCAGGACGGAGCCAGCCTTCCTGATGAGTTTGTTGATCCTATTGCCGTCCGCGACCTTCGCCCTGCTGCCCCAGCTCACGGGAGGGAAGAAGATGGCACTGGCCACCACCAATTGGTAGAACATCTGCAGCCTCTTACTGCAGATGTTGAAGGAGCGGAGTCTTCTCAAAAAGTACAGGAAGCTCTGTCCCTTCTAGTACAGGGCCTCAGCGATCCTGGACCAATCCAGTTTACTGTCCAGGTACACTCCAAGGTATTTGTACTCCCTGGTATCACAGTCTAATCTCAAATTGTCTCCACTAGTGTTGGACTTCAAGTAAAATCCATTGCTTTGGAACATTTCAGCTGATGCCAGATTGAATTATGTCTATGTTTTTTTAACTACGGTCTCAAATTACCTGAAAATCAAAGCAAACTCCAAATGCTGGAAATCAAAAATATAAACCATAAAACCAGGAAATACCCAGCCAGTCACGATGTGATATTAACTATATCATCAGCTATGTTATGCCACTATGTTGGCTGGTGTCCTGTCACTAACAGCACTATGGTTTCCTTTCATTCAATGATGTTTGTAACCTTTCTTTTGCCATTTTCACCTATAATTCCAAAGACATACAGGTTTGTTGGTTAATTGGTTTGGTATAGAATGTAAAATTGCCCCTAGTGTTAGTGTGCGGGGATTGCTCATCGGTGGGCCGAAGGGCCTGTTTCTGAGCTGTACGTCTAAATTAAACTAAACTTCTACAATGTTATTTTCTTTAAATAGTCCCTTGTTTAAGGCAAATGTGAATTTCTCTTGCCTTACGACACATTTGGTGACTTTTCTCATCATTTAGGCCAGTGTTGGGGAGTTCACCTTAGATTTTGTTGCTTTTCTGTTAAATCCCAGACTCATCAGACTCAGCGCCCAGTGTTTACTTGAAGTCCAACACTAGTCTACTTGGGGCTCATGTTGTCGACCTCCCCGTGGTGAACCCTGTCAACTGACCTCAATCAGGCCAACGACAACAAACAGCAGCAGAAATGCAACCTCAGTCGCTGCAGCTTGGCACCAACCTGGAGCATGCGCCCTTTTTAGGGCGGGCACCTATGGATGTCGAACCGGATGGCATCACCCTGCTGCAGACTTCTGCTGCCTCAAACGCAAGAAGAGGAAGACTAGTCTACTCACTGGAGTTTAGAAAGATGAGGGGGGAGGTCATTGAAACTTGCTGAATAGTGAAAGGCTTGGGTAGAATGGATGTGGGGAGGATGTTTCCATTAGTGGGAGAGTCTAGGACCAGAGGTCATAATTAAAGGATGTTCCTTCAGGAAGGAGATGAGGAGGAATTTATTTAATCAGAGGGTGGTGAATCTGTGGAATTCATTGCCACAGAAGGCTGTGGAGGCCAAGTCAATAGATAGTTTCAAGACAGAAATAGATAGATTCTTGATTAGTACGGGTGTCAGGGGTTATGGGGAGAAGCGGATTGGGACAGAGAGATAGATCAGCCATGATTGGATGGCAGAATAGACTTCATGGGTCAAATGGCCAAATTCTGCTCCTATCACTTATGAATTTATGAGCTTATGACTCACTCCACTAACTTAGACTCCATAGAAGGTATTCCACCTTTGTCAACAGTGCCTTGGGTCTACCCTGTCTATCATCAGAACCATGTACATAGAGCATAGAACAGTACAGCACATGAACATAGACACAAAATACTGGAGTAACCTAGCGGGACATCTCTGGATAGAAGGAATGGGTGACGTTTCAGGTTCAGACTCTTCTTCAGACGGAAGAAGGGTCTTAACGTCACCCACTCCTTCTATCCAGTGAAGCTGCCTGTCCCGCTGAGTTACTCCAGCATGTTGTGTCTACCTTCGGTGTCAACCAGCATCTGTAGTTCATTCTTACGCAGTACAGCACAGTAGCAAGCTCTCAGCCTGCCGATGACTGTATGATGGCCTTCTTACATTTGGGAATGTTAGATTATCATCAATCATGTACTTTGCCTGCAAGCAGTTTGCATGAGCTACACATGCATCAGCTTATGCCAGGCACCACATTTCATGCTAAAACCTGTGATTGCACTTTAAAAAAAGGGATGTAAATCAGCACACGTGAAACAAAAACACTGTGCTACCCACTTAATTACTTCCTAACTTTAAGGCTTGCATTATGACACCTCTTCCCTTCTTTAAGTTGAAGGGGAAAAGATTTAAGGGTGAAGGGGAAAAGATTTCATAGAAACCTGAGGGGTAACTTTTTCCCCACAAAAAGTGTGGTGGGTGTATGGAACAAGCTGCCAGAGGAGATAATTGAGGCTGAGACTATCCCAATTAATAAACAGTTAGACAGTGGATAGGACAGGTTTGGAGGGATAAGGACCAAACGCAGGCACGTGGCACTTGTGTAGCTAAGACTTGTTGGCCGGTATGGGCAAGTTGGGCCGAAGGGCCTGTTTCCACGCTGTATCACCCTGTGACTCTATGACTGTAAGACCCCAAATGTCTATCAGGATAATTGTAGCCTTGCAGCATCCATCCTAATATTTGTCCATTCCGTTTGAATTTCCCTGACTAATGTAAGGATCAACATTTTACAGGATATTCTAAATTCAGTCTCCCTAATATTCTTTATAAACTTAACATAACTTCCATGTCTATTCCCTTGGAGGAAAACAAAATGCATTATAGGATAATAGTTTTCAGATTAAGGCAAAGTTGATTGAAAAGATGCCACAAATGATTTTTTGGACGGATCTTGTTCTTAACGCATTGTACGGGGTAAAGGACACCAGCAGAGGGAATTTTCGACAGATCCAATATATATATTTCAAACAAACCACCAAGGTGGATAACGATGTTGCAAGCAATCCGACAACTGAACAAACAGCATTGGCAAAGAAAGGACGGAAGAGTAGATATCAAGCATTGGAAAATCTACAGCAGTAAATGCACCAGAAGCTTGAGTTAATGAACTCGGCTAAGAAGAAAATTGAAATGTCAAATATTAAAGTGTTCGAAATAAGTCACGACATAAAGCTGATAAAATGAAATACCACAGACTGATAGAAGATTACACAAATCAAAAACAAATGGCCCAAGCCCCACATGGAACACACAAGCGAGAAGGGGCAAGAGCTTGGAAAGATAAAGAGATTGTGAGAGAAAACAAATCTTACAGAAAACCCGGCAAAAATATCAACCAGTTGGAAAGCTGGTCAATCAAGGTGAAAGTTACTATTGCTTTTGTGTAATAGTCACCAGTTCTGGACTGAATTTTGATAATCACCTCTGTTTAACCTGCTCTGTTTGCCAATATTGAATAGGGATTTGGATCATTCTTCTCATGTTAGTGGGTGCTCATCCCCAGAATAAGTTACATAGTTAAGCACATTAGAGAGGCTGGACACAAAAAAGCTGGAGTAACTCAGCGGGTCAGGCCACATGTCTGGAGAAAAGGGTTGAGACCCTTCTTCAGACTGAGAGTCAGGGGGAAGGGGAACGTGAGATATAGATGGTACAGGTGCACAACCTTTTATCCGAAGATCCAAATAACGAAAACCTCCGAATAGCGGACATTTTTTCGGTCCTTGAAGAAAGGTCCTTGAAAACGTTCACCGAGGGCGGCCCGCAGAGGTGACAGCGGAACCTCCGGTCGGTCCTCGAAGAAAGGGGAACTAAATCCCCATTCATAAAAGAGAAGGTGAGGGTATATTGCGCGGGAGGGT
This sequence comes from Amblyraja radiata, assembly GCF_010909765.2. Taxonomy (NCBI): domain Eukaryota; kingdom Metazoa; phylum Chordata; class Chondrichthyes; order Rajiformes; family Rajidae; genus Amblyraja; species Amblyraja radiata. Next base: position 36,882,557 of record NC_045978.1, on the reverse strand, counting down.
TAATAATTGACAATATGCTGCTGCCTGCCCGCTGAGTTAAAAAGTTCCCACGGTAGACTCACGATACACAGTGCAGATTGTCGCTCCCTTCAGTTTCACCCCACCTACGCCCCTCTGCTTCCCGGCCATGTGTGTGACCCCTTCCCTCCCCTCTCCAGCTCCCCGCCCATTGCACCGGCGCGGGGGCTTTGCACTGTCTCCGTGATTACAGCAGGACCGTGCCAGTCACCGGAGACGTCAGGACCAATTGGACACCGACCACCAGGCCCACTGCAAGCACGGAGAACCCAGAGACCCACAGCCAACAGCAACCCAACCCAGCCCAGCCCCGCTCCAACTACAGAGGAACCTGGGTTGCGGATGACGGGGCGCAGCTCGGGGCGTCGTAGGGGCCCATCGGGGAGCGGGTTCCTGTTGGTCCTGACGTCTCCGGCCACCTGCCATCCTCCGGGAACTGTACCGCCCTTGCAGGAGAGTGGGGTTGTTTGCAGTTGCAGAGGGAGGGGGCAATTCACATAAACATCCATCACAGTGAGTCTCCTCCTCACTATGATGGAAGGCAAAGACTTGTCTCTCCCCTGCTCTCCATTCCTCTCCGAAGTCGAGGTCAAAGCCCCCGGCGGGCGCTAGCAAGTCCGCGGCAATTTACAGCCGCGCCGGGCATTGTAAGGCCCCCCTCCAGGTCACTCTCAACCCCGTAATTCGGGCGGGAGAAGTCACCGCTGCCGGTGCCCCGCGAAGCAGTCTCCCACCGTGGACCCGCGAGCTCCCGGTGTCACCATCCACCGGAGTCGGGTCGCAGCAGCTCGCCCCCGCAGCTCTCCACGCTCCGAAGCTGGCTAGCTCCACGGAGGTAGGTCCGTAGGTCCACAGGCTCCACAGCTCCCACCGACCCCCAGGCCCACTGCAAGCACGGAGATCCCAGAGACCCACAGCCAGCAGCAACTCCAGCCCAGCCCCGCTCCAACTCCAGAGGAACACGTAGGGGCAGAAGCTGATGGTGTGCAAGGTACGTCTTGTTCTTGGGGTGGCGGATGAGGGGGCGCAGCTCGGGCTGTGGGCAAACTGCCACTTGTCGCCGTAGCGGCCCATTGGGAAGCGGATTCCTCTGGAGTTGGAGGGGGAGGGGGGTATTGTGCTGTTTGATCGCCCCCTGGTATCCCAGGGACAGGGAGACACAGCGGCTTTTTAGACTGGTGGGCAATCACTTCCAAAGTTCTGCCCACTCAGTACACCTCTCCTACACTGCATTTCATACAAACATTTATTCTGCAAGAAAAAACGACATTGAAGACTCAAACTCGCGATCGAGTAACTGCCAGGATCAAGGCGCAAACTCGCGACCTTGCGGATATGAGCCGAGCACTCTACCACTGAGCCAGCCATTAAAATCTACGCTAAAAAAATTCCATTCCGAAGACCGACAAATTCTGAATTACGAAAAGTGTCTGGTCCCAAGGCTTTCGGATAAAAGGTTGTGCACCTGTACTTAGGAAATGTAGAGTCCACAATGGTCCATTATTGGCTTAGTGTAAATGAATCATTACACACGTGTAACTTTATAACAGTCTTTAATAAGGATACAGAGTTAAACGATACATGAGTAGTCACTGACTCCAGTCTGCTACTGTACTGCGCAGAAGGAGAAGCAGGCGTTATTATAAATGATACCTAAGGCGGGGTTAGTAGTGCTGAGGTAGCTATGTTATTGGTTGCATGCATAAGCCATCTACACTTAGGATGGGTGATAATGCAGACAGTGAAACTTAATAGGATGACAGTGAAACTAGCACCTAGCCTACATCCAACAATGGTCCATTGTTCCTCCTTACACATCAGAGAGGTTTCTCTTTCCACAGATCCCTTCCAGCGTTTTTGTTTCTGCTCCTTAATTAGATAGCACTGATGACAAAAGACCATCAGAGGAGTCAATGACTTTACTAGGCATCAAATTCAAATGAGAGATGACAAAATGAAACATGATGCTTTACAATGCACAGTAGAATGATATGAAGTGCAGCATTCAACTGTGAATATGCAGGGATTTGGGTAGTTTGGGAAATGGCAGGTGTCTGTGAAAGACTGGGCTTCACTGATGGTGACAATACATTGTAAGGTGCTGGAGACCCATGTGATCCACCTGTCGCCACTAAGTCTGGATCTCTGAAGAAACTCCAAGAAGCTTCTGCCCATGTGACCCACCTGTGCCCACTAAGTCAGGGTTCCTAAAGAGGTTTTTGTTATGTTTCAGTACACTGACGCTTGTTCCGTGTTTGTGTTTGGTTAGGGGAGTTTTAGGTTTCGAGTTTGTTTCAGTATCTTCCCGCCGGTATCTGTGATTGGTCTTGAGGGGTTACCTCACTGAATATCTTTCTACTGACTGTGTACTGAATAGGTGCCATGAATGGTCTAAAGAGATTGCCTCCCCCTGTACTTTCGTGCTGTTAGTTTCCCCTTCACTGTATACGGGATATGTAAGGGTGATCGTTTCGTTGGGGCGTGTCGGTTGTTTTTCCTTCTGTTCTGTTTACGCGAGGTTGCTGAGGGCTCGACTGAGTGGATTCAAGGCCAGTCCAGCGGTGTTGTATACAAATAAAGAAGGTTTTGTATGTCAATGTTCGACTCAGTGGTTTACTGAACCAGACTAGGGAGCGAGTATTAGATCCGGAATGAACACCATCAACTCATGGATTTCATTGAAGATAGACAAAAAATGCTGGAGTAACTCATCGGGACAGGACGCATCTCTGGGTAGAAGGAATGGGTGATGTTTCAGGTAGGCTTGCCTGACAAAAATCTACCAATCAGAGTTTTAAATCTTCAGTTAACCCAATCCTCGAAAACACGTTAGGGACAAGAATTTGAGATTTGTTCTATTCTTTCAGAACTGGATTATTCAAAGAAGACAGAGAGTTGTCATGGAAGAGCACTATTCAGGCTGGAGGTCTGTGACCAGTGGAGTTCTGCAGGGATCGATGCTGGGACCTCAGCTATTTGTGATATACTGTATATAATTGACCTGGATGGAAATGTCAATGTGTTGGTAAGTTTAGTGATGATACCTACATTGGAGGGGTTGCAGACAGTGAAGAAAGCTATCAGAAGATACAGCGAGATCTAGGTCATCTGCAGAAATGGGTAGAGAAATGGCAGATGGAGTGTGAGGTGCTGCACTTTGGGAGGTTGAATATAAGGAAGGAATATACAGTTAATGGCAAGACCCATCACAATATTGAAGTGCAAAGAGACCTTGGAGTCCAAGATCATAGCTCACTGAAGGCGGCAGCAGAGGTAGAAAGAAGGGTTAAGAAGGCATAAGGCATGCTTGCCTTCATTTCTGGAGGCATTGAATATCAGAGAGTCAAGAAGTCAAGATGCAGCTCTACAGGGCTTTCGTGAGGTCACATTTGAAGTATTGTGGGCAGTTCTGGTCGTCCCATTACAGGAAAGATGTGGAAGGTCTGGAAAGGGTGCAGAGGACATTTACCAGAATGTTTCCTGCATAAGGGGATTTCAGCTACAAGGACAGGTTGGATAGACTTGGATTGTTTTCTCAGGAATGTCGGGGATTGAGAGGTGATGATGGATAAAGGTATGTAGAGGTATAGATTGGGTAGACACAGAACCTCTTTCCCAGGGTGGAAATGTCCAACATTAGAGGCCATAGCTGTAACGTGAGAGGGGGGAAGTTTAATGGATATGTGCGGGGCAAGTATTATTCACAGAGGGTGGGGGGGGGCTGAAACGCATTGCCAGGGATAACAGTAAAGGCAGATACAATAGTGGCATTTAAGAGGGTTTTGGAAGTGAGAGGCACATGGAAGTGAAGGGAATAGAGGGATGTGGATCATGTAAAACAGATGAGAACAGCTTAACACTGGAATCATTTTGGGCACAAACATTGTGGGCTGAAGGGCCTGTCCCTGTGCTGTACTGCTCTATGTTTATCTGAAGGATGTTCTCAATGTTCCTCCCTAGGTAGGTCGTGGCCTCTGTTCTGAATATTTCTTTGCTACCGACTCCACCACATCCTTTAATCTCTGTATACACTTCCAGTCTGTAGAATGGTCCCGACCCGAAACATCATCTGTCGATTTCTCTCCACAGAAACTGCCTGGCCTGTTGGGCTCCTCAACCACTTTCTTTTTACTTCCATTAGTTCACCCTAGGTCATGAAAATACATGACTCAAAGTGCTGGAGTAATTCAGCAAGTCAGACAGCACCTCTGGGGAACATGGATAGGCAGTTTTTCTAGTCTAGACTGGGGTCTGAAGAAGGGTCTTGACCTGGAACGTCACCCGTTCCTTCTCTCCAGAGATGCTGCCTTTCCCGCTGAGTTCCTCCAGCATTTTGTATCTTTGGTGTAAACCAGCATCTGCAGTTCCTTCCTACACATTCAATAGAAAGTACCTTGATCATTACTTATTCTATCCTTATCATCTCACATTTTTTGTCTTTGCTTCTCTGGTCTTTGTCCAACCACATGCCTATCAACCCCCCCCCCCCCCCTCTCTCTCTCCCTCCTGCTATCACGTGTCAGACTTTGTCCTGCCCCCACATCTCTCCCAGCTTTTGCCCCCACTAGTCTGAAGAAGGGTCCCAACCCAAAACGTCACCTATCCATGATCTCCAGAGATGCTGCCTGACCTATTGAGTTACTCCAACACTTGGTGTCTTTTTTGTAAACCAACATTTCCAGGTCCTTGTTTCATCGTGAAAATATAAGCTTAGTCTATGCATTTTAGTTCCTTAAAAATAGTAACCAACCAATTAGCATGTGATGGTGCAATTAAGATGGATTGATAAAAGATGATTAAAGATGGATTTTGAACTGAGACTAACAAAAGGTGAGTGAATGCATGGCAGGCTCATTAACAGCTCAGAGGTTCACTGATGGGGATTGTAGTACCATCGTCTGATATGGCTGTGCCCTGTACTCAGTGGCATCTAGAGATGGTCAACAAACTTCCTGAATGGAGAAGTTATATCTACTTTGCAGTAGTGCAGTGCTTTTATGAATTCACAGTTACTTCTCTGTTTACCATTCTCTGTGACTTTAAAGTGTTTAGCTTGTTTATCACAGACCTGCCTATACAACTTAAACAGAAAGCCATACCAAATACACAACCTCGTGCTTGCATTTGATCGGGTTCAGTGCATTGATGTTGAGTCTTAAGCACTTGGTTTGAAGTACTTATCCAGTTGTTCGTTTCATTGTGTTTTTCGTGTGTGTCTGGACCTCAACTGCAGCTGAATAAGGGAACGGAGGTTTCTAGTTAATAAGAAGGTTCAGGTTGTTTTTACTGGAACAAGCAATGATAACAGGATAAACTTTCAAAAAGTTAGAGAAAATATGCATTAAAATATCGTATCAATAGACAATAGACAATAAGTGCAGGAGTAGGCCATTCGGCCATTCGAGTCAACACCGCCATTCACTTTGATCATGGCTGATCATTCACAATCAGTACCCCGTTCCTGCCTTCTCCTCATATCCCTTGACTCTGCCATCTTTAAGAGCCCTATCTAACGCTCCCTTGAAAGCATCCAGAGAATTGGCCACTGCCTTCTGAGGCAGAAAATTCCACAGATTCACAACACTCTGGGTGAGTGGCAAAGAGGTGTATGCAGTAGCAAAAAGGTGGCTGCAGGCTCATCAAAAGAAGAACAAAGCAAGTGTTCTTATCCTCTAGGAATTTGCTTCTCAAAAGTTGCTATTGAAACAAAGGTGTAATATAAATTAGAAGGAATATATTATAACAGGAAATATCTTGCAGAATAAAAGTTCCAGAACAAGGAATGGAAAGGACCACTCCATGTGCAGAACAAACACCAATAAGAGATAAATGACCATCTTCCAGTCCAATTACGATAGTTTTGATTATTCGGAATAATTTGAAATAGTCATCAGCACAGTTGACTTGACCAAATAAGTATCAACCATCAAGCTGGACACAAAATGCTGGAGTAACCCAACGGGACAGGCAGCATCTCTGGATAGAAGGAATGGGTGACGTTTCAGGCCGAGACTCTTCTTCAGACTGAAGAAGGGTCTTAATTCTTCTGTAGTTGTACAGAGCCCTAGTGAGACCACACCTGGAGTGCAGCGTAGGTTTGCAAGGTTAATTCCCGGGATGGTGGAACTGTCATATGCTGAGAGAATGGAGCAGCTGGGCTTGTACACTCTGGAGTTTAGAAAGGTGAGAGGGGATCTCATTGAAACATAGAAGATTGTTAAGGGCTTGGACACACTAGAGGCAGGAAACATGTTCCCGATGTTGGGGGAGTCCAGAACCAGGGGCCACAGTTTAAGAATAAGGAGTAAGCCATTTAGAACGGAGACGAGGAAACACTTTTTCTCACAGAGAATGGTGAGTCTGTGGAATTCTCTGCCTCAGAGGGCGGTGGAGGCAGGTTCCCTGGATGCTTTCAAGAGAGAGCTAGATAGGGCTCTTAAAAATAACGGAGCGATGGGATAAGGGGAGAAGGCAGGAACAGGGTACTGATTTGGGATGATCAGCCATGATCACATTGAATGGCGGTGCTAGCTTGAAGGGCCAAATGGCCTACTTAATGGCACCAAATGGCACCTATTGTCTATTGTCTATTGTCTATTGTCTATTGAAACGTCACCGACTCCTTCCATCCAGGGATGCTGCCTGTCTCGCTGAGTTACTCCAGCATTGTGTGTCTACTGTGTAGAGTGGAGGAGGAGCCATCTTGGGGAACGGCTGCTAACCAGCAGCCGTCCGTTTAATTCATTTTTTTTTCAGTTTTTAGTTAGTTTTGTTCGTCATTTTTTCGGAGAAATGGACTTCTTATTGTGGGGGAAAGGAGGTAACCTTACTTCTAGGTCCCTACCTGGTCGGTGAGGCAGCTTTTTCTCTGGGCTGCCCGTCGACCCGTCCTCGTGGCCTACCAGCGGACTTCGAGTGCTGTTTCCTGGTGGGGACCGCCCAGCACCTCGGCTTCGGTGGCGGCACAGCGCTGGAGCGCCATTGCGGAGCGGAGCGGGCGATGCCTTGCCTAGGTCGCCGCGCTGGATCGACGCACTGGAGCTCCGGTGAGCTGGACCGCCGAGAGCAACACCTCCGGGCTGCGGGTCTGCGGAGCGGAGCGGGCGGCGCCGACATTAACATCGGGAGCCTGGGAGCTCCAACTCGATGTGTCCTTGTCGGCTTCGGAAGCCGACAATCCCCTGCTAGGAAGCGGCCGTTCCAGGTGGCCCAGCCGCTGTGAGGACTCTCCCGGCGCCGGGGCAACACCACCCGGCTAGAACGGCCAGGAACATCGGGCCTCCGTTGAGGCAATAGCGGTGGCCTTAATAGGCCTGACTTTTGGGAGAACTGGGGTTGGGGACTGGACTTTTGTGCCTTCCCCCACAGTGGTAACCACTGTGGGGGGATGATTTTTCTGTGTGTAAGGTACTTTGTTAGTCTGTGTCCAAGTTGGCTGTCGGAAGAGAGAGTGGACGCTGGCGTGCTTTAGCTGCCGCTGCTCTCTCTTCACATTGTGTTTTTTATTTTTTTTTATTTTGTGTCTTTGGAGCGATTTCTATCTAATTTGTGTATTGATGATGCCCTTATTATTTATTTTTCTCCGACTATATGTTTTTTTTCTCTTCTGTTTAATCTTTGTAAGGTGACCTTGAGATTTGAAAGGCACCCGAAAATAAAATGTATTCTTATTATTATTACAGTGTAAACCAGCATCTGCAGTTCCTTCCTAACATCAACCAACAAGCCCCCATTTACTCTGATCCGACATTATTCCTGTTTTATTCTCTCCCACTCCCATTAACTGCCCTTAGATTCTACAACTAATCTACAAACAAGGAAAAATTTACAGTGACCAGTTAGTTTACCATCTTGCACATCTTTGGGATGTGGGACGAAATCAGAGCTCCCGGAGGAAACCCATGCAATTACAGGGAAAATGTGCAAATTTCATACAAACAGCAATGGAGAATTGAAGATAGACACAAAATGCTAGAGTAACTCAGCGGGACAGGCAGTAGCATCTCTGGAGAGAAGGAATGGGTGATGTTTCGGGTTGAGACCCTTTCTTCAGACTGAGAGTCAGGGGAGAGGGACACACAGAGATAGGGAAGGGTAAAGTGACATCAAAAGAGATGACGTTCAGGGAAAATGTAGAATAGATCACTGTTAGCAAGGATAAAAGTGACAACAAACCAAACGGAGATGAAATGTAATCGGGGACAGTCAGACTGGTCGGAGAACTGTGAAGGGGTAGGGATGGGGAGAGAGGGAAATAGAGAGGGAGAAATGGAGAGACAGACAGAGAGAGACAGACAGAGAGAGGGAAAGCAAGGGTTACTTGAAGTTAGAGAAGTCAATATGGAGGATTGAATCCGGGTTTCCAGGGCTGTGAGGCAGTGACTATACAGCACTGTGCTACTGTGCCATCCCTTTGACCGAGTACATGACTATTTCATCTGACTCAAACTTACCTGATGTGGGGATGGTCTGGAAAGCAGGGAGCTTATCTCATCAATCTAGGCTGAAGTTGAACGTGGTTCTCTTCCCCACTAGAATACTTACAAAATAATCTTTGGCATTTTCATAGCAGTGAACCAAAAATAGAGAGCTTCTTTCATTCGTCTTCCAAACACTATAATAAGTCATTCTGAATGCCACTGAGGTCTGAGAAGTAATGATAGGTTTTTGTTAATCGTATGGTAATTGGGAGATGTGCACTATAGTGATAGAGCCAGAGTAGATCAGAAAGAAAGGGAACCATTCACATCGTATCTCTTTGTAAGTTAGTGTACATGTTATTAATAATGAACCTAAATTAACGTGTGACTAATTGAAAGGAGTTGCTATATTAAACGAGTAACGTATACCTTTCCAGATGGATTAAAAAGAAAGGAAAAGGCTCTGTGACCAGGATAGTTAACATATGATCGCAGGAGTGCAGAGCCAGAAATTAGTTGAGTGTTGAAAATGGGGAATGGAAAGGCAAGAGGACCCACAACAGAAGCAGCAACATGTTTCACTATCAGCTTATTATCGCTAACCCAGAAACTTAACAGGTGGAGCTATCACCAATCACTGAGACCAAGTGATTAGTGTAGGGCAGCGGTAGAGCTACTGTCTTACAGCACTTGCAGCACCGGAGACCCAGGTTCCATTCCGACTATGGGCGCTGTCTGTACAGAGTTTGTGCTTTCTCCCCGTGACCGCGTGGGTTTTCTCCGAGATCTTCGGTTTCCACCCACACTCCAAAGACATACAGGTATGTAGGTAAATTGGCTTGGTAAAGGTAAAAATGTCCACTAGTGTGTGTAGGATTGTGTTAATGTGCAGGGGTCGCTGGTCGGCACGGACCCGGTGGGCCGAAGGACCTGTTTCCGCGCTGTATCTCCAAACTAAACTAAATAAGTGGGAGCACACATACTCGACCACAACTAGTGAACTGATATCGGACCCATTGTAGGTGGATGTGTTGTCTGTCCAGAGAGATTGAAAAACTACATAAACCTGGTATTGAGCAATCAGTTGGACACTGGTTCAACTAATGTTCAACTAATTCCAGCATGATCATTCATTTTCAGCTACAATTCTCCCAGTCCAGCTCTCCCACTTCCTCTGGTGCTGTGACAAAACTGCTGGCCTACAGAGTTGTTGTCCTCCCCACCCTGTTGTATGGAGCTGAGTCATGGATCACCTACAGCAGGCACTTGAGAGCACTGGAACAATACCATCAAAAATCCTTACGAAAGATTCTGAGGATCATTTGGGGGGACAAACATACCAACATCAGCATTTTGGAAGAAGCCAACATGACCAGCATCACCACCACAATAATTCAGCACCAACTTCGATGGACTGGCCATGTCATCCGCATGTCCAACACGCGTCTCTCTAAACAGATCAATCAATCAATCAATCAATCAGTTTTATTCGTCACATACCAGAAATGCAGTAACAGAGACAACGCAATGCAGTACACATACAAGTGCAGTAAAACAAATTTGCCATCAGCAATACAATCAGAAAAAAGAACACACAATACACAATAAGATTTAACACAAACACAACATTCTCCACTGTGGTGAAAGGCACAAAGTACAGTCAGTCCTCCTCCATTGTTCACTCGTGGTCGGGGCCATAAACCCGTGGACGGTCGAACACACTCCGCAGCTTGGAGGTCCCGAATCGGCGCTTTCCTACCGGAGACTGCGACTTCAGGATGTTATTGGCCGCAGGCCGGTGGTCGGAGCTCTTCTCTGACTTTCCCCGGCGAGGGAACCCAGGCTCCGGATGGTAAGACCATGCCGTGCCCGTGGCTAGAAGCTCAGCAGCTTCAGGATGTAACAATCCGCAGGCCAGCGAACGGAGCACTACCTTCTGGCGACCCCGGCAAGGGCTCGCCCACTCGTCAATGAAAAGTCCACGTTGCGCCCGCTGATGAAACTCCGAGCCCGACTCTGGGAAAGGCCGCTCCAATCCATGCTGTTAGGCTGCGAGGGAGGCGATATGGAAAAAGAAACGCTTCAAGGATAACATCAAGAACAGTCTGAACAAATTCCACATCACATCGAGCAACTGGGAGCATATTCCACTGGACCAGCGCTACTGGAGTAAATCTGTGCAGGAAGGAGCTGCACGTCACGAAATGGAACTACGCCGTGTCGCAGAGACAAAGCGACAGCACCGTAAGGAGAGAGAGGACAAGTCCCCGACGACTACCAACCACGGCCAGTCTCCACTGCCCTCGTTGCACCAAGGTGTGTGGATCGCGCATCGGCCTCGACAGACTCTGCAGACCCATAAGTAGACAACCCTATACAAGATACAAGATACATTTATTTGTCACATGTGCCAGATGGCACAGTGAAATGAGATAACCATACAGCCATACAATAAAAATAAAGAACACAACATACGATAGAATTCACCATAAAAACATCCCCACACAGCAGAATCAAACTGTGAGGGAAGGCACCAGTCAGTCATCTTCCTCTATTGTTCCCCAATGTTCACCCGTGGTCGGGGCCTCCCCGAGCCCTCCACAGTCGCCGCTACGGGCGGCCTGATGTTCAGGCCCGCTTGCCGGGGTGATGTAAGTCCGACGTCGGGGCTGGGGGACGTCCTCAGTGGCCTGGACAACATAGTCGGCCACCTCCTACCGGAGTCCGCGGCTCCCAAAGTCCGCAGGCCACGCCGGGCGGAGACTCATGCTGGCGGCCCTCTGCAAGGCACCCCAGGACTCCGCGATGATGGTCAGCGCCGCCCGCGTTGGAAACTCTCCCAAGCCGCAGCTCCACGATGTTGGAGCAGCGGCCCAACGCTCCGGAGCTCCAACCGGCGACCCAGGTAGGTATCGCCCGCTCCGCGGTGAATCCAGCGCTGCGCCGCCGCTGTTGTAGCTCTGGTCTGGTTCCCGGTCCCCGGCAGGAAAGGCCGCTCCGATCCAGCTGGTAGGCCGCGAGGTGGGGGGGCGAGGACGCGACTCAGATAAATAGTCGTGTCCCCGCCAGGAAACAACTGGGAAACAGTTTCCCCCTTACCCTGCCCCCCTCCCCCACATAGAAAAGTTAAAGTTTCCCCCCAAACAGACATTAAACTAACTGAAAATTTAAAAAAAAGATTGAAAAGATGAACAGGCTGTAGGCAGAGGCTGCCACCAATGCAGCGCCCCTACTGGACACCATGAAGAGGAGAGGACAGTCATACTCATTTCAAGTGACCACCGATGATGATGATGATGATACCCGGGATAAATTACTGCCCTCTCAATATCAAAGGAAGGTAAATCTTTGCCTCCTCACTGAAGAGTCATAGTCATTTAACACAGAACCAGTACCTTTGGCCCAACTCGTCCATGCCGACCAAAGTGTTCCATCTAAACTAGTCCCAATTCCCCACTTTTGGTTCATATCCACTAAATATTTCCTATCCATATGTCCAAGTGTCTTTTAAATGTTGTTATTGTATCTGCCTCAACTACCTCCACTAGCAGCTCATTCCATTTACCCGCGTCCCACTGAGTGAAATAGTTGTCCCTCCAGTTCCTTGATCCCCCTACCCTGGGTAAAAGATTCTATGCATTTACCCTGTCAGTTCTCCTTTTGATTTTATACACCTCAATAAGTTCACCTTCAGCCTCCTGTACTCCAAGGGATAAAGTTCTATCCTGCCCAACCAAACCCCTATGCCACAGATCATCTAGTCCTGGCAACATATTTGTAAATCTTCTCTGCATTCTTTCCAGCTTAATGGAGGGGCTCTGGAGGGCAAAATCTCTGCTCACTCCATGCACTGAAGAGACAAATGACTGTGGTTGCAGTGTGCTGGAGTAACCCTTGCCCCTCAGTGTACCAGAGGAGTGAATCTGTGTCCGCTCAGTGTACACGGGGGGGGGGGGGGAGTTAAGTTATAGGAGGAGAATTGGCCCATTCGGCACATCGAGTCCACTCCGCCATTCAATCATTGCTGAGATCTGCCTCCTAATCCCATTTTCCTGCCTTCTCCCCATAACCCTTGACACCCGTTCTAATCAAGAATGTATCTACCTCTGCCTTAAAAAATATCCACAGACTTGGCCTCCACAGCCCTCTGTGGCAATGAGTTCCACAGATTAGCTACTCTCTGACTAAAGAAGTTCCTCCTCACCTCCTTTCTAAAAGAACGCCCTTTAATTCTGAGGCTATGACCTCTGGTCCTAGCCTCTCCCATCAGTAGAAACATCCTTTCCACATCCATTCTATCTATGCCTTTCGTTACTTTAGTTTAGTTTAGTTTAGACATACACGTGTGGAAAGAGGCCCTTCGGCCCATCAAATCCGTGCCAACCAGCGATCCCCGCACATTAACACTATCCCACACACACTAGGGACAATTTTACATTTATACCAAGCCAATTTATGTACATGCCTGTACGTCTTTGGGAGGAAACCGACGTGGCCACGGGGAACTAATTCCATACACCCGTAGTCGGGATCGAACCCGGGTCTCCTGCGCTGCAAGCGCTGTAAGGCAGCAACTCAACCGCTGCGCCACCGTGCCACCCCTATTCTGTAGGTTTCAATGAGGGAGGGGAATTCTATTGAGATGAGTAAATATCTATTGGGATATCATTTGTTTCTATTGGGAGGGGTAAATATCTGCCCCCTCAACTGCACTGGAATAGTGCACGCCTACTGACTCACAAACGTGGTGTGTTATGTCCCCATTTAGTGGTCCTGTCTAAAACCTTGGTTTCCCAGTCACATCCTACTGCAGTCTATGTACAGGCATTGCAGAGACAGCTTTGGCTGATCTACCTGTACCTGACAGGTCCGCTGCCGTCCAAACTGTTTTTATGCTTCATTAGCTTCACATTGCAGTGTCTTCGCTTTAGAAAGTGCCACAGTCACCCCTTCGCTACTGAACAGTGAGACCTCACTGTCTGTTTTTACATAGTGGCATTATTATCCCATCTGCCAACATAAGATCATCTCAGCCTCTCAGGGGTCAGAAACTGTGAATGGTCACTAATAATTGTTCACCTGTAGTGAGTGTGCAGCATCACTTTTTGTATCAAACCTACTTATAACCCAGTAGGAAAGTCTTTAAATGGGCATTATGTGTGAATAAACCGCTTGCAACTTGAGACCAGACCACTCTTATTTAACACTGCACTTAGTTCAACACTAATACATTTATCTTTCACACATAATGGTTTAATTACTCCGGATTCCTAATATAATTTGTTCTATCGGTCTATGAGGAGCTGACATTTCCCCACACGAGTTTAGTTTAGTTTAGTTTAGAGATACAGGGAGTAAACAGCCCCTTCGTCCCACCGAGTCCGCACCAACCAGCGATACGCGCACACTAACACTATCCTACACACACTAGGGACAATTTACATTTATAACAAGCCAATTAAACTAGTAATCTGTGCATCTTTGGAGTGTGGGACAAAACCAGAGATCACAGAGAAAACCCATGCAGATCACGGGAAGAATGTACAACCTCCTGTAGTCAGGGTCGAACCCGCATCTTTGGCGCTGTAAGGCAGTAACGCTACCGTTGCACCACTGTGCTGCCCAGTCTTTATCTTCTCACACACTAAAAGAGATTTATTTTCATATTTCTCATCACCCTACCTTTTTCTGTTTTGCCATCCTATTTCAAAAACAATTTCTTGGCCTCTTTGGTTGAGCTCTAAAATGCTTCCAATCCTACTGCTACTTCGAACAACTTTATAAGCCTCTTCTTTTGATTTAAAGTATCTTTAATTTTTCTTACCAGCCATGGATGAATCATTTTTCTTACTTCATAGTTTTCTTTGTTCAGATTTAAGACCCTGTTTTGCACGAAGCCACAGCAATTTCAAACTCAATAGACGATTCTATCATGTTGCAGAAATTCTCGCCTAACATTTCTTTTACATAACATTGTGAATTAACTCTTTCAGGATTAATTATTTCCTACTCCAATTCATCTGCCAGCATCTTTGCTGAGAAAAACTAACTTTCAGAAAGTCTCCAAGAGGCAATTAAAACTTTAATGGGGAATATCAGCCTGGCTTAGAACCACCCGATCACTAACACCTTTCTGAAATCCAGTCACTGGTTTAATGTGGTAAATACAGGAAGATCCCACAAACAGCAATGATAATGAACAGATAATTCTGCATGGTGGAGTAGCGGTAGAGCTACTTCCATACACTGCCAGAGACCCGAGTTTGATCCTGACTGTAGGTGCTGTCTGTACGGAGTTTGCATGTTCTCCCCGTGACCTGCATGGCTTTACTCCCAGATCTTCAGTTTCCTCCTACGCTCCAAAGAGTAAAGGTTTGTAAGTTAATTGGCTCGGTATACAGTAAATGTAAAATTGTCCCTAGTGTGTGTAGGGTAGTGTTAATATGCGGGGATTACTGGTCAGTGCGGACTCGGTGGGCCGAAGGGCTTATTTCCGCTCTGTATCTCAAAACTAATCGAAACTAGTTATTTGGCTGGCAATTCATTCCTGGTCATTCAAGTTAAACATATTATACAGTATCCTCGGCACCTTCGTCCTTTCTGCCCATGTAACTCCTTCCATGAGAGTCAATGTGTGATGTTGCAGGTACAATGTCTGGACTTCTCTGGTGTATATCTGCGGGGTATAACAAGTAGATGGGTGACACCTATTTGATTAGCTCAGGAGGAGACATAGCCAGAAAAAGGAAGGAAATGTTTAGTGGAATGGCCATGTTGAGCCAAGTCCGTGTTGAGGTGAAATGTTGCATTTAGTTTAGTTTATTGTCACGTGTACCGAGGTACAGTGAAAAGCTTTTGTTGCGTGCTAACCAGTCAGTGGAAAGATAATACATGATTACAATCGAGCTATTTACTGTGTATAGATACATGATAAGGGAATAACAATTAGTGCAAGGTAAAGCCAGCAAAGTCCAATCAAGGATAGTCCAAGGATAACCAATGAGGTAGATAGTAGTTCAGGACTGCTCTCTGGTTGTGATAGGATGATTCAGTTGCCTGATAACAGCTGGGAAGAAACTGTCCCTGAATCTGCTAGTGTGCGTTTTCACACTTCTATACTTTTGCCTGATGGGAGAGGGTAGTAGAGGGAGTGGCCAGGGTGCGACTCATCCGTGATTATGCTGCTAGCCTTGCCGAGGCAGTGTGAGGTATAAATTGAGTGAATAGAAGGGAAGGTGGTTTGTGTAATGGTCTGAGCTGCGTCCACAATTTGCTGCAATTTCTTGTGGTCTTGGATGCAGCTGTTCCCAAGCCAAGCTGTGGTGCATCCTGATAACATGATAGTGCTTTATATGGGTAAGAGGTGTTGAGGGTAAGTGCACTACTGAGGCTTTGGCTCAGAGGCTTCGGCGAGCAGGCTGAGAAAAGTGTAACGGCAGGTTAAGGAACGGTCTGTTTTTCTGTGTAATTCTTGGTGTCATTGAGATGGCAGGTGGGATGGTGGAATGCTTCTCCTGCAGGATGTTGGAAGTCAGGGGGATTTCCAGTGCCCCTGGGGACCACACCGACAGTACATTCTGCTGCAGCTCCTTAGGGACTGCATTAAGGAACTGGAGCTGCAGCTGGATGACCTCCGAATTATCTGGTGGGTGTGAGAGTCACAGGAGTTATAGTGAGGTGGTCACGCTGAAGATAGAGGCAGAAAGTAAAATCGGTGACCACCAGGAAAGGGAGCAGTCAGAGAGTGCAGTCGACAGGGATTTTAGAAGATGTGGATCACAGAAATGACCGAGACACTATATTTAGAAAAAATAAGGCTTGTTTTGGCTGATAAATCAGACCAATTTTCCAAAATATGGTCTCCTTTCATTGAATTTCTTCAACAACAGAATGGTTGAACACAAATTCAAAACCGATGCTTGGGTTGGGTGAGCGGGTGTAGGGAAGAATAGTGGGACATATCTCTGCTTTTTCTCTTTTTCTCTCTCACTTCTTTGTCAGTTCAGGGTTTTTTTCTTCTCTCTTTTTTGTATCTTTCATTTTTAGTTTTTTTTTTTCCGATTCATTTATCAGTTTATAAAATGTTAAAACTGAAGCTGTACGAAATTGTATAATTGTTATGTCGATTGCTTTCTTCTTGTACAATTGCTTCTAATAAAATAAACATTAAAAAAAAAAAAATTATTGTCATATATTTTTTTAAAATACAGGGATTTTAGTACGGCTAAATTTGATATTGTCTCCCATGGTCGGCTGATCCAGAAGGTTAAGTTGCACAGGCTTGACAGTGACTTGGTCGTATGGATTCAGAAATGGTTTACTGATTGAAGACAGAGGGTTGTGGTGGAGGAACAATATTCAGGACATAAACGTAGATAGGTCGGTTAGTATGTTTGCTGATGACACAAAGATTACTGGGGTTACTGGACTGTGAGAAAGGCTGTCAAGGTATACAGTGGGATATAGAGCAGCTACAGAAATGGGTGGAGAAATTGCAGATGGTAAGTCAGTGTGAGATATTGCTCTTTGGGAGGTCAAGTGCAGGGAAAAATATATGATTCATAACCCTTAACGCATTGATGTACAGAGGGATTTTGAGGTCTAAGTCCATAACTCCCTGAAAGTGGCAACACAAGCAGATGGAGTGGGTAAAGAAGGCATATGGTTTGCTTGCTCTCTTAGGTCAAGGCATTGAATATAAAAGTCAGGAGGTCATGATGCAGCTTTATAGGAATTTGGTTAGGACACACGCAATTCTGCTCGCCCAATTCAAGGGAGGATGTAGAGGCTTTGGAGAGGGGGCAGAGGAGATTACCAGAATGATGCCTGGATCAAGTGGTATTAGCTACAGAGCAAAGTTGGACTGACTTGGATTGTTTTATTTGGAAAGCCTGAGGTTGTGAGACCTGATAGAATATATAAAATTAAGAGGGGCATAGATTAGGGTAAACAGTCAGAACCTTTTCCCCGTGATGGAAAAATCAAATACAAGTAGGCATTACTTTAAGGTGAGATGGGGGAAGTTTAAAGGACATATGCCGGGCATCTTTATTCCACAAAGGGTGGTGAATGCCTCAAACATGCTGCTGGGGTAGTATTGAGACAGATATGATTGTAGCTTTTAAGAAACAATTAGTTAGGCATATAAATACGCAGGGAATAGAGAAATATGGATTAAGAGCGTGCAGATAAGAGAAGGTTTTGGCATCATGTTTGGCACAGATATTGTGGGCCAAAGGGCCTGTTCTTGTGCTGTTCAACATTCTATATGCAACTAATATATGCATCTTTTTACCTTGTCTGCACATCTGGACGCCCGCAGCGACGGCTGCGGAGGGTTGAGGTCCCGACCACGGGGGAAAATGGAGGAGGACTGGCCAATGGAGGAGGACTGGCCAATCCCCCCCCCCCCCCCTCCCCTCCCCCCACCCAACCCACAACATCAACTTCAGCAAAAATGAATCTATGAAAATCCAAAATGCTGCAGATGCTGAAAACCCAAACAAAAAGCAAAACATTTTGTGAACACACAGTGGGTCGGACAGTATTTGTGGAAAAAGAATCAGAGCTAATACTTCATATCAAAATGCTCTTGTCAGAGGTTTGAGATGCTCGTGCATCAATTAGTGGATCGAGGATTAGAGGTGGTCTTGGAGGGGAGGATGTACTCAAACTGCGGAGCATCTTAGACAATATAGCTCACCCCCTCCATAATACACTGGTGAGCCTGAGGAGCACCTTTAACAACAGACTGGTTCCACCAAGATGCAGGACGGAATGCCACAGGTGATCCGTTAGATCCATTTTCCCTGTGGCTATCAAACTGTACAACTCCTCCCCCTTCTGTCGTGCGGTAGACTGACTCCCCTTCCCCCCTTCCTTCCTCCCCAATCTTTGCACATCCCCAACCCTTTCCACTCGTCACTTTAATTTCATGTTTCATGTAACATTTTAAGACTTTTGGCAGACCAATTTCCTCCTGGGAAAAATAAAGTTCTACCGTATCGTATCGACATTGAAATCTGCTACGCTTGCAATCCCAAAGTAAGACAAGGCCCGCACGGTATTGAGTGTGAAGGTGGCCATTGGATTTGAATATTTTAAGTGTCTGAATCTTCCCCGTTGGAGATGGAACTCTGAGATACCTTGTGCTGCTTGCAGAGACATTCTCAATAAGGTACTTTATTCCATTTGTAACTGCCAGAGAGAAACAGGTGGAGCAAGCAGCGATACATATGAGGATTGTGGGCTGTCCTATGGCGTTGGGTGCCAGTGAATGCAAATATATGTTCCGTGTCTGCTCTACATCAAATACCTTTGACTGGAACTGAGAAAGACTCTTCATACTCCAGCATTTGTGTCAACTTCAGTGTAAACCAGCATCTGCAGTTCCTTCCTACACACTACCTCTTTGGTGACAGTGAAACATTTATAAAAGCATTCACCTTCAAGAAAAGGTGGCAGACATTTGTTTTTGCATCAACATTTGTTTTTGCATCAGTTATATTACAAGATTAAATCTAGATGCCTAGAAATACATCCATGGTTTGTGGCATTAAAGATGCTACATTTACTGCATTATGTTAAACCCTGTCTCTGAAGTTCATTCTGTTGGAAAGAAGGGAAGAGTATGCCCATGACTGAAGCTGCTGCAGTTGTGTTTTGACCGCAGCTTGGTTTGGGAACAGCGGCATCCAAGCCCGCAAGAAATTGCAGCGAATTGTGCCCAGACCATTACACAAACTAACCTCACTTCCATTGACTCCATTTATACCACACGCTGCCTCGGCAAGGCCAGCAGCATAATCAAGGACGAGTCACACCCTGGCCACTCCCTCTTTTCTCCTCTTGCATCAGGCAAAAAAGTATAGAAGTGTGAAAATGCACACCTCCAGATTCAGGGCCAGTTTCTTCCCAGCTGTTATCAGGCTACTGAATCTCCTATCACTTTGGCAGGGCCGGATTTAGATGAAGAGAGGCCCTAAGCTATTTCACTTGTGAGCCCCCCCCCCCCCTCCCAATCCCCCACCCCCACGACTAGAGGACCATGACTACCCGACAGTGACAGTGACACTTTTAGATCCTACTGTATGTTGTCATTAAACAGTTGGTTTTAAAATACATATTGGATTCACCGCGGAGCGGGCGATGCCTTACCTGGATCGCCGTTTTAAGCGTGTTGGGTCTGTGGCAGGGATGGGGGTTGGGGCCGGAGGAAGGCAGGTGAGTGGACTGAGGCTGAGGCGATGTCTGGTGGAGGGGTGGTGGGTGGTCAGGGGGGAGGGGGGTATGAGGACTGTAGTGTGGGTGGGGAAGAGCTGGGGTCACATGGTATGAGGGGAATGGGGAAGACCCAGTGGAACAGCCACTGAGATTACCAGGGTTAGGGGGCCGAGCACTAGGACCCAGCGCAGTCAAACCCAGGGAAGTGGGAGTCTGCAGCGTGGAAACTTCAGGCCCGGTGCTGAGTCCAGGCGGCAGGTAAGGCGACGGCTGCGGGCTGCTGAAGGGCGGTGGAGTGGCCAGGGTCAGTGGGCAAAGAGTAGGAGGTCCCGGTGGTTGGATGGTCGGTGAGGCAGCAAGGTGAGTAGGCCCCCTAGATCTCGAGGCCCTAAACTTAAGCCTGTCTAGCTTATACGTAAATCTGGCTCTTTGGTGACCCTCAGACTATCCTTGATCGGACTTTGCTGGCTTACTTTGCACTAAATGTTATTCTCTTATCATGTATCTCTACACTGTGAATGGCTCGATTGTAATTATGTATTGTCTTTCCGCTTACTGGGTACCATGTAATCCCGTGCTACCTGCTCCATGGTCGGATAGTCGGCGACTAAACCATCTCCCCCACCTGATTTGCCAGGTGAGGAGGGGGCTGTGGACCCCCAGCAAATCCAAAAACAAGACCTGTCAAAGGGCGGATGAGCTACTCGCGAGCCAACGGCCAGCCATCCACGCTTCAGTAGAAGTTGCGATAACTGTCGTACATGGCATTGTAAGGAATGATGATAAAGCACACACACCAAAATCCTATACTTCCAGCGGCGGAATTCTGCAGGAACTGGAGGACAGAGATGTGTGGTGTGTCCGTCACGGAAAATGTATCATCTTCCGTTGGAAACCAGCAGCACTGCATCGTTAATGTTTTCAATGATGATGAATGAATGAATTCCATGAACTGGAACCAGCTTATGGCCATGTTATTGCCAGCTGGAATATTGATGTCCCTTCAATTCAGTGGAGAAGCCAATGAACTCCGATAACCAGAACTGAATGGACAGTGAAGAATCTTGCTGCGGATTATTTCCTTTGCGCTGCATTCTACACTTTCTGGTTAAAAGGCCTGATCAGTGTGAGCACATGAGAGCAAAACTGTTTCGTTCATCAGCATTTCTGCTCCAGTGAAAGAAAATTGCTATTTCTGGCTGACTGATAAAAAGAGATCAAAGACTGAACATCAAAGTGCATATCAAACCTTGTCAGTTCATTCATCCTTAACTTCCCAGCTTGCTTCACATGGTGCATCTACATAACTGCTTCTGAACCTACCTTTTCTCTCCAATAAATCCTCAAAGCTCTATTCAGATTAGTCAGGGTGTTCTTGTAAAAGTTAAAGGCTAACATTTGCAGGATTAAAGTGCAGAACATCTGTATGTTCTTGAAATTTGCACATGAAATATTGCACCATGCTAGGACTTCTGAAGATTAATTCAATGATCACAACTGATTAAGTCTTTAAAAAATACATCAACAAACTGGTGACTCTGCACGAGATGCTCTTTAAATATTGAAAACAAGATCACTCTGAACACCTCAATTCCACAGTATGCCAATTGAAATTGCACACTTAGCAAAATTCAGACTAAGCCACAATGTGGAGGCAGAAACAGGAACTGCAATTGGTTTAGAAAAAAAGACCCAAATGCTGGAGGAGCTAAGTAGGTCAGACGTCATCTCTGGACAACATGTGTAGCGATGTAGACAAAAAGAGCTGGAGTAACTCAGTGGGTCAAACAGCATCTCTGGCGAAATGGAAAAGGTGACGTTCGGGTCGAGACCCTTCTCAGACCAGTCAGAAGTCTGAAGAAGGGTCTCGACTGGAAACGTCACCTATTCCTTTTCTACAGAGGTGCTGTCTGACATGTTGAGTTACTGCAGCTTTTTGTGTCTAATTTAGGTTTAAACCAGCATCTGCAGTCTCTTCCTACACATGGGTAGGTGATGTTTCAGGTCGGGACCCTTCTTCAGGCTCATACCTTGAGGATATTTCTCAGTGGAACAGTTATAATGTAGAAACTGCTAGGAACTGCATGTGCTGCTTTACAAACAACGACACAAAAGGTGATATCGGCCATCAGCACCCCTTAATCTATAAACTCATAGCCTGGCATGATCATCAAGCCAGTGGGTTAACCCTGGTTTAGTGAGGTGTGGAAAAAGGCATGCTGGAAGTAGCACTAGGCACAACTGAAAATAAGTACACAAGAAAAAAGGCGTAGAAGTGGGCCATTCAGCCCCTCAAGCCTAGCCCACCATTTAATCCCATCATGGCTAATCTGCCACGAGCATCACATCCTCATCTGTGCCAAGTCCCCTCAGCACTAAATTGCCGGATCTTTCAAAATGTATCATCTTCCTCATTAAATATCCACAAGTGGATGAAGCAGCAAATCAGGACTACTCACACACAAAGCAGCAAAAGCTGGGGAGGGTCAATCAGTGGGTGGGATCTCCCTGTCGGTTTGCTCCTGGGCCTGGCCAAGGTGGCCATCCATGGGTCCTGGAAGCGGGCAGTTAATGATCACACCAGAATCGGCTGCCTGCCCCTCTTCCAGGGCTATGTCCGTGCTTGCGTGTCCCAGGAGATGGAACAATGGTGTCCACGGGGACTCTGCAGGCCTTCCGTGAATGCTGGTCGGGTGGGGGGTTTGAATGTTTTGCTGATAAGGATGGTACTATTGTATCATAATGACTGACTGATATAATGTAACTATTGAAAGTCTGTACAGTGAATACAGTGAATGAAGCTCCTTGTTAAGAAGGGGGAAATAAACAGCAAGAGCAGCTTGCAATGCACAGAGCTAAACAACTCCACAACCTGCAGAACAAATCTGAAGTGATGCTGTTCAGCACAATTGTTGAGCCACACAGCACAATGGAGAATGTCCCTGGAGCGAAGAAAATAATTTACCTCGACAACGAAACCAATACCATCACAGACAGATGTAACAGGGACTTTAGTGAGTGGGAGATCGCATAGGTTTATCCACCTGTTGGTTCGTTCACAATCTGGCTCAGATGCAATCTGCCCAGCCCAACCTGCCCAGCCCAACCTGCCCAGTCCAACCTGCCCAGCCCAACCTGCCCAGCCCAACCTGCCCAGCCCAACCTGCCCAGCCCAACAAGCCCAGCCCAACCTGCCCAGCCCAACCTGCCCAGCCCAACCAGCCCAGCCCAACCAGCCCAGTCCAACCTGCCCAGCCCAACCAGCCCAGCCCAACCTGCCCAGCCCAACCTGCCCAGCCCAACCTGCCCAGCCCAATCTGCCCAGCCCAACCTGCCCAGCCCAACCTGCCCAGCCCAACCTGCCCAGCCCAATCTGCCCAGCCCAACCTGCCCAGCCCAACCTGCCCAGCCCAACCTGCCCAGCCCAACCTGCCCAGCCCAACCAGCCCAGCCTAACCTGCCCAGCCCAATCTGCCCAGCCCAATCTGTGGTGACCTTATTGAAACTTAGTGATCCAGAATAGATGGTTCCACCATTAGGAGGATTGGATAATTACAAGATCGTCCCTATTACGGGTGCTGTCTGTGCGGAGTTTGTACGTTCTCCCCCGGACTGCATTGGGTTTTCTCCGGGTGCTCTGGTTTCCTCCCACATTCCAAAGATGTTCAGGTTTGTAGGTTAATTGGCTTGGTATAAGTGTAAATTGTCTCTCGTGTTGTAGTGTGCGGGGATGGCTGGTGGGCGCAGACTCAGTGGGCTGAAGGGCCTGTTTCCGCGATGTATCTCTAAACTAAACTAAAACTAAACTAGACAAGGATCATTTAAAACTGGAGGAGCTGAGAAAAGTCTTCTCCTCGAGGATGGTGAGTCTCTGGAGTTCTCGACCCAAGGGATTGTGGAGGCCGCACCATTGAGGGTATTTGAAGAGGAAGATACATTTTGAAAGATCGTGGAATTGCTGTGGGAAATCGGCACAGTGGACAGGATGAGGCCTGAGGCAGATCAGCCATGATTATACTGAATGGCGGTGTAGGCTTTTGCGGCTAAATGGCCTACTTCTACGGAGAAAAAAGCAACACAAGCATCTTTCTTCTAGTGTTCTTATGATGCTGCCATTCCACTTTTGGTGCTGGATGTTGAAGTCCCCATCCAGAGGACTTTCTGTGTCATTGCTACTTTCAATGCTTCCTTTGGGTTGTTTCACAAGAAGGAGCACTGAGCTGAGGGAAGACAGTGATCAGTGGGAGGTGTTTTGTTTAGTTTAGAGATATAGCGCGTAAACAGGCCCTTCGGCCCACTGAGCCTGCACCGACCAGCGATCCCTGCACACTAACACACGAGGGACAATTTGCATTTATACCAGGCCAATTAACCTACACACCTGTACATCTTTGGAGTGTGGGAGGAAAACAAAGATCTCGGAGAAAACCCACGCAGGTTATGGGGAGACGTACAAACTCTGTGTGGACAAGCACCCGTAGCTGGGAACGAACCCGGGTCTCTGGTGATGTAAGACAGTATCTCTACTGCTGCACCACCGTGCCCCCTAAAGGTGTCTTTACAAAAGATTGATCCGATGCTATGAGACTTGATGGGGCCTAGGAAAATGTTGAAGACTACTACGACAAGTCCCTCCCACTCCATCCCATTGTATTGTTCATCTTGTGGGTTAATTCTGCTGATGGAACATGACAAAGAGTCAGAGAGTTGCCATGCATAGAACAGGCCCTCCATCCTGTCCCAGCCGTTATGCCTATCTACCGTATATTATGCTAACTGGCTGCATCAAGTTCATGTTCCTATACGCCCTGTTCAACCAAGTACCTGTCCTGATACCTCTTAAACGTTGCTGCTGTTCTTGCCTCCACCAATTCCTGTGACACATTCCAGTCACCAACTACTCTTGGTGTGAACATTTAACCGTAGTCTTAGTTAGACCTACCCTAGAAAACTGACTAGCTATTTGCCTCTGGTTATATCAGATTTGCTGGGCTTGAAGTTGGTTTCTAGCTCAATGTCAAATTATCCTCTGGGTTTCAGGTTGTGCTTCTTAATTCATGAAGAACTACCTTGGCCATTTCAGAGGTCACCTCAAAATCAACCACCTTGCTAAGGGTGGGGAGTACATATAGACCACACCAGGTAATGAAGGAAGACAGCCGGCACGGTGGCGCAGCGGTAGAGTTGCTGCCTTACAGCGCTTGCAGCGCCAGAGACCCGCGTTCGATCCTGACTACGAGCGTTGTCTGTGCGGAGTTTGTATGTTCTCCCCGTGACCCGTGGATTTTCTCTGAGATCTTCAGTTTCTTCCGACACTCCAAAAATGTACAGGTTTGTATGTCAATTGGCTTGGGTTTGTGTACTTGGTATAAGTGTAAATTGTCCCCAGTGTGTGTAGGGTAGAGTTAATGTGCGGGGATCGCTGGTCGGTGCGGACTCGGTGAGCCGAAGGGCCTGTTTCCGTGCTGTATCTGTAAACGAAGCTAAAAGATAGCCTCACTGGACATACTGTTTGTTGTGTATTACAAAATTCCACAGTTTAATGGTTGTACGAAGATGTCTGTTTTAAATTACAAACTATTTAGTAGAATTTGAACTCACATCTCTGGATGTGAATCCAAAACTCCGATTTATTCTGCTTATCACTTAACCGGATAGCCATTAATAAACAAGAGAATGGAGGGCTGAGCAAGCCCTTTGTGAATATACAGAAGGATGGGGCTGAATCCATACCTGGATCTCTGCTCTGAGATTCCATTGTCCAGTGTCCCCACCAATCCCGCTAGTTCTTGATGCAGTAGCCAGGTAAAAAATAGCTGGATTTGAACTGCAATTCTAAAATATCACTTCACATCCATGATCTGTTCCGCTTATATAATGGTCTATGCATCTGAGATACCTATTCTCAGTGGCATACAGTACATCAAGAAGATTGCATCTGAGGAAGCACAAATCACACACTTTGGAGGGAGTAAAATCTTTTGATCAATATATACTGATACAATAATAAAGTCTCGTTGTATTGCTCATGTAATTGGAGTATAAATCTGTTCACATAAAGTTGTATTGGAACACCTTGAGATAATATCTGGTTCTAAGTGATGGCTGAGATAAAACTGGGTCAACTGTGTAGTAAGCCTTTACATTTTATTTTTAGACCTTGTTTGTCCCACTTTAGTGGGGATGGATCATCACCCAAGGGTCTCCATAAAACAGTCGACATCACAGTATCATGTTGTGGCTGGTACGTGGTGCTCTCTGGAGAGTAGCTTGTTCAGTTCTGGAGTCAATAACTATAAAGTAACTGGGGGAATAAATGTGCGTTTGCTGGAATCATAGATTAATAACCCAAAATTATAAGTGCTTTATGAAACCATCTTTAACCATATTTTATAAAGCAATTATTGGAAGTGGTTTTACAAAAAGACAGTCCTTCATCATATGAGCGTTACACTTGAATAGGTTACTAAGCAATTAGTCTAGGTTGCACAAGGGAAATATTATACTAAATAACAGTGCAAAAGGTTTGGATCTCAGCTGGCCAGGCAAAACAATTGAAAAACAGAAAATCAAGATTTTCATTATACCTGCACTCCACCATACTTGTACATACCACAATAAACTTGACTTGATGAGTGATTCCTGTGAAGACAGGTTAGCTTTGTACCAAGTTTGACATGGGGAAAACCCGGTAAAATTACAGTAAATGGGTATTATGGGAAAGCTCTCTACCGGCTGGAGACAGTGCTAATATTCAGGAAGATAGACACAAAATGCTGGAGTAACTCATCGGGACAGCACCTCTGGAAAGAAGGAATGGGTGACGTTTCGGGTTGAGATCCGTCTTCAGACTGAAGGGTCTCGACCCGAAACGTCGCCCATTCCTTCTCTCCCGTGATGCTGCCTGTCCCACTGAGTTACTTCAGCATTTTGTGTCTATCTTCAGTTTAAACCAGCATGTGCAGTTCCTTCATATTAATATTCAGGAAGATAGCTGTGGGCTGTTGGAAACAATCACCTCGGCCCTATTTTTACAAGTGCTCCTCAAAAATATTTACTAAATAAACCCTGCAATTTATGTTGCTTCCCTAAGGACTGAGGTACAGTGGTACAGCTGGTAGAACTGCAGCCTCACAGGACCAGAGAACATGGTTTGACCCACTTGACATACTCCAAGTGTAGGGTAGTGTTAATATGCGGGGATCGCTGGTCGGTGCAGACTCAGTGGGCCGAAGGGCCTGTTTCCACACTATATCTAGAAACTAAACTAAAAGACAGCCTCACTGGACATACTATTTGTTGTGGTATTACAAAATTCCACAGTTTAATTGTCGTACGAAGATGTCTCTTTTAAATTCCAAATTGTTTAGTCGCATCGTAGGATCTGAACTCACATCTCTGGACGTGAATCCAAAACTCTGATTTATTCTGCTTATGACTTAACCAGATAGCCATTAACAAACAAGAGAATGGAGGGCAGAGCAAGCCCTTTGTGAATATACAGAAGGATGGGGCTGAATCCATACCTGGGTCTCAGCTCTGAGATTCCAATATTCAGTGTCCCCACCAATCCCGTTAGCTCTTGATGTAGTAGCCAGGTAAAAAATAACTGGATTTGAACTGCAATTCTAAAATATCTTTTCACATCCATGACCTGTTCTGCTTATATAATGGTCTATGCATCGGAGGTACCTATTCTCAGTGGCATACATCAAGAAGACTGCAACTGAGGAAGCACAAATCACACACTCTGGAGGGAGTAAAAGCTTTTGATCAATATAAGCTGATACAATAATAAAGTCTCTTTGTAGTGCCGCTCATGTATAAATCTGTTCACATAAAGTGGTATAGGAACACCTTTCGATAATATCTGGTTCTACGTGATGGCTGAGGTAAAACTGGGTCAACTGTGTAATAAGCCTTTACATTTTATTTTTACATTTTGTTCGTCCCACTTTAGTGGGGATGGGATCATCACCCAAGGGTCTCCATTAACAGTAGACACATCTGCTTACTCTCCAAAGCATGCCCATTATTCACAAGTAGGTCAGGTGGATTATGGAGTATTTGTTTCCAGCTACATCTTTAATCACCAATGAATCACCCTTCACACAAAGAGTAGTGGGTGTAGGAACAAGCTGCTAGAGGAGGTAGTTGAGGCTGGGACTATCCCATCATGTATGAAACAGCTAGACAGTTACATGGATAGGACAGGTTTGGAGGGATATGGACCAAACACAGGCAAGTGGGACTAGTGTGGCTGGGACATGCTGGTCTGTGTGGGCAAGTTGAGCTGAAGGGCCTGTTTCCACACTGTATCACTCTATAACTATATGACTCTATGACTATAACTCTATGACCAACCCAGATAAGGCATCATCTTGGTCAATCCATCAGCAAATCTTTGATTGTCCACTGCATCCAATACAGATGCTTAGTTGCTGCAACTAATTCTTCCAGAGACCTTCTCAAACCTACCACCTCCTTCAGAAAAGCAAAGCCAGTAAGTGGGAGCACAACCAATCGCCAGAAACCCTTCATGACCTGGAAACATATCACCCATCATTCAACGTCACTGGATGTACTAGAATTGCCAACCCAATAATACTGATGTAGAACCTTCAACAAACAGATTGCAACAGTTCAGGAATGCAGCCTTTTGATTGAGCATTTTAGATGTTTTTGTCTTCAACAACAGCCTCAGCTGTTCCATTTAGGGCGGTACAGAGGCGGAGGAATGCACAGTAGTGCAGCTGGTAAAACTGCTGCCTTACAATGCCAGAGAGCAGGGTCCAGATCTCAGATGCTGTCTGTAAGGAGTTTGCATGTTCCCCTTGTGGCCTGCGTGGGTTTCTTTTGGGTGCTCCGGGATCCATCCACGTTTCAAACATATGCGGGTTTGTTGGATTAATTGGCCTCACTAAAATTGCCACATGTGTGTATGGAGTGGCTGTGAAAGTGAGACAACAGAATTAGTGGGCACAGGTGATCGATCAATGGTCGACGTAGACACAGTGGGTTGAAGGTCCTGTTTCCCTTTGCTGCATTTTTCAATCAAGCATGGAAGGATGAAGTTTTTGGATAGAAAATTGGCTTCATAGAAAGAAGCAGAGGGTGATGGTGGAAGGCTGTGTCTGGCGGTGTGCCTCAGCGTACAATGCTGGGCCCATTGCCGTTTGTCACTTATATCAATGGTTTGGATGAGAATGTACACGGCATGATTAGCAAGTTTACAGATGACACCAAAGTGGGTGGTATTGTAGATAGTGAAGATGGTTGTCAAAGATTGTAGCAGAATCTTGTTCGGTTGGGTTGATGAGTGGTTAATGGGATTTAAAATAGATAAGTGTGAGGTGTTGCATTTTGTGAAGTCTAACGAAGGCAGGACTTTGCTTTATTTGTAGTTTGGTTTAGTTTATTGTCACGTGTACCGAGGTACAGGGAATGCTTTTGTTGCTTGCTAATCAGTCAGCAGAAAGACAATACAATGATTACAATTGAGCAATTTAAAGTGTATAGATACATGATAAGGGAATTACGTTCAGTGCAAGGTAAAGCCAGCAAATTCCAAATTCCAATCAAGGATTGTCTGAGGGTCACCAAAGCAGTAGATAGTAATTCAGCACTGCTCTCTGGTCATGGTAGGATGATTCAGTTGCCTGATAACAGCTGGGAAGAAATTGTCCCTGAATCTGGAGGTGTGTGTTTTCACACTTCAATACATTTTGCCTGATGGGAGAGGGGAGAGGAGGGAGTGGCCACGGTGCGACTCGTTCTTGATTATGTTGCTGGCCTTGCCGAGGCAGCGTGAGGCATAAATGGAGTCAACAGAAGGGAAGTTGGTTTGTGTGATGGTCTGGGCTGCGTCCACAATTTGCTGCAATTTCTTGCGGTCTTGGATGGCTGTGATGCATCCTGATAAAATGCTTTCTATGGTGCATCTGTAGAAGTTGGTGAGAGTTGTAGGGGACATGCTGAACTTCCTAAGCCTTCTAAGGAAGTAGAGGCATTGGTGTGCTTTCTTGGTCATTGCTTCATTATGGGTGATCCAGGAGAAGTTGTTGGTGATATTGACTCCTAGGAATTTGAAGTTTTGAAACTATTACTTCAGCGTCGTCAATGCAAACTGGAGCATGTGTACCGCTTCACTTCCTGAAGTCGATCACAATCTCCTTTATCTTGCTGATATTGAGAGAAGGGTTGTTGTCTCGACACCAGGATACGAGGTTCTCAATCTCCTTCCTGGTGGTGTTTTCTGCGAATTCAAACATTGAATTAAATTTGTACCTGGCTGCACAGTCGTGGGTGTACAAGGAGCAAATAAGTGGGTTGAGAACGCATCCTTGCAGAGCCCCTGTGTTAAGGATGATCATGGAGGATGATATGTCCCCTCTCCTCACTCATTGGGGTCTGTGGGTCAGACCTACACAATGAAATGCAAGGTTCTGGGAAATGGTGTAGGGATCTAGGAGTGTAAGTACATAGTTCCTTAAAAGTTGCATCACATTTAAATAGCGTGAACAAAAGGCTTTCGGCACATTGGCCTTCATTGGTCTTGAGAAAAGATGTTGGGAGATTATGTTACAGATGTATAAAACTTTGGTGTGGCCACATTTGGAGTATTGTGTTCAGTTTTGGTCACCCTGGTATAGGAAAGGTGTTGTTGAGCTGGAAAGGGTGCAGAGGGTGAAAATATACGAGAATGTTGCCAGGAGTGCCAGAGCTACAGGGAGAGGTTGAGCAGGAAAGGCCCTTATTCCTTGGGGCGCAGGAGGATGAGGATGAGGATGAAGATGATCTTATAGAGAAGTATAAGATCATGAGGGGAATAGATAGGGTAAATGCAGAGTCTTTTACCCAGAATAGGGAAACCAAAAAGCAGAAGACATACTGTAGGTTTAAGATGAGGGGAGGAAAGATTTAATAGGAACCTGGGGGACAACATTTTTACACAAGGCAAGGCAAGGCAAGGCAACTTTATTTATATAGCACATTTCATACACGAGGCAAACTCAAAGTGCTTCACATAAAAACATGTCATACAATAAAATGAAATAATAAAATGAAATAAAATAGAACTAAAAGAAAAGAAAAGCAAAATTAAAAATGCATTATAAAAAGTGCAAAAGTTAAAAGTGCAATGTAGTTAAGATTTAGCTGAAAGCTAAAGTAAACATAAAAGTTTTCAGTCTTATTTTAAAAGTGGTCAAAGTTGAGGCAAGTCTTAAATCTTCAGGAAGTTTATTCCAGCTATTTGTTGCATAATAACTAAATCCTGCTTTCCCATGTTTTGTATTTACTCTGGGAATCACTAACAGAATGGTTTCAGAAGATCTTAGCTGTCTAGAAGGCTTATATAGTGGAAGCATGTCAGTGATATACTTTGGTCCTAAACCATGTAGTGATTTATAGGTGAGCAGCAGGATTTTAAAATCAATTCTCTGACATACAGGGAGCCAATGTAAGGATTTAAGAATTGGTGTAATGTGTTCAAATTTTTTAGTCTTTGTTAGAACTCTAGCAACAGCGTTCTGAACAAGCTGTAGCTGCCTGACAGTTTTTTTCGGAAGACCTGCAAGGAGACCGTTACAATAATCTAGCCTGCTAGTAATAAAGGCATGTACAAGTTTTTCTAAGTCTTGAGCTGACAGGAGTCCTCTTAATCTTGCTACGTTTTTGAGGTGATAGTAGGCCGATTTTGTTACTGATTTGATGTGACTGTCGAAATTTAAATCTGAATCCATAATGACCCCAAGATTTCTGGCTTTGTTTGAAGTTTTCAGGGACAGAGAGTGTAGGTGTTGGGTTACTTTAAGCCTTTCTTTTTTAGCACCAAAAACAATTATCTCGGTTTTGTCCTTATTTAGTTGGAGAAAATTTTGGCACATCCAGTCTTTGACTTGCTCAATGCACTGGCACAGCAGATCTATGGGGCGATAGTCATTTGGTGATAGTGCTACATAGATTTGAGTGTCATCGGCATAGCAGTGGTGGTCAATATTATTATTTCGCATGATTTGCCCTAGTGGGAGCATGTAGATGTTGAATAAAGAGGGCCCTAAGATCGAATCTTGCGGGACTCCACACGTCACGTTGGTTGGTTCTGATACAAAGTCACCAATGGAAACAAAATAGTTCCTATCTTGTAGATATGACCTGAACCAATTTAAGACTGTGCCTGAGAGCCCCACCCATTTTTCCAACCTGTCCAAAAGTATTGAGTGATCAACAGTGTCGAATGCAGCACTGAGGTCTAATAGCATTAATATTGAAACTTTGCCAGAGTCTGTGTTAAGACGGATGTCGTTTACAACTTTAATAAGGGTGGTCTCGGTGCTATGAAGAGGTCGAAATCCTGACTGGAAGTTGTCGTAGCAGCCAGTTGAAGCCAGGAAGTGATTAAGTTGCTGGAGGACAACTTTCTCAATGATTTTACTTATGAAAGATAGGTTTGATATTGGTCTATAGTTGTTAATGATAGGCATCTAGGCTCCGCTTTTTAAAAGAGGTTTAATAACTGCAGTTTTCAAGGCTTTTGGGAAATTGCCTGATTGAAGAGAGCTGTTAACTATTTGCAGTATGTCTATTGCTAGGCAGTCAAAAACATTCTTAAAGAAGTTGGTAGGTAAAGCATCAAGGCAGCAGGTGGATGGCCTTAGTTGTGTCACCGTTTCCACAAGAGTTTTAGAGTCTACTAGACCAAGTGCAGACCCGTTGGGTCTGCTCCCCCAATGGTGTGATCCCCCAACCCAAAATTCCACCATGCAGCCATCTCCTCCAATGGAACTGAAGCCGTTCCCAAATGTAAGATTCCAGCACTCCCCTGCCTCCCTCAGCAGTGGATTTAAAAAAATCCAATTGCACCTCCCCTGCCTGCTGCAGCAGTGAAAAGTTCAAAGTGTTCCTGTTTTGCAACTTTGTTTCGAAGTGTGTTGGAAGCTGGTAGGAAGGAGCAGCCGTCAACGAATCAAAAGGCAGAAAGGCAACCGGACGGCAGCCGGTCGGATGGCACGAGAGTTTTAATAGTATACTAGACCAAGTGCAGACCCGTTGGGTCTGTTTCCCCAACGGCGTTTGCGGGGGGGGGGGGGGGGAGAAGAGGGGAGGGAGGGGAGAGGAGGAGGAGGAAACGGGATAGATCTGGGAGGGAAAGGAGAGCGGGGTAGGGGGTGAGAGATGGGGAGAGAGATGTGGGGATGGGGGGATGGGGAAGATGGGGAGGAGGGAGGGAGGGGGAGAGGGGTGGGGGAGAGAGGGGAAAGAGTGGGGAGGGAGAGTGGAGGGGAAGGGGGAGAGAAGTGGAAGAGTGGGGGGGGAGAGAGGGGTAGGGGGAGTGATGTACCTGCCTTCTCTCCATACCCCCTATCCCTTTAACCAACGCAGCCGTTCCCTACCCGTAGCCCCCACTGGGTGGGGGGGGGGGGCATCTCACACACTAACCACCCCCACACACAGAGTAGGAAAAGTGTATAAACACCATTCCCTACCTGTAGCCCCCAGCGGAGACGTGGTCCTCGAAGTCGGGTCCCGGCCGTCTTAAAATAGCGTATCTTGAAGTTGTCGAAGTCGGGTCCGTCTCGGCAACGCGGGGGGGGGGGAGGGGGGGGGGGTGGGGGGGGGAGGGGGGGGGGTGGCGGGGCGGCTTCACACACACGAAGCATCCCCACACACAGAGCCTTAAAAGTGTATGCCCCAACGCAGCCGTCGCCTACCAGTAGCCCCCACGGGAGACGTGGTCATCGAAGTAGAGCCGTTCCCGAAAGGCCATTTTAAATGGCGTCGCTTGAGGTTGTGCTGCGGGCGCCAGCAGCCGTTATGGTCGCTGGCCAGCAGGAGGCGACAAAATGAGTGAGGGGGGGGGGGGGGGAGAAGCATTTAATGAAAAAAATGGACATAAACATAACGAAATGTAATGAGGAGTGGATAGCTGGAAGGGAAAGTGAAATATCTATCGAAATGGCTGCTTGTATGGGTGAGAAGCCAGTTTATTTTTGAAAAACAGGGGGGTGGGGGGGGGGGGGGGGGGGGGGTGGGGGGAGAAGGAATTGATTACAAATATGTACTTAAACATGACGAAATGTAATGAGGAGCGGATACTTAGAAAGAAAAGTGAAATCTCTTCCGAAATGGAAAAGATGTCGGCGATTCTGCTTTACCCCTTATCCTTAAACTTTGAACCCTTGTTCTGGTCTTCCTCAACATCCGGAACAATCTTTCTGCATCTAGCCCGTCCAACCCCTTAAGAATTTTATACGTTTCTATAAGATACCCCCTCAATCTTCTAAAATCTAGCGAGTACAAGGAGAGTTTATCCAGTTTTTCTTCATATGAAAGTTCTGACATCCCAGGAATCAGTCTGGTGAACCTTCTCTGTACTCCCTCTATGGCAACGATGTCTTTGAGCATCGGGCATTGTGACATCACACGATGGAACGTTCACCATTGGCTGGGGCTCCTGCATAGGCATATGTAAATGAATCCATTCCGATTGGACATATGTGAACATTGGGCATTGTGACATCACACGATGGAACGTTCAGCAGGAGCTGGGGCTGGTGAAGCTTCTGTGGGTGCGAAGCCAGTTTATTTTTGAAATATTGGGGGGGGTGGGAGGATTTGATTAAAAACGTGTACTTAAAGACGACGGAATGTAATGAGAAGCGGATACTTAGAAAGAAAAGTGAAATCTCTACCGAAATGGAAAAGACGTCGGCGATTCTGCGTCCGGTTTCGGAGTTGCAGGGAATCAAAGGAAGAAATGCGGCCGGAAGCCGTACATGTAAATGGTCCATTCCGATTGGACGTCCGCGAGCGTCGGGCATGGCGATTGGACGTCTGCGAGCATCAGGCATTGTGACATCGCACGGCGGGAACGAATCGAAAGGCAGGAAGGGATCCGGACGCCAGCCGGACGGATGGGGCGAGACTTTTATATAATAGATAGATAGATGACATTAAAGCATGTCATCATTGCCACATTACCTTTGCCTAAATAGGGTGGTGATCCAACATTTTTGTTTGAAGCGGTGATATTGATGGCACGTCTGATGCCTTCAATTTTATCTGTATAAAATAATGCAAACTCATTGCATTTCTGCGTGGAATGGAGTTCAGGTGGTATTTGTGTTGGGGGGTTGGTCAGTCTGTCAACAGTTGCAAATAGGGTTTTTGCCTTATTAGTGTTGTTGTTAATGATATTGGAGAAAAATGTTTCTCTAGCACTTTTTAAGTCTAAATTGTAGGCACGGAGGCTCTCTTTATAGATGTCATGGTGAATATGAAGTTTTGTTTTCCGCCAGATGCGCTCAGCTTTCCGGCATTCTCTTTTCTGGGCTGTTACAAAAGCAGCTTTTCTCCAGGGTGCCTTTTTCTTACCAGAAATCGTTTTAACCGTAACAGGTGCAATGACATCTATAACTTTCACAATTTTGGAGTTAAAGTTATCTACAAGATCATCAGCAGAACATGGGTTTAGAGGTGGTAACAAGGAGATGGCATTTTTAAAGAGTACATTAGAATGTTCATTTATATACCGTTTTTTGACAGTATTTGATTTTGTCTGTATGTCGGGAATAAAAGATATATTAAAGAAAACACAGAAGTGGTCAGACAATGAAGGATCAGTCACGAAAATATCAGAAACATTGAGACCCTTTGTGATAATCAAGTCCAGGGTGTGCCCCTTACAATGAGTAGCCTCTTTCACATGTTGAGACAGTTCAAATGTGTCTAAAATAGTAAAAAATTATTTTGCACCCTTGTCATTCAAATCATCAGTATGAAAATTAAAATCACCAGTTATAACTAGACAGTCAAAGTCAGTGGAGATGCTAGACAATAATTCTGTAAAGTCATCGAAAAAATTAGCATAATATTTAGGAGGCCAGTAAATAATTAATAGGAGAACTCGGGGGGAACATTTCAATACAGCACAAAGGTATTCGAATGATGGAAAATCACCAAGTGATATCTGTTTCCCCTGAAATACATTTTAAAATAAGGGTGGTGGGTGTATGGAATAAGCTGTTGGAATGAGGTTGTTGAGACAGGTACTTTCACAACGTTTGAAAACCATTTGGACAGGTATGTGGATAGGATATGTTTAGAAAGATATGGGCCAAACGCAGACAGGTGGGACGTGTGTAGATGGGGCATGTTGGTCGGTATTGGCAAGTAGGGCCAAAGGGCCTGTTTTCATGCTGTAAAGGGCCTGTCCCACTTGGCTGTCATTTACACGACAGGACGGTACTGACTGACGCGCGACAGTCGCGCGCGTCATCATGCGTCCGCACAGCCGTCTGGAGCGCGTGATGTCATTTGAATACCCAGTTTATGATATTTACCCAGTTGATGATATTTATGGTGATTTTCTAAAATGTTCCAGTTTCTTGAGTGGTGCTAACAATTTGAAAAACTGCAGATGTAATGCCCCTATTCAAAAAAAGAGGTGAATGAAAAGTAGCAAGCTGCAGACCAAATTAATCTGTGGGAAGGAACTGCAGATGCTGGTTTAAATTGAAGATAGACACAAAATGCAGGAGTAACTCAGCGGGACCGGCAGCATCTCTGGAGAGAAGGAAGTTCAAGTTCAAGTGAGTTTATTGTCATGTGTCCCTGTATAGGACAATGAAATTCTTGCTTTGCTTAAGCACACAGAAAATAGTAGGCATTTACTACAAAACAGATAAATGTGTCCATATACCATGATATAAATATTTACACACATGAATAAATAAACTGGTAGTGCAAATAACAGAAAGTGGTTGCTAATAATCAGAGTTTTGTCCGAGCCAGGTTTAATAGCCTGATGGCTGAGGGGAAGTAGCTATTCCTGAACCTGGTTGTTGCAGTCTTCAGGCTCCTGTACCTTCTACCTGAAGGTAGCAGGGAGATGAGTGTGTGGCCAGGATGGTGTGGGTCTTTGATGATACTGCCAGCCTTTTTGAGGCAGCGACTGCGATAAATCCCCTCGATGGAAGGAAGGTCAGAGCCGATGATGGACTGGGCAGTGTTTACTACTTTTTGTAGTCTTTTCCTCTCCAGGGCGCTCAAATTGCCGAACCAAGCCACGATGCAACCGGTCAGCATGCTCTCGACTGTGCACCTGTAGAAGTTAGAGAGAGTCTTCCTTGACAATCCGACTCTCCGTAATCTTCTCAGGAAGTAGAGGCGCTGATGAGCTTTTTTGATAATTGCGTTAGTGTTCTCGGACCAGGAAAGATCTTCAGAGATGTGCACGCCCAGGAATTTGAAGTTCTTGACCCTTTCAACCATCGACCCGTTGATATAAATGGGGCTGTGGGTCCCCCTCCTACTCCTTCCAAAGTCCACAATCAGTTCTTTGGTTTTGCTGGTGTTGAGGGCCAGGTTATTGCGCTGGCACCATATGGACAGTTGCTCGATCTCTCTTCTGTACTCTGACTCATCCCCATCAGTGATACGCCCCACAATAGTGGTGTCGTCAGCGAACTTGATGATGGAGTTCGCACTGTGGTTCGCTACGCAGTCATGGGTATAGAGTGAGTACAGCAGGGGGCTGAGCACGCAGCCTTGAGGTGCTCCCGTGCTGATTGTTATTGAGGCTGACACATTTCCACCAATACGAACAGACTGTGGTCTGTGGACGAGGAAGTCGAGGATCCAGTTGCAGAGGGATGCGCAGAGACCAGGTCACGTAAATGGTGCGCAAATGACGGCCAAGTGGGACAGGCCTTTATGACTCTATGGCAATCAATCATATGAAAAGCACTATCCCAATTGTTAAGCAGCAGTTGTAATGGTTCTCCTCGGAACTATTCCTTATCAGTTCCCTTAACACATTTACAATTCGATCTCTTCAGCCCTGCATATTTTCACCCCCTTTCCCCTTTGATCCCTGCCTTTTGGCCTCAATATCAGATGAAAACTTTTCACGTCCTTAAAGTTCTACTTTATCCTTTTAATCTCTACCTTTGGACTGGCCTCCCTTGACGAAAACGTTTTACATCCCTAAAGTTCTAATTAGCAGATCCCAAAGTCGCCATTAATGCTGCTGATCGGGTGAGTGTCGCTGGAAATCTTGGCTGATTTTCAGGCTTCAAACCTACACGGCACTTTGTGTCCGTTTTTATAGCAAATCCAGCATAACATTTGTCATTCTCATTAAAATTAGCTCTGCAGTCAGCTTCTATAGATCTCTGCAGAATTAAGCATTAAGAATTAAGCAGGTTACGGAGGAGAGGAACAGGTCAATTATTCTAAGAAATGTGCTCAACACAAAAAGACAGTTGGTGTAGTTGGGGGAATTATCAATGACGTTTGACCCACATTCTTTCCAAATATCATGAACTTGCTGAATGCCAAACAGGCTCAAGAGGCTGTCTGGCCCACAGTGTTCCAAGTGTGCCAAGGAAGTTGTTTTCACAATTGACAAATTGTTTTGTCCTTCACCTCAACTTGAAGCAGTTCAATAGGATTCTTTGTGATTGAACGAGGGAATTTGGGACATTGTGTCCAAGACCAACGTTGATGCTGCACTTGGAGTATTGTGTTCAACCTGCTCAAGGGAAAGATGCCATTGAGCTGGAAAGAATGCCGAGAAGATGTACGAGGATGTTGCGAGGACTCAAGGACCTGAGCTATAGGGAAAGGGGTTGGGCAGGCAACGACTTCATCTCTTTGGGTGATTTTATAGAAACATAGAAACATAGCAAATAGGTGCAGGAGTAGGCCATTTGTCCCTTCGAGCCCGCACTGCCATTCAATATAATCATGGCCAATCATCCAAAATCAATACCTGCTTTCTGCTTTCTCCCCATATCTCTTGTGATTCCTTTAGCCTGAAGAGCTAAATCTAACTCTCTCTTCAAAACATCCAGTAAATTGGCCTCCACTGCTTTCTGTGGCAGATAATGAATTCCACAGATTCAAAACTCTCTGGGTGAAAAAGTTTTTCCTCATCTCAGTCCTAAATGGCCTACCCCTTATTCTTAAACTGTGACCCCTGGTTCCCCAACATCAGGAACATTTTTCCTGCATTTAGCCTGTCCGATCCCTTATGAATTCTCATCCTAAATTCCAGTGAATTTATAGAGGTTTTTATAGGGAGATTTATAGGGCGATTTCATAGAGATGTGTGAAAGCATGACAATTTATAGATGATCAAGATCTCGAGGACTTAGGTTTGAGGTGAGAGGGGAAAGATTTAATAAGGGAGATCTTTTTCACACAGAGGGTGGTGGGTATATGGATGGAGCTGCCAGAAAGTTGTTAAGGCAGGTACAATAACAAACTGTAAAAATAACTTGGACAGTGCAAAGATAGTAGAAACATAGAGGCCACGTGGGTAATTAAAACTTCTTTGCATGGAGCATCATGCTAAGGAAGAATTAGTTGGGTTGAGTGGGCCTATTTCCGTGCTATAAGACTATGAATTTCACACAAAGGGTGGTGGGTGTTTGGAACAAGGTGCCAGAGGAGGTAGTTGAGGTAGGGACTATCCCAATGTTTAAGGAACAGTTAGATAGGTACATGAATAGGATGGGTTTGGAGGGATATGAACCAAACGTGGGCAGGTGGGACTAGTGTAGCTGGAACATGTTGGCCGGTGTGGACAAGTTGGGCCAAAGGGCCTGTTTCCACACGGAATCACTCTATGACTATATCTCTATGTCTCTATGACTCCATGAATTCTACAAGACAGGAAGCCATTTGCTGAGTTAGGAAATCTAAGCTGCGATAGCAATTAGAAAGCAGTACAGGTTGTAGACCGATTTTCCAACAAGTGCTATATGACTATGAATACCTTCCAACAAGTGCTGATCCGCCCACACGGAAACTCCGGACCAAATTTACGAGAGCTCAGTTGAAATTCCCTGAGTGGCCACAGATGGCGTTGCGAGTGGTGATCGCTCTTTCTGGTCAAGTCCCGTTGTCGTATACAGAGAAAGAGTTTACATCTAAACATTGAAATCCCTCCTTGGCCTTGTCTAATTTTATCTGTGCCTGCCACGCACCACCCCACAACCTCTCATACCACCATTCTGCTCAATTTTCCTCCTACCCTCTGGAATTCTGAATGCCTTGTCAACCCTATCTAATTTACTGAGGTCCTTTTAAAGGCTACTCGCAAAAATTCCATTTCAACTATGCACTCAATCTTCACGTCTAACTGTTTCACAAAGAAAATACAGTCAAACTCTCGTTCTAATGACCCACTGATAACGGATTTCAGATATAGTGGAGAGTCTAGGACTGGAGGTCATAGCCTCAGAATTAAAGGGCATTCTTTTAGGAAGGAGACGAGAAGGAATTTCTATAGTCAGAGGGTGGCGAATCTGTGAAATTCTTTGCCACAGAAGGCTGGGGAGGATATGAATGGATATTTTTAAGGCAGAGATAGATAGATCCTTGAATAGTACGTGTGTCAGAGGTTATGAGAAGGCAGGAGAATGGGGTTAGGAGGGAGAGATAGATCAGCCATCATTGAATGGGGGAGTAGACTTGTTGGACCAAATGGCCTAATTCTACTCCTGTCACATGACCTTATGACCAGCCGACCCATCTCTAGCTCCCAATGTCTCCCAGGCCATTTACAGCCCCTGGCTTCCGACCCCAATCCCAACTCGCAAGGTTCACCTGCGAGCCCTTCTACACCGCCGTACGGTCCGGTGACACGGCTGTAGTTACAGCTGATGTTGTAGCCCCTGGAGATAGTGCTTTCTTCAGGCTGCTGCCACTGACAGAATGCATTCGGTTACCCTGGGGCTCCCTCCCCTCTCACCTGCTGCTTCTTGCTGTTGGCGGCGGCTTTGTCCGGTCCCTGCTCGACCACCGCTGCCTGCTTCTCTCGTCACTCAGTCCAGAAAGACTCCCTCGCCCCACCCCCTTCAACAACTTCCACCCC
Source organism: Amblyraja radiata (assembly GCF_010909765.2). Classification (NCBI taxonomy): domain Eukaryota; kingdom Metazoa; phylum Chordata; class Chondrichthyes; order Rajiformes; family Rajidae; genus Amblyraja; species Amblyraja radiata. The sequence continues at coordinate 36,842,012 of NC_045978.1, read as the reverse complement.
CACCACCTCTTAGTTCTTTACAGCCCACCTCCCCCTCCCCCATCTTGCGTTAAACCCTATTCCTTTTATCCTGTATTTGCACACTATGGACGGCTTTATTGCAGTAAACCGAGTCACTAGTTCAGTAAACCGAGTCACTAGTTCAGTAAACCGAGTCACTAGAAAAAACACCCCGCATCAATACGGCGTCCACCTCGTCACGCCGCAACACGTCACAAATTTTTCGGTGACCTGATACGTCAGTCAATGATGCCGGCAGTCGCCGAAAAAATCGCCAAGTGGGACAGGCCCTTAACGCTACCCTACACACGCTCGGGACAATTTTACATTTATACCACGCCAATTAACCCTACAAACCTGTACGTCTTTGGAGTGTGGGAAGAAACCGTAGATCTCGAAGAAAACCCACGCAGGTCACAGGGAGAATGTACAAACTCCATACAGACAAGCACCCATAATCAGGATAGAACCCAGGTCTCTGGCGCTGTAACACTGTAGCTCTAACGCTGCGCCACTGTGCCGCTCGATTGGATCAGACATATTCTTACCGAATGGTGAGGCAGTCGCGAGGAGCCATATAACCTACTACTGCCCCTATTAAGATTGTAAATTCAAATATAGATTTATTAGCATAATCTTTTATTCACAGATTATTTACTTTTTTTAAATTTATCATCTTCCTCTAAATTATATCAATTTAATCCTTTCAACCAACACTTGTGAAAATGAAAGTCAAGTTACCTGAATAAAGCTTTTGGACCTGTAACATTAAATGTTCCTTCCTCTACACATACTAGCGTTGTTACAAAAGCTACCATCAGCAGCGCTGCAGATCTGCCACTGCCTGTGCGTGCAATTCCAGAGGCTTTGTGGGGGAGGGGGGGTCAGGATTAAAATGCAGGTTTTTATTGGTTGTCGGAGAGGGATTTCCTCGGGCTGTTAGCTGATGAAGAAAAATCGTTCGCACTTCCGTTCCCGTTTTTAAAAAAAACTTTGCCGGACGATCGCTGGATTGAAGTTAAACGCTACTTCTAACGCCTTCAACGCCTTCAACATCTCGGATCGCAATATCAGGACAAAACAAAAGGTATGTCGTCTATTTAACATATTATCTTGCTTTTTGGTGTGGCTTCATTTTAATCTTATGACGCGAAAAATGTTATTTAGGCCCCAATACGAATCAGCCATGTCTTGCCTGCCGATATGGGCTTTAGATTTATGGCAACGGCAACATTCCAATCGATCACATTCCAGAAACATCCACTCTCAAGATAATCAAATTCATTATTTTTTTGCACAATCATGTCATAAGAACATCTAAATCATCTATATTTTGTGTTATTGTCTATCCATGATCAATATTTTTGTACTAAATATCCACAGTACAGTTTTAGTCAGGTGTATTATGCAAAAATAATGATTTTGATTATCTTGAGAGTGGATGTTTCTGGATAAAATTTATGGGAATTAAACGATAAATTCCTTCCATTTGGCATATAAATTCATGACAAAGTGAGATTTAAAAATCATGTTATATTGTGAATTCTTGTGTGAATGGGATCAGTTTGTTATTTGGATACTTAGGCTATTTAAAATGTTTAGCCTTTTCTTAAGAAATGGATAGATGTTTAGATCTAGTAATTGAATTCAGATGAATGAAATTGATTAGATACATTTAATTGATTTGATGACTGATGAATATGAATTTTTGTTGGTTATTTACTATTTGTTTTAGCGTTTAACTTTATCATTTCCACCTTTTTTTCTAAAACTGCAAATAATAACTTGTTTCTGTTAATGCTGTTCAGTGTTTTTTTTCTTTACATTTCAGATGTCTCCGAAGAAGAAATGCAAAATTGTCAATCCAAATGCCCAGCAAAATTGAATTGAATTGAATTGATAGAATTTATTGCCAAACAACCAGGGTCGGTGGAATTTTGGGTTGTCAGCAGCGGTACAATAATAAAGAACACACAACCACAATAAAAAATATAACACAAACATCCACCATAGCATTCATCACTGTGGTGGAAGGCACATAACCTGGCCAGACCTCCTCTATTTTCCCCCGTGGTCAGGACCTCCACCCTCCGCAGCCGTTGCTGCGGGCGTCCAGATGGTAAGGGACAAAGTCAAAGGCAAGGTAAGTCCAGGATCGGCTCTTCCCCACCGGAGACCACGGCTTCAGGCTGGTGTAGGCCGCAGGCCGGTGGTCGAAGATTTAAAGCCCCCGCCGCGCCGCAGCCAGAAGCACCGCAGACCGCAGGGCCGGTGGTCGAAGCTCCCCTCCAGGGGTGATGGTAAGTCCATGCCGGGCCCGCGGTAGAAGTTGGCTGCGGGCCGGCAGTGATGGCTTCTTCTTCACCGGGTCCCCCGCGAGGGATCCCGGGCTGTAGACGCCGCGCCAGCTGGAGCTCTGCAGACCGCGGCTTCAGGCTGCCGGCTGCCCCGGGCCAGCGAAGCGGAGCGCTCCCATCCAGCGAGGGCTCACCCGCTCCATGCCGAGAGTCCACGCTGCGCCCGCCGCTGAAGCCCCGGGCGCGTCTCCGGGAAAGGCCGCGCCGATCCTTGCTGTTAGGCCACGGTGGAGGCGACCTGGAAAAAGTCGCCTCTCCGTGGAGGAGGCGGCCGAAACGGTTTCGCCCTTACCCCCCCCCCCCCACACTACCCCCCACACGAAACACACCGAGAAACATCAAAAACATACTTTAAAACATACTAAAAAAATAAAAAAAGTTGAAAAAACTAACGCGCTGCTGACAGGCTGCTGCCACTGCAGCGCCCCCTACCTACCTGTAAAAGAGACCGATTCGCAGAGATTTTCCGAATTTGGACTACTCCAAAAGTGATAATCTCCAGGACAATCTTAATGGGATAGTGGGCAGAAAGGCATGTCATGTGTGGTTTGAAGAACAAAAACTTGTAGTTAACAATGCCAAAATTGAAAAGTTGAGGAAAAACAAGGTGTACAGAGTTGCTTATTGGTTACAATCTGAGGAGTATAATGATGCTACTGATTATGATATGCCAATGTACCAGCTAGCAACTGATCTTCTCCATAAAGACTTGGTCTTTTGCTAGAAATTGTAATTTCTTTACATGTCTGTTACGGACTTACAACATATAATCCAATAATATAAAAGTTCTGATCTTGAGAATATCACATTTTCGAATTTCAAGGCAGTCTCGGTGTTGCTGCTGAGAATGGAGGGGGACCATTGGGAACTAAATGGAATACATTGTAACTTTGTCAGCACCCTTTACCTGGCAACTCTTTGCATACTTGAGTGTGCAAAATAAAGAATCTCAATGTTACATGTGATAATAAACTTTCATTCATTCATTCATTCATTCATTCATTCATTCATTCATTCATTCATTCATTCATTCATTTACAGTGGCACAGACCATTGCCTCTTAATTCCAGCAGCCTGGGTTCAATCCTGACCACTACTGCTGGCTGTGTGGAGTCTGTACGTTCTCCCCATGGGCGAGTGGGATATCCTGCAGGTGCTCAGGTTTCCTCCCATATCCCAAGGATGAATGAATGAATGCTTCATTGTCATATGTGACAAGTCACAGTGAACGTGTTTGCTTGCATACCCAAGGCATGCACATAAAGGGCATTTACAAAAATCACAAAGTATCCTTTGCCAGGTCTACATTTGTTCTCCCCCCTCAAGCTGGGATGTCCATTGTCTATTGTTCTACCCTCCCCTTCCCCCCCCCCCCCACCCGCCTCTCTCACAGCAGTCCCCCCATGTCCGGTTCTCCATTGTCTATTGTTCTACACAGCAGTCCCCACATGTCCGGTTCTCCATTGTCTATTGTTCTACACAGCAGTCCCCCCATGTCCGGTTCTCCATTGTCTATTGTTCTACACAGCAGTCCCCCCCATGTCCGGTTCTCCATTGTCTATTGTTCTACCCCCCCACCCCTCACGGAGCTCCCCATGCCGGGTCCTCCTTTGTTCTTCCCTCGGCAGCGGCGTCCTCACTTCCGCGTGTCCATACTCATCCATCGGTCAGCGCCATCATCGGCTGCCGCACCAACATCCCCACTATCGCCACCGGGTCCTCTCCGGATGCCTCCGAGGCGTCGACCCTGGCACCAACCGCGGGCTCCGCAGACCCAGGGGCCGTCGGCCATGGGCTCCGTCGGATGTGCGAGTTGGTCGTTAATTGGCTGTTATTAATTGACCCCAGTGTGCAGATGAATCCCACAATCGGAGGAAAGTTCACTGGAATGCAGGCGGTATAAAATGGGATTGGTGTAAATGAGTGTTTAATGGTCTGTTTCCAAACTCTTTGAATCTATAAAACCAAGAGATTCTGATATTTACAGATGGATTTGCTTTTCTCAATTTCTGCTCCTCTCAGCTTCTCTCTCCTGTGCAAAGATGCTCCCGTAATCCTATTGCTCAGATATCTGCTTCAATTATCTGCTAATGTGTCAGATTTTATTAAACAATGTATTTTGCAGAACAATTGAAAAATGCCAGCGCTATGAAGCCATTTGTATTATTTGTTACAGTAAAAGCAATTCAGTAAATAAATACAGCCTGTGCTTGTTGATTTCACCCCTACCATCGGGAGGAAGATACAGGAGCCTGAAAACTGTAATGTCCAGGTTCAGGAACACTACAACCTCAAATAATCTCTGAACCACAGACACTATTATTGTTATTACTGCACAATTATTGTTTGTTTGTTTTTTTATGTGTACGTATGCATGCATGTACGCGTGTGATAGAAAATATAAATGAAGGGCGGTACAGTGGTGCAGCGGTAGAGTTGCTGCCTTACAGCGAATGCAGCGCTGGAGTTCCCGACTATGGTGCTGTCTGTACGGAGTTTGTACGTTCTCCCCGTGACCTGAGTGGGTTTCTCCGAGATCTTTGGTTTCCTCCCACACTCCAAAGACGTACAGGTTTGTAGGTTAATTGCCTTTGTAAATGTAAACAATGTTCCTAGTGTGCGTAGGGTAGTGTTAATATGTGGGGATCGCTGGTCGGTGCTTGGTGGCTGAGCCAAACAAGACCATGATGGAGGAGGTGAGGACAGACTCTACAATGGCTACATAGAATTGGGCCATCATTGCCTGTGGCAGATTGTGCTTCCTCAGCTGTTGCATTAAGTACATCCTCTGTTGTGCCTTTTTGACTGTGGAGTCGATGGTAGCCCCCCATTTAAGGTCCTTGGAGATGATGGTTCCCAGGAACTTAAAAGACTGCACATATGTGACTGTGGTGTAGTCGATGGTGAGAGTGGGGGTGAGGGGAGCGGGAGCTCTCCTAATTCTACAATCAATTCCACTGTCTTAAGAGCATTGAGCTTCAGGTTTTTGCGATGGCACCAGGACGCCAGCTGTGTCACTTCCTGTCTGTAGGCAGATTCCTCCCCATCCTGGATCAGTCCAATCAGGGTTGTGTCGTTCGCAAACTTGAGAATCTTGACAGAGGAGTCGGTGGAGATGCAGTCATTGGTGTAGAGAGAGTAGAGGAGAGGGAAAAGTATGCAGCCTTGCGGTACTCCTGTGATGAGGGTCTGCGGGTCTGATATTGGCTTTCCCAGCCTCACTTGCTGCTTCTTGTCTGTCAGGAAGCTGGTGATCCACCGACAGAGGGGTTCAGGCACAGTCAAATTGGAAAGTTTGGAGTGTAGTAGCTCTGGCACAATGGTGTTGAATGCAGAGCTAAAATCAACAAACAAAATCCTCGCATAGGTTCCCTGGTGGTCTAGATGCTGGAGGATGAGCCTCTACACATCATCTATTTTTATTGTTGATGATGGAGAAGTGATGTTGTGCAGCATAAAGGGAGTGGGTAATTGAGTTTTAAGTTGTGATTGGAGAGGGGTGTGTGGGAAGGGGTCCAGCCTTTTCAGATTGGAGTCTTGCTTTAAGTAGGTGAAGTGGTGATTGGGAAAGAGTTGGTGTAGAAGGGTCCAGTTTTTGCAGACTGGAGTCATGCTGTGAGTATGTGTGAAGTGTTTGTTGGGGAGTGGAGGAGGGGGTTCTAGGGTTATATTTCTGCTTGCCAAACCTGCAGTAGAACTCATTCGTGTCATTGGTCAGCTGACGATAGTCCAAAGAGCGGGGGACTTTCCTCTTGTAACCGGTGATTACTTGCATGCCCTTCCAAACTGAAGAAGAGTCACCAGCTGAGAACTTGCTCCTCAACTTCTCAGAGTACCTTTCCTTGGCAGCTCTGATTCCTCTTCTCAGCTTGTACTTGGCCTGCCTGTAGAGGTCTGCATCCCCGCTCCTGTAGGCCTCCTCTTTAGACTGACAGAGCTGTCTGAGTTCTTCTGTAAACCAGGGCTTGTTGTTGTTGAACCAGGTCCGGGTCTTAGTTGGAATGCAACTTTCCTCACAAAAGCTGACATATGATGATACGGTGTCTATATACTCACTGAGGCTTGTGGTTGCTTCCCTGAACACATTCCAATCCGTGCAGTCAAAGCAGGATTGTAGGTTCTCAATGCCCTCGCTTGTCCACCTTTTCGTTGTTCTGACCACAGGCTTAGCAGATATTAGTTTCTGCCTGTAGGTCGGAACAAGGTGAACTAGACAATGATCAGAGAGACCCAGACCCGCCCGGGGAACAGAGAGATATGCGTTCTAGATTGACGTGTAACAGTGGTCAAGTGTTCTCTCCCCTCTGGTGGGGCAGGTAACCTGAAGTCTGTACTTTGGAAGGTCACAACTGAGGTTAGTTTTGTTAAAGTCCCCCAAAACAATGACCATGGATTCCAGGAAGTCACCCTCTACCCTCAGTACCTGGTCAGCGAGTTGCGTTTGCGCCTCACGTAAGCAGGCTGGGGGGGGGGGGAATGTAAACTCCAGCGAGAATAAAGGAGTTAAATTCACTGAGAGAGTAGAAGGGTTTGCAGCTTATAAAGAAGGATGGTAGGTTGGGAGAGCAGAAATTTGACATTACCGTGATGTCGCTGCACCAGTCCTGGTTGGTATAGAAGCATATTCCACCGCCTCTTGATTTCCACGCTGCCTCCACTTCGCGGTCCACTCTGTGAAGTTGGAAGCCAGCCAGTTGCAGCAAGCTGTCCAGGGTCGACTCATACTGCCAGGTCTCGGTGAAGCACAGGGCAGCTGCTCGAGAGAAGTCCTTGTTTGTCTGGCCCATCAGTTGCAGTTCGTTCACTTTGTTATTGAGAGAGCGTACGTTTGCCAGGAATATGCTCGGGAGTGGTCTGCGTGATCCTCGTCGCCGGAGTCAGCTGAGTGCTTCAGAGTGCTTCCCATGGGTCCTCCTCCATCTGAAGACCTTGAACACAGCCACAGCCCCGCTGACGAGTATATCCAAATAATCCAGCGGGGTGTGAGAACTCCGGAACGATGTTTGGAAGTACCGTATGTCCGATGTTAATAAGTACCTCTCTCGTGAAAGTGATCTTTGTTGGGTTTTCACAGATGACACAAACGAATAAACACATACAAAACATTAAGGAGCAGTACACCGTGGCAGACATCATCAGCGCCAGCAGCAGCAAGCAGCAGAGGGAAGGGTTGTTAGTTTCCTACAATTGGAAAATTGAATCCTCATACTGTTAGGCTGTAAGATACCCCCACAAAATATGCGGTACTGTTCCCCCAGTTTGTGTGTGGTCTCACTCCACTGGCCACACACAAGTTAGAGGAACTGCACCTCACATTCTGCTTCAGTAACTTACATCCTAACGAAAGGTAGACACCAAAAGCTGAAGTAACTCTGCGGAACAGGCAGCATCTCTGGGCAGAAGGAGTAGGTGACCCTTTCGGGTTGAGACCCTGGGGATTCAGGGGAAAGGGAAACGCGAGATATAGACGATGATGTAGAAATATATAGAACAATGAATGAAAGATATGCAAAAGAGTAATGATGATAAAGGAAACAGGCCATTGATAGCATGAATATTGAATTCTCCAATTATAAGTAACTAACAAACCCCACTCCCCTTCTCCCCACTCGCTTTTCTACAGTTTTCCGTGTGCCCAACCTGGATTTACACCCACTTCTCCTCTTCCTCCCTCCCCCCATCTCATTCCACCTCTATTCCTTCCCATGGCCTCATATTTCATGCCTCTGCTATCCTTTTCTTCTCATAACTTCTTTGTCTTTTCCTCTCTGGCCTTTGTCAATTCATCTGCTCCCTTTGTCCAAACTCACCCACCCTTTACCTGTATCCACCTATTCTGCATGCATCTCTCTTCCAACTTTCTCCTCCCCGTAACCTTCAGAGAAGAAGAGTCCTGATCCAAAGAGTCACCTATCCATGTTCTCCAGAGAAGCTGCCTAAAGCGCTCAGTTACTCCTGCACTCCATTTTTTTTTGTAAACCCTCACCTGCAGTTCCTTGTGGCTTCATTTTGATTCTATTGAGGTTCCTATATGTACTGTACCTCGAGAGTTGTCGATCTCTCCATTTTCAGCTTCACCCTCTAAAGATGATTTGTTAACCGAATCCTCTCTCCCGAAGAAGAACGTTATCAAATTTTAAGTGATAAATTTATTGTGTTGGCTTTGACTCTGGAATGTTTTGCGGGGTTTTATGTGGATAGCTATGCAATTTTTAAACAAAGAACCTGTCATATTCAATCTGAGCAAGATCATGCACAACAATTACCCTTGAAAGTCAACATCGAATCCCTCTGCTCTGTTACCAGAGAAAACACAGCAAATGATATTTCAGAACCATGTAATCCTAAATCATATACTGGCTTCAAATGCTTTTTTAAATCAATTCACAATAGCTGCTGTAACCAGTACAGTAACACAAGGTAAAGCACAATATTCATGTCCCAATGATCTTCCAGCTCTTAACAGCACCTATTCCTACATTAATAAAAATCAGAAATGTTTACTCATATCCTGAACCAGTCACCATTTTCCCTCCTTACTTAATAATTTTATTTATTCTAATGTTTTCAAGACTTACTCATTCAAGAGAATTCAAGAGTTAGATTTAGCTCTTAGTGCTAATGGAATCAAGGGATACGGGGAAAAGGCAGGAATGGGGTACTAATTTTGGAAGATCAGCCATGATCATATTGAATGGCTTGAAGGGCCGAATGGCCTACTCCTGCACCTATTTTCCATGTTTCTATGTTTCTATGTTTCTAATGCTCACAGATCAGTGACTGCACTAAAAACAAATTACTCTCAATCTCTTTGTTTTATTTAAATTATGTGATAACATGCTGTACGTATTTATGTGAGAATTGCAGTGCCTACGTCCACAGGAGGCAATTTGGAATTTAACTTGCGATTGGCCTCTCGAGCCTGGTCTATCATGCAGTGAGGTTGTGCTTGATCTGATTTTCGACTCTGGTTCCATCACTTGCCCGAACCTCAAAAAAACTGAACTTTCCTCTCATCTGTCACGACCTCAAATGCAGTCCACGATTCTTCGTCCCACATCACATCAGAGATGCCACTAATTAAAAATAAATATCTCAGATAGCTTCCTGCGGAGAATTTGCTGCAGAAATAGCCTATCAGGGAGAAATAGCCTCTGCTGGATTGACAAATGTGGTCAGATAATTAACAATCTCACTCATGCTCCTCAAACAAGGCCAGAGACCCATTTACACACAAAGGTGTAATTAGTGAATTTTATTGAAGCGATGAATCAATGTTGTATTTGAAATGTATCACACTCCAGAGAGGGGTTACACTTTCCATTAATTGCATTCAAAGATTCACTGAAGGTCAGCATTTCGATAATAAAGAGTAAGAAGGATAGGATCCAAGATATTTCTCAATACGTTCAGAGAAAGAATGCCAGCAGCCAGCCTTTCAACCGTAATTAAAATCCTTAGCTTATACTGATACAGAAATAGACCATTCAGCTACTAGGCACATGGTAATGATTCTACCAACACTGGCCCCCTTTATATCCCTGCAGGCTCAGCAATCGTTTCTCTGAACACCTCCCCTCAGTCCGCCTCGACCTACGTGATCTCCCAGTTGCTAAACACTTTCACTCCCCCTTTCATTCCCACACTGACCTTTCTCTCCTAGGTCCAATGCAAATACGAGGGACAGCACCTCATATTTTGCTTGGGCAGCTTACAATCCAGCAGTATGAATATTGACTTCTCTAACTGCATGTAACCTTTGCTTTCTTTCCCTCTCTCTCCATCCTTGGTCCCCCGGATGGATGTGAGGGAGGAGGTTTAGGATAGCTGTTACATCTCCTGTGTTTGAATGGAAATGTACCGGGGGAGGGGTTGGTCAGGGTGGGAAGGGTTAAATGAATCAAGGAGTTGCAGAGCAGGTGGGGTTTCTGCGGAAACGGTTGGTGATGGGAAACTATGACTGGTTGTGGGATCACATCGAAGGTGGCGGAAATGTCGGAGAATGATGCGATTGATTTAGAGGCTGTTGGTGTTAAAAGTTTGAACCGGGGAACCCTATCCTTCTGTCTGGGGGAGGAGGAATGAGAGCAGAAGCTCCAAACGACACAGAAGGTTTCGACCAGCTCCGACCCGGGATCAGATCGCCCGGCGCAGGGGGGCCGCGATCGCCCCGATGCAGGAGCTTGATCGCCCCGACGCAAGGGCCCAAACGCCGCCGGCAAAGGGGGCCAAGATCGCTCCGTTAATGGAAGGCTCGAGGCTCCGACCATGGGAAAACAAGGAAGGGAAGAGATTGAACTTTTTCCGCCTTCCATCACAGTGAGGAATGTGGTGGAGTCACTGTTGTGGATGTTTATGTTAAACGTATACTGTATGACAAATCAAATTCCTTGTATGTTGTAAAACATACTTGGCTAATGAAGTATCATTATGATTATGATTATGAGATAGTCCAGGTGAATTTGAGGGAAGGGTGGAAGTTAGCGGGGAAGTTAATAAAACCAGTGAGTTTTGCATGGCTGCATGGCTACACTTTCAATTTGAAGGAATGTGAAAGGAGTCCAAAGAAAGGTTAGTGAGGGTAAGGACAACTTACCCCAGGAGAGTGTTAGAAGAAGGGAATAGATTGGGTCTCTGTACAGTTTCAGTTTAGTTTATTGTCACATGTACCGAGGTACAGTGAAAAGCATTTTGTTGCATCAGCAGAAAGACAATACATGATTACAATTGAACCATATAACCATATAACCATATAACAATTACAGCACGGAAACAGGCCATCTCGACCCTTCTAGTCCGTGCCGAACACGTATTCTCCCCTAGTCCCATATACCTGCGCTCAGACCATAACCCTCCATTCCTTTCCCGTCCATATAACTATCCAATTTATTTTTAAATGATAAAAACAAACCTGCCTCCACCACCTTCACTGGAAGCTCATTACACACCGCCACCACTCTCTGAGTAAAGAAGTTCCCCCTCATGTTACCCCTAAACTTCTGTCCCTTAATTCTCAAGTCATGTCCTCTTGTTTGAATCTTCCCTACTCTCAGTGGTAAAAGCTTATCCACGTCAACTCTGTCTATCCCTCTCATCATTTTAAAGACCTCTATCAAGTCCCCCCTTAACCTTCTGCGCTCCAAAGAATAAAGCCCTAACTTGTTCAACCTTTCTCTGTAACTTAGTTGCTGAAACCCAGGCAACATTCTAGTAAATCTCCTCTGTACTCTCTCTATTTTGTTGACATCCTTCCTATAATTAGGCGACCAAAATTGTACACCATACTCCAGAATTGGCCTCACCAATGCCTTGTACAATTTTAACATTACATCCCAACTTCTATACTCAATGCTCTGATTTATAAAGGCCAGCACACCAAAAGCTTTCTTTACCACCCTATCTACATGAGATTCCACTTTCAGGGAACTGTGCACAGTTATTCCCAGATCCCTCTGTTCACCTGCATTCTTCAATTCCCTACCATTTACCATGTACGTCCTATTTTGATTTGTCCTGCCAAGATGTAGCACCTCACACTTATCAGCATTAAACTCCCATCTGCCATCTTTCAGCCCACTCTTCCAACTGGCATAAATCTCTCTGCAGACTTTGAAAATCTACTTCATTATCCACAACCCCACCTATCTTAGTATCATCTGCATACTTACTAATCCAATTTAGCGCACCATCATCCAGATCATTGATGTACATGACAAACAACAGTGGACCCAACACAGATCCCTGTGGCACCCCACTAGTCACTGGCCTCCAACCTGACAAACAGCCATCCACCATTACTCTCTGGCATCTCCCATTCAGCCACTGTTGAATCCATCTTGCTACTCCACCATTAATACCCAACCATTGAACCTTCTTAACCAACTTTCCGTGAGGAACCTTGTCAAAGGCCTTACTGAAGTCCATATATACAACATCCACTGCTTTACCCTCATCAATTTCCCGAGTAACCTCTTCAAAAAATTCAAGAAGATTAGTCAAACATGACCTTCCAGGCACAAATCCATGTTGACTGTTCCTAATCAGACCCTGTTTATCCAGATGCTTATATATATTATCCCTAAGTATCCTTTCCATTAATTTGCCCACCACTGACGTCAAACTAACAGGTCTATAATTGCTAGGTTTACTCTTAGAACCCTTTTTAAACAATGGAACAACATGCGCAGTACGCCAATCCTCCGGTACTATTCCCGTTTCTAATGACATTTGAAATATTTCTGTCATAGCACCTGCTATTTCTACACTAACTTCCCTCAATGTCCTAGGGAATATCCTGTCCGGACCTGGAGACTTATCCACTTTTATATTTCTCAAAAGTGTCAGTACTTCCTCTTCTTTCAATCTCATAGTTTCCATTTACAATGTATAGATACATGATAAGAGAATAACTTTTAGTGCAAGGTAAAGTCAGTACAGTCTGATCAAAGATAGTCCGAGGGTCACCAATGAGGTAGATGGTAGTTCTCAGCATATGTGCGCCTTGAGACCTTCCTTGTGGTGAATGGAGGGTGTAGGGACTGGGTGTCCATGATAAAGATGTGGCAATAGGGGCACAGGGTTTGAAAGTTATTGAAGAGTTGAAGGGTGTGTGAGGTGTCTCGGATGTAGGTCGGAAGGGTTTGGATAAGGTGGGGATAGGATGGAATCAAGGTAAGTGGAATTCTGTGGGTCTGGAGCAGGCAGAAGCAAGGGGTCTGCCAGAGCAGTCGTGCGTGGGGATTTTGGGCAGGAGAGGGGAACGGGCAGTGTGAGGCTGGAAGCTATGGCGGGGAGATTGCCAGAGTTAATGAGATCAGTAACAGTCTAGGAGATAATGGCCTGGTGTTCATCTGTGGGACCATGGTCAAGGAGTAGGTATGAGGAGCTATCTAAGTGCTTGCGCCTGGCCTCAGCATAGTCGGCCAGGCGCAAGAAATAGGACAGCAAGTTTAGAAAGGGATTGGAGTCTAATGTCAGGCAACATAGGGACCAATTTGACAAGAGGGGTGTTGAATACAGAATGCAGTGTTATAGCTAAATGCACACAGCATTCAAAACAAGGTGGATGAGCTTATAGCACAGTTAGAAATTGGCAGGTACGGTGTTGTGGGCAACACAGAGTCAAAGCTGAAAGATAATCAGAGATGGGAGCTGAATATCCAAAGATATACATCAATTGAAAAGACAGGCAGGTGGGCAGAGGAGGTGGGGTGGCTCTGTTGGTAAATAATGAATCAAATCCTTGGCAAGAAACGACACAGGATCAGAAGATGTAGAATCCTTGTGGGTAACATTAAGAAACTGCAAGGGTAAAAAGCCCCTGATGGGACTTATAAACTGGCCTCCTAACAGCCTCCAGGGTGTAGGGTGCAAATTACATCAGCAGATACAAAAAGACATGCACTAAAGGCAATGCTACTGTGGTCACGGAGGATTTCAATATGCAGGTAGACTCGGAAAATTAGGCTGGTACTGGATCCCTGGAGAAGGAGTTTGTAGTGTGCCTACGAGATGACTTCTTAGAGGAGCTCATTATCGAGTCCACTTGGGAAAAGGCAATTCATGTTTTGGTATTGTGTAATGAACTAGATTTGATTAGGAAGCTTTAGCTGGAAGGAGCCCCCTAGGAAGCAGCTTTTCATAATATGATAAAATTCAACCTTTAGTTTGAAAGGGTGAGGCCAAAATCAGATTTATCGGTATCACTGTTAAGTAAATGTAACGACAGGGGCATGAGGGAGGAGCGGGCTAAAGTAGATTGGAAAGGGACCTTAGCAGGGATGAAGATGGATGAAGTCTGAAGAAGGGTCTCGACCCGAAACGACGCCTATTCCTTTCCTCCAGAGATGCTGTCTCACCGGCTGAGTTACTCCAGCATTTTGTGACTACTACCAGGGAAGATAGTGGAGCAGCAACAGCAGGCGTTTCTGGGAGTAATTCGGAAGATGCAGGATCTTTTCATCCCTAAGAGGAAGAAACTTACTAAGGGGAGAATGAGGCAAGTATGGCTGACAAGAGAAATCAAAGACAGCATGAAAGCAAAAGAGAAGGCATATAATACAGCAAAGATTAGCAGAATTAAAGGACAATCTTTTAGGAAGGAGTTGAGGGGAAATTTATTTAGTCAGAGGGTGGTGAATCTGTGGAATTCTTATCCACAGAAGGCTATAGAGGCTGTCAGTGGATATTTTTAAGGCAGAAATAAATAGATTCTTGATTAATACCGGTGTCCGAGGTTATGGGGTGAAGGCAGGAAAATGGGGTTAGGAGGGAGAGATAGATCAGCCATGATTAAATGGCAGAGTAGAATTGATGGGCCGAATGGCCTAATTCTACTCCTATTCCTTATGACCATATGGAAGCTAGAGGATTGGGAAGGTTTTATAAATCAACAGAAGACAACGCAAAAAGCAATAAGAGGAGAGAAGATGAAATATGAAGGTAACTTAGCCAAAATATACAAGAAGATACCAACAGTTTTCTCAGATATATAAATAGTAAAAGAGAGGCAAAAAAGACATTCAACAGTAGGAAAATTACACTGGAAAAGTAGCAATAGGGAACAAAGAAATGGCGGAAGAACCGAATAAGATTTTTGCGTCATTCTTCACCGTGAAAGACACCAGCAACATACCAGAAATTCAAGAGAGTCAGGAGCAGAGATAAGTAAATAATTATGGAAATCGGGATAAGCGTGTGAGACATTTAGCCTACTTCTGAATTTCAAAAGTGAGGAGAAAGGACGGTAGATAGAAGCGAGAGCTGAAGGGACAACAACAGCCAGAGTGCTTGGCGAACATTGGCCGTTTGCTCATTGCATTTCATCAACTAAGGCATTATTTGTGGTTTTTCTTGATTCCTTTGGCATCTAAAAAGTTTCAGAAGTGATAAATCTGGCTGTAATTTTTTTAAATCGCACATGGTTCCCAAGTGGGTTTTTACATACAAAATGAAAACGCATCTGAAGAAAAATTTACAGCCAAATTTACACTCAGTCTGAAGACTGGTCTCGACCCGAAATGTCACCTATTCCTTTTGTCCAGAAATGCCGCCCGACCCGCTGCATTTTTGTCTATCCTTTAATCTCTCAGCTTTGCTTTGAAGTAATCTACTCTCGGCTGGGGTAGATCTACCCCGGGTGGAGGGGGGAGAGAGAGTAGAGAGGTAGAGAGGGAAGAAAAGGGTAGACGGGGAGGGGGGTGTGAGGTGGAATGGAGAAGGGGAGGTGCCCTCACGCTCCCGGGGCAGCTCTCCCGTCCCACCAGTCGCCGTGCTTCACGCACACAGCCCCGGCTCCCCCCCCCCCCGCCCCTCTCTCTCCCCGGGAAGACGCGGTGAATAATACAGCGAGGGCCGGGCCGGGGGTTGAAGCAACGTTTACAATCCTCGGCCTCAGCTCACGCCCGGACCTCAGCATCCATTCCCGCCGCTGGCCCTCTCCCTCCCTTCTCTCCTTCCATTCCCTCCCTCCCTTCACTTCCCTCCCTCCCTTCACTTCCCTCCCTTCCTTCCCATCTTCCCTCCCTTCTCTCCTTCCCTCCATCCTTCCTCTCTCGTTTCCCTTCTCTCCTTCCCTCCCTCCCTCCTTTCTTTCTCTCTTTCCCTCCATCCCTTCTTTCTCTCCTCCCTCCCTCCCTTCTTTCTCTACTTCCCTCACTCCCTTCTCTCCTCCCTCCCTTCTCTCCTTCCCTCCCACACACACACACATAACGCACAGACAACTAACACACACACATAACGCACAGACACTAACACACACACACACATCACGCACAGACACTAACACACACACAACTAAGTTTAGATTGGGTAGAAGCCCAAAGGGTAGGATGGGGCTGAAGCCCAAAATTTAATGCCTGGACTGGTTTTTAGCCAAGTTATTGGTTTTCCAGGCTCTAGTTAATTAAATTATTGTTTCTTTTCATTTCACAGTCACTAACACAAGTGATATTGTAACTATGTACTTTTCAGAGGTGATCTACACATTTTGTTTGTTACTTCTAGGCTTACATGTGTGCAATTTTATATTAAAATGTAACTTAGATCTGTTTGGTCCATTAAATCGCAGGCATTTTTAAGCGCACATTTTGATTACTTTCCATTCTACCATAGAGATATAAAGTATAATAAACTTTATTTGTATTTCTATGATTCTACAGACCTTCGCTATGAACCTGGGGCTCACCAAAATTGTTCCCAATTGGGCCCCGCACCTCCTAAGGCCGGCCCTGCTGGTTGGCGTGGACTTAGTGGGTCGAAGGGCCCGTTTCCGTGCTGTATCTCAAAGTAAAGTCCAAAATCCAAAGTGTACCGAGGCACAGAAAAGCTTGTTTGCTGCTTGTGATCTAGTCAGGGGAAAGACTAGACATGATTACAATCAAGCTGTCTGTCCACAGTGTACAGTTACTGGATGAAGGGAATAACGTTTAGGAAGAGGGAGAGATCGGGGGGGGAGAGGGAGGAAAGAGTTTAGTTTAGACGTTTAGTTTCTTATTGCCGTGTGGGCCAAGGTACACATGACAATAATGAATAGCTGTTTTGTTGGGGACTATCCAGTCAGCGGAAAGACTACACATGATTACAATCGAGCCGTTCACAGTGTACACATATTGGATGAAGGGAATAATATTTAGTACAAGATAAAGTCCAATAAAGTCCGTTCAAAGTTAGTCCGAGGGTCTCCAATAAGGTAGATAGTTATTCAGGACCGCTCTCTGGTTGTGGTAAGGTAGTTCAGTTGCCTGATGTGGGAAGCTGGGGAGAAACTGTCCCTGATTCTGGAGGTGGGCGTTTTCACACTTCCGATGTGAGAGGGGAGAAGAGGGAGTGACCTGGGTGAGATTGGTCCTTGATTATGTTGCTGGCCTTGCCGAGGCAGCGTGAGGTGCAGATGTAGTCGATGGAAGTGAAGTTGGTTTGTGTGATGGTCTGGGCTGCGTCCACAACTCTGTCCGATTTCTTGTGGTTTTCGATGGAGCTGTTCCCAAACGATGCTGTGATGCATCCCGATAAGATGCTTTCTACGGCACATCTGGGGAAGCCCGTTCCTGTGCTGTACTGTTCTGTGTTCTATGTTTATACCACGCATGCTCGGGATGGACGTTGCAATTTTTACCGCATCGACCCAACCGTAAAGTGACGATGAATCACAGCGATGTGGAATAATGCGACAAGGGGGGACCGGATGCAGGAAATGTAACTGCTTACAATCTGTAGGAGGACATCAGCAGCGATGCATTGCAACGGCGCAACGGTTGAAGGGCAGAGGGCAACCGCGCAGGAAATGCGTGGAGTAATCTAATAGTGACGGGTACCACTGCAAACGTGCAGTTGCGTTTAGGCTTCTTTGCTGCAGTTACAGGCAGGAATTGGTGCATTGATAGAGTCACAGAGTTACACAGCACAGAAACAGGCTCTTCAGTTCTACTTTCCGACCAACATGCCCCATCCACACTCATCCCACCTGCCTGTGATTGACACCATTTTCATGGAACGATGTACCTTCACTCCTCGATCCCTCTGCTCTACAACACTCCGCACCGCTCTACCAGTCACTGTGAAGGTCCGGCCCATGGTAGACATTCTAAACGTCTTTCAATGTAACTCCCAGCTTCTGTACTCATTGCCCTGACCAATGAAGGCCAATGTGACAAAAGTATTCTTGACATGACCTGATGTCTTTCGAAATTACCAGGGTGCTCAGGAACACAAATTTACCTGTGTCGTGGTGGAGAGAATTCCGAGAATATTTGGGGACTTGCCCAGTAATCTCATTGTAAACAAGATTGTTAAGATTGACTTTAGTTTGTGAGTAAGTAAGGAGACTGTTTATTAGAACATAGAACAATACAGCACAAGAATAGGCCCTTCGGTCCAACTTGCCCACGCCAACCAACATGCTCCATCTACACCTGTCTATGACTTTATTCCTTGAAGCGCAGGTGGATGAGGGGTGATCTTATGTACAAAATCATGAGTGGAATACATCGGGTAGACGCAGAATCTCTTGCCCAGAGTAGGGAAATCAAGAACCAAGGGACATAGATTTAAGGTGAAGGGGGAAGATTTAATAGTGAGATTAAACAAGAATTTACCAGTTTGAAGTTTGATCTGTATTTTATGAGAAGTTACGATGAGCGATTACGTGAAGAGCCCGCTCAGTACGCATGCGCGGCATACTTCAAAGCATCGGTGGAATCACAGATAGACACAGTTATTGAAATAAACATAGTAAAGAAAAGGAGACATCAGTTATCAGTTTGACCTATATTATTGAGGGTGGGAACGGAGGGCACGTAATCCCTCATCGTAACTCCTCATAAAATACAGATCAAATTTCAAACTGGTAAGTTCTCGTTTAATCTTACTATTTTACTTCGGAGTCACGTGAGTGACTACGTGAAGACTTTAAAGCTCTGTGATTTCAAACCGTGTAACAGGTATTACTACATCACTGCCGAAGTCTTTGAGGGAGGAAGTATGTTATCGTAATCAACCAATGAATCTGTTTGTAGAAAAACACAATGGTATTTATTAACAATAACAACAAAGAAATTAAATTGCTCCCCTTGGCTTAAATTAAATATTTGCAGTCTGTAAATATTTTTCTGCAAATAAAGCAGGTTTTGCCAACGGCTTATTATAAAAAGTTCTGAACGTTCTTTCCCCCGACCATCCTGCTGTAGCCAGGATGTGGTCTATAGGCACGTCCATTCTTTTGGCCGTCGACGTGGATGCTGCGCTGGTGGAGTTAGATTTGTACATGTTAGTGTTTATCCCAGCAGCTTTTAGCACCTGCTTGAGCCATCTCAAAATGGTTTGGCTCGTCACCCGACCATAAGGTTTTTTATGACTGACCCATAAGGCTTTTGCACTCCCTCTAATATTTTTGGTTGTGTCTATGTAGGACAGTAGGTGGGTCATGGCACATAACCGTGGTTCTGGCGGGTAAGCCCGGAATTCCACGACTGGATTAGGTGTTCCTGGTCTGCTCTGTTTGATCAGTCCCTGGATAATGAAAGAGATCTTATCTGGAGCTGTGATCATGTTGTCCAGTCGCAATAGGTGTAGTGACTGGACCCTCTGTGCAGATACAAGTGCCATCAACATGAGTGTTTTGAGCGTAGATTGTTCCAGGTTGAGGGATCTGGCTGGTGGCCATCCCCTGAGGTATGTCAGGACCACACTGACATCCCATATATGGGTGTACCTTGGTCTATGGGGGTTAGAGTTGTAAATATCCTTCATTAGTTTGACCACCAGTGGGTGGGAACCCATGGCCTGTTGTCCTGGAGCTTGTTTTAAATAGACAGACAGGGCACTTCTAGCTGTGTTGATGGCACTGTAGCCGAGTCCTTCATCGTGGTGAAGGTTCACCAGAAATTCCAGTACGTTGGTAACTGTAGCGGTTGAGTAGGTGATCCCTGTAGCCAAGCAGTACTTCTCCCACTTTTTGATGCTGGACAAGTACTGTTTTCTTGTGGATGTTCGGAGGGATGTCGTGGAGTAATGGGAACCATGGCAGCGGTGGAGGGTCGGAGCGGTGAGGGCTTGAATCGGGCACGGGGCTTGTTCTCGCGGAGACCCAGGACCGTTGGAGACAGCGGTGGAGGGTCGGAGCGGTGAGGGCTTGAATCGGGCACGGGGCTTGTTCTCGCGGAGACCCAGGACCGTTGGAGACAGCGGTGGAGGGTCGGAGCGGTGAGGGCTTGAATCGGGCACGGGGCTTGTTCTCGCGGAGACCCAGGACCGTTGGAGACAGCGGTGGAGGGTCGGAGCGGTGAGGGCTTGAATCGGGCACGGGGCTTGTTCTCGCGGAGACCCAGGACCGTTGGAGACAGCGGTGGAGGGTCGGAGCGGTGAGGGCTTGAATCGGGCACGGGGCTTGTTCTCGCGGAGACCCAGGACCGTTGGAGACAGCGGTGGAGGGTCGGAGCGGTGAGGGCTTGAATCGGGCACGGGGCTTGTTCTCGCGGAGACCCAGGACCGTTGGAGACAGCGGTGGAGGGTCGGAGCGGTGAGGGCTTGAATCGGGCACGGGGCTTGTTCTCGCGGAGACCCAGGACCGTTGGAGACAGCGGTGGAGGGTCGGAGCGGTGAGGGCTTGAATCGGGCACGGGGCTTGTTCTCGCGGAGACCCAGGACCGTTGGAGACAGCGGTGGAGGGTCGGAGCGGTGAGGGCTTGAATCGGGCACGGGGCTTGTTCTCGCGGAGACCCAGGACCGTTGGAGACAGCGGTGGAGGGTCGGAGCTTACCAAATCCCGTGACGTTCCACACTCCATAGGGAGGGTTTCTGGGGAAGCCGCTGATTGGTGGGAGCAGACTAGAGGAAGCAGCTGATTGGGTGCAACCTCAGGTTAGCATTTCTGCTTTTTGGTTAAAGGTACAGTGATTTAGTAAGGGTACAGTGAGCTAAGGGAGGCTAGGGAAGCGGAAAATCAAAATGTGACAGGAGGATCCAGAATGTGTGAAGATAAAGCTCTAGATGTAAAAGGGGCAAAAACGGAAGGAAGGGTAGTAAAAATCATCTGAAAGTGCTTTATCTAAATGCGCTGTACACGGTATTAGTGAGACCACATTTGGAATACTGTGTACAGTTCTGGGGTCCATACTTAAGAAAGGATGTACTAGCCCTGGAGGCAGTGCAGCGAAGGTTTACAAGATTAATTCCTGCAATGAGGGGATTGACATATGAGGAAAGGTTAAGTAAGCTGGGACTCTACTCTTTGGAGTTTAGAAGAATGAGAGGCGATCTCATTGAAACGTATAAGATCGTGAGGGGCCTTGATCGGGTGGATGCACCGAGGATGTTCCCAATGATCGGGGAGGCTAGAACTAGGGAACATAGTTGCAGAGTGAGGGGGGGCTCTTTTAAAACTGAGATGAGGAAGAACTTCTTCACCCAGAGGGTGGTTAGTTTGTGGAGTTCACTGCCCCAGGGAGCAGTGGAAGCAGAAACGTTAAATTTATTTAAGTCAAAAATAGATGGTTTTTTAGCTGCCAAGGGGATAAGGGGCTACGGGGAGAGGGCAGGGATATGGACCTAGGTATGGTTAGTATAGTAGACCTGAGTGATCTCCTGGACAAGTGTCGATCGCCTGGATTGGGGTCGGAGAGGAATTTCCCGGATTTTTTTCCCGAATTGGACCTGGGTTTTTATCCGGTTTTTTGCCTCCCCCAGGAGATCACGCGGTTCTTGGGGTGGAGAGGGGTGATAGCGGTATAGAGGGGAGGGTAGTGTCTTGTGTTCTGTGTCTTGTGTCTACTGTTTGTGGGTAAGTGTGTCTGTTTAGTGTTCAGCCATGAGTGAATGGCGGTGCGGGCTCGACGGACCTGATGGTCTACTCTCGCACCTACTTTCTATGATTCTATGATTCTATGGCTGTGTAGGCCAGTCGGGTACTATCAAAATACCTGAAGCAGAGTCCATTTGTATTTTGCGTAGTACCCGGCTGATGAGGCAGAAGGGAGGAAATGCATAGAAGAAGAAATTTCCCCAATCCAGTGCGAACGCATCTACCACTGCTGCCTCAGGGTCTGGTTCCCAAGCGACATACATAGGTACATGGTGATTTAGCCTTGATGCAAATAGGTCGATATCTGGCGTGCCATATTGCTTAATAATTTTTGCAAACACTTTGGTGTTTAACATCCATTCGGTGTTGTCATTAAATTTGCGTGACCTGGTGTCTGCCACTGTATTTAGCTTACCTGGCAGGTAAGTTGCTGATAGCCAAATATGTCTTTCGACACACCATTGCCAAATTGTGTTGACCAATTTGTCGCATGATATCGATTTTATGCCGCCCATATGGTTAATGTAGGCCACCACCGTAGTATTGTCTATTTGTAACCGTACATGCAAGTGATGCATATTGGATGCATATGCTTTTAAACCATAAAAGGCACCCAACACCTCTAGATAGTTAATGCCCAGTGTAAGTAGTAATGATGACTCTAGGTTAGTCCATCTACCACCTGTGCTGGATATGGAGTTAGTCGCTCCCCAGCCTTGAGCACTGGCATCTGTTTGGATAACTAAAGTAGGGTCAATGATGATGATAGGGCTGAAACTATGCCAAATGTTTTCTGCCCACCACTGTAGTTCTGATATTGCTTCAGTGGGTAATTTCATGATACGATCATAATGACCTGCATGTCGTTTTAGTGCCTGTACCTTTGCTCTTTGTAAGTTTTGATAGTGCAAATGTCCAAATTATGTAGCCGGAAATGCTGCTACCATTTTCCCAATTACTGTTGCTACTTGTCGAATAGTTGGTCGCTCGTTGACCATTAAATTGTTGCATGATTGTGCCAATTCAGTTGTTTTGTCTTTTGGCAAAGTCACAGACACGTGGGCTGAGTTAATTGTGAAGCCCAAGTAGTCCATGGGTGTGGATGGCTTCAACTTAGATTTATCTGGATGCAAGACAAATCCCAAGGATTCGAACAACTGTTTGGTAGCTGACACAGCTGATATAGCCAATTCCATGGTCTTGCCTACTATTAAGATATCATCAAGATATGCCATGACAATATGTTTTTGTCTTCTTAATATTGCCAGGGCTGGTTTTAGTATCTTGGTGAATAATCTTGGGGCTGATGTTAATCATTGGGTAATGCTTTAAACTGCCATTGCTGCCCCATACAGGTAAATTTCAGGTATCTGCGATGATCCTTGTGAATGGGTACTGAACAGTAAGCATCTTTGAGGTCAATGCTCGCCATGAAGTATCCTTTGGAAATCAGTTGTCTGGCAGTAACAAACATTTCCATTTTGAAATGTACATACTTAACACACATATTTAGTGAAGTTAAGTCAATGATGATGCGACACCCACCATCTTTTTTAGTTTTAGTGAATATATTTGACACAAATTCCAAGGGTTCATGTTTTGTTTTTTCTTTTTTTTTTTTGAAAATATTTTTTATTGGAGATAGGTACATAACCAAAATACATCATTACAGTCTTACATTTTTAAATTGATAATATTGTCAATTATTATTACATTGTCTCCAATACTTTTTGCCTTTTTTTTTTTTAAACTAGATAGAACTAAAGAGATAGATGAAGTAAAGAAAGAAAAGAAAGAGAAGAAAAACAAAAAAACAAAAACAACAAAAAAAAAAAAAAAAAAAAAAGGTAGTTAAAGAAGAATGGAAAAATTTGTTAAAATAAAAAAGACTTCATTCGAGATATATTCGTACATTTCAGAGTATAGTATTTCATCCATTCTTTAGCCCGCGTGCTAGTCAGGTTCCTGTGCTGAACCATTCTGACCCTTTAAGTAATCAATAAAAGGAGACCATGTTCCAACGAATAATTCCTGTTTGTCCAACAGGGAAAATCTGATTCTTTCCACGTTTAAGGTCTCCGTCATTTCTATAATCCACATTTTGATTGTGGGGGCTGTAGGGCCTTTCCAAAATTTTAGAATTAATTTTTTTCCTGTTATTAAACTATAATCAATAAAGTTTCTTTGTGTTGTTCTAAGTGTTTGATTTAATTCTAATATTCCGAGTATTATTAATTTTGGATCTGGGTCCAATTGTGTGCTGGTTACTTTAGATATTATACTAAAAATATTTACCCAGAATTTTTTAATTTTTATACAGTTTGCAAACATATGAGATAATGTAGCTTCTAAATGTTGACATTTATCACATATAGGTGAGATATGTTGAAAAATTTTATGTAGTTTTGTTTTTGAATAATGTAACCTATGTATTACTTTAAATTGTATTAGAGAATGTCTGGCGTTTAGTGAACACTGATGTATGTGTTGCAAACTTTCTTCCCAAGTATCTTTCGTTATTACTTGATTTAATTCTTTTTCCCATGTTTGTCTGTGTAAGTCCGTCGAGGGAATGTCACTGTCTAATAAGATATTGTATATATAAAATATTAATTTTTCTGTATTAGGATGTTTGTTCCAACATTCATCAAGAATTTCTGAATTTCTAATTCGAAAATTTTGGGAGTTCGATTTTACATAATCTCTAAGTTGAAGATATCTGAAATAATCATTTCCTCGAAGTCCATAAGTCTGTTGCAATTCCTGAAATGTCAGAAAAGTGCCTTCCTTGTAAAGTTGTCCCATATTTTTAATTCCATAATTCTTCCATTGTGTAAAACCCCCGTCCAACCATGAAGGCTTAAACAAAGGATTATTCACAATTGGAAGAAAAAGTGATAAATTATCTAATTTTAATGTCTTTTTTAATTGTTTCCAGATTCGTATAGCACTAAATATTATAGGGTTTTCCCTATAAATTTTTTTGTTTAATTTAGACGTAGCAAATAATATCGAACCGATATCAAAAGGTAAACAATCTTCCTTTTCCATTTTTAACCAGTCTGGTTGATGATCTATATCTTCCAACCAGAAATTCATATTTTTAATGTTAACTGCCCAGAAATAAAACAAAAAATTGGGTAAAACCAAGCCTCCATTTATTTTTGATTTACACAAGTGTCTTTTGTTTATCCTATGATTCTTATAATCCCAGATAAAATCATTAACAATAGAATCCAATTTTTTAAAAAAGTTTTTTGCCAGATATATCGGAATTGTCTGAAAAAGATATAATATTTGCGGTAAAAAAATCATTTTTATGGCATTGATTTTGCCTACCATTGAGATAGGAAGTGTTTTCCAGTATTGAATATTCTTATGTAGTTTGTTCAGTAATGGGGGGAAATTTGCTTTAAATAATGATGTATATATCTTAGTTACATAAATACCTAGATATTTAAATTTTTCATTTACTATTTTAAATGGAAATTGTTGTATTGTCTGTTTGTTATGTTCCCTTATTGGCATAATTTCACTTTTATTCCAATTTATTCTGTATCCTGAAAGTGAACCAAATTGGGTTATTAGCTTTAATAAATTTGGAATACTAATTTCTGGTTTTGTAATGTAAATTAATACATCATCTGCGTATAGAGAAATTTTATTCACTGTGTCCTTTGTGTTATACCCATGTATTTCCGGATGCCCCCTAACTCTTTCTGCCAGTGGCTCAATAGCAAGCGCAAATAATAATGGAGATAATGGGCATCCTTGTCTACAACCTCTAGATAGGCTAAATTTAGGTGACAACCTTTGGTTTGTAAATATTCTAGCCGTGGGATTTGTATATAACAGTTTTATCCATGTACAGAATTTCTCCCCTAGCTGCATATTTTCCATCACCGAAAATAAATAAGGCCATTCGACCTGATCAAATGCTTTTTCAGCGTCAAGTGAAATTATTGCTAGATCTTCATTAATAATTCTCTTAGAATATATAATATTAAATAATCTTCTTAGATTATAATATGAGTACCGTTTCTGAATAAAGCCTGTTTGGTCAGGGTGTATTAATTTATTCATCACTGTACTTAATCTATGCGCTAGTATTTTAGTTAAAATTTTCTGATCTGTATTTAAAAGTGCAATTGCTCTGTATGATCCCGGGTCTTCCAGATCTTTATCAGCTTTAGGAATAAGTGTTATTATTGATTCATTTAAAGTGTCTGGAAGTTTCTGTTGAGTATATATACTCATACAGTCTTTGTAAACGTGGGCTAAGCAAATCATAAATTTTTTTATAAAATTCGGAACCTAAACCATCTGGTCCTACTGCTTTACCATTTTTTAAAGAGCCAATAGACTCCTCAATATCCTTTATCGTAATCTCCCTTTCTAATAATTCTCTATCGTTTGAATCTAAACCTTTTAAATTACATTTTATTAAAAAATCTGCTATTCCTTCTGATTGTGCTACGGTTTTAGTTGAATAAAGGTTATGATAGTATTGGAGAAATCTATCATTTATATCCTTGGGCATTTTTAATAATTCTCCTGTCTCTGTTCTAATTTTATGAATTGTTTTTTCCCCTTCCATTTTTCGTAACTGACGTGCTAATAATTTTTGTGGTTTGTCTCCAAATTCAAAATGTAGTTGTTTGGTTTTTTGATAAAGTTTTATTACTTGTTCTGAATACATTTTATTTAATTTATATTTCAATACAGCAATTTTATTATGTTTTAAAGTAGATGGCATTCTCGCATTTTCTATATCTAGTTGCTTGATTTCAATTTCCAATGTTTGTTGCTTAATCCTGTTCTCTTTATTATAAAATGCTTGAGCAGAAATTAATGTACCTCGAACATACGCTTTAAACGTTTCCCACATAAGAGAAGTAGGTGTGTCAGGGTTGTCATTTACCTCAAAAAATATTTGAATCTGTTTAATAATATATTCCTGGCATGATCTTTCGTTCAAAATTTGTGGGTTAAATCTCCAATATGATTGTTTCTCGGACATTCCATTTAATTTAATCATGAATGTTACAGGTGCGTGATCTGAGATTATAATGTTATGGTATTTTGAATTATAAATAAATGGGATAAACGTAGAGTCAACTAAAAAATAATCTATTCTTGAGTATGTTTTGTGTACTGGTGAGTAAAATGAATATTCCCGTCCCGTTGGGTTTTCTATTCTCCAGATATCCTTAATATTAGTGGTATTAATAAATGAATTTAGAAATACACTTGATTGAGATTTTACTTTTTTTTGCCTTGATGATCTGTCTAAGTATGGATCTAATGTACAATTGAAGTCTCCTCCAATTATTAATTTATATTGTGTAAATTCAGGAATTTTATTAAATGTTTTATTAAAAAACTTGGGGTTATCAAAATTAGGCCCATAAACATTAAGAAGAATCACTTTTTCTCCATTTAACTCTCCAACTAATATAATATATCTACCATCAATATCCACTATTGTTGAAGAGTTCTTAAAAGGTATTCCTTTACGAATTAGTATTGCAACTCCTCTGGACTTATGGGAAAAGGAGGAATGATATGATTCAGCGATCCACTTAGCTTTAAGTCTATGTTGAGATTCCTTTTTAAGGTGTGTTTCTTGTAGAAATATTATATCTGTTTTGATTAAATTTAGATGTGCCAAAACTTTACCTCTCTTAATTGGTTCATTAATTCCCTTGACATTCCAACTACAAAATGTTATTCCCTGACCCCCTCTTATCATATTAACATCTTGCATATTGTTTCTAAGGTGGTCTATAACCGAGCAGAAGGTACAACACATAGAACCTGACCCTGCTCCCGAACCTCAAATAGATGAATTTAAAATCATATACATCGCTCTTCCGAACACATCTCCTTGTATTAGTCTTATTTTTCCATTCAAACATTAAATTATAAAAATATTTAAAGTGAAAAAAGTGATAGAGTTGGTTAGTATAGGGTGAAAGAAAAAGAACTACATCTACAATTAGTGTAGTTAGTGATAGCCACACTAACGTGGCTAGAATTCTAAAGACTTCCGTAGCCTTTGTAAAAAAAAAAAATTTCCAGCTCCGTGCCCGAAGAAAAAAAAGATTATTTCTAACATTCAAATAACTTCTTTGGGAGTAAATGTTTTGTTTTTTCAATGATACCCTTAGTGATTAGTCTCACCAGTTCAGCTTGTTCCTCTCGTTTCTCTTTAACTGAGAGGGAAAATACCCTCTGGGGTGAATGTTGAACTGGTGGCAATTTTTCTAGTATAAATTGTATTTTGTATCCACTAATGCTATTGAGTATATACTTGTCACTCGTGATAGACTCCCGTGCTTCCTTAAATGGTGTAATCTCCCCCGTTAGTATTGCACCCCTACTTTCTATATGCTGGTATGAACCAGACCCACCTACCTCCATGGTTATGGGTGTTTCTTCTGTCTCTTCCCAGACCAGCGAGTCTTGCGCGTTGTCTGACGTGGCGGTGATGTTTGGGGGTGGCGCATTTTCCATGGGGTCCGCTCTGGGCCTTGATCTAAAAAAGACTTCCGGTGCTGATATTAGGACCCCGAGCTTTCACCAGTCCCATAGGGTAGACGTCGACTGGTGGACGCGATGGGGTGCTGCCGCATGGGTATTGTTGTTTTGGGTTTGCTCGTCCCAGGGCCTGCCCTCATGAGGCCGAATGTTTTAGAGGCCTCTTCCATATCCTTGACTTTTTTAGTGAGGTCTTTGCCAAAGAGCAGTGTGTCTGGCTCAGTGGTTGGGATTTTGCACAACCCGGCAAATTTTGGATTAAGGGCAGGTCTTATAATTTCTTTGCGGAGGTTATTTATCTCGAACTGCGTGTTGCACAACAGTGCGAGAGTGTCCTGTTGGTTTGTTGTCATTTCTGTATTGTCCACAGAACGAGCAAATGATGTGATGGTTGACGTCAGGATTTATTTATATTTCAACGAATTTTTTTGCCAATTGGGCCCCGCACCTCCTAAGGCCGGCCCTGGGCTCCTGTACCTTCTTCCCGATGGCAGTGGTGAGATGAGTGTGTGGCCAGGGTGGTGTGGGTCTTTAATGATGTTGGCTGCTTTTTTGAGGCAGTGACTACGATAAATCCCTTCAATGGTGGGGAGGTCAGAGCCGGTGATGGCCTGGGCAGTGTTTACAACTTTTTGCAGTCTTTCCGCTCCTGGACTTTCAAGTTGCCGAACCAGGCCATGATGCAACCGGTCAGTATGCTCTCTTCTGTGCACCTGTAGAAGTTCAAGAGAATCCTCTTTGACAAACTGAATCACCGAATCTCCGTAATCTTCTCAGCAAGTAGAGGCGCTGATGTGCTTTCTTTATGATTGCATCTGTGTGCTGGGTGCAGGAAAGATCGTCGGAAATATGCATGCCCAGGAATTTAAAGTTTTTGTCTCTCTCCACCATCGTCCCATTGATGTAAACAGGATTGTGGATCCTTAACCTTCCTCTTCCAAAGTCCACAATCAGTTCTTTGGTTTTGCTGTTATAGAGAGCCAGGTTGTTGTGACATAGAACATAGAAAAAAACTAACCTAGACCCCACCTTGCCTAGTAACTACAGACCGATTTCCAAACTGCCTTTCCTCTCAAAAGTCCTTGAAAAGGTAATTCTAGACCAACTAATGTCTTAGCTGCACCGAAATTCCATCCTGGAAAGTTTCCAATCAGGTTTCAGGGCCCACCACAGCACAGAGTCTGCCTTGTTGAAGGTACACAACGACCTCCTTCTCGCCATCGACTCCGGCGACTGTGCAATCCTGCTCCTTCTCCAACTCAGCGCAGCGTTTGATACAGTGGAACACACCATCCTAATTGACCGTCTCCAGTACGGGATTGGTGTTAGAAACATAGAAACATAGAAAATAGGGGCAGGAGGAGGCCATTCGGCCCTTCGAGCCAGCACCGCCATTCATTGTGATCATGGCTGATCATCCCCAATCAATAACCCGTGCCTGCCTTCTCCCCATATCCCTTGATTTCATCAGCCCCTAGAGCTCTATCTAACTCTCTCTTAAATCCATCCAGTGACTTGGCCTCCACTGCCCTCTGTGGCAGCGATTTCCACAAATTCACAACTCTCTGGGTGAAAACGTTTTTTCTCACCTCAGTCTTAAATTGCTTCCCCTTTATTCTAAGACAGTGACAACGGGTGCTTGTCTGTATGGAGTTTGTACGTTTTTCCCATGACCTGCGTAGGTTTTCTTCGAGTTCTACGGTTTCCTCCCACACTCCAAAGACGTACAGGTTTGTAGGTTAATTGTGTGGTATAAATGTAAAATTGTCCCGAGTGTGTGTAAGGTGGTGTTAAGGGCCTGTCCTACTTGGATCAGAGGATAGCTAATGTTATCTCACTTTTCAAGAATGGAGCGAGAGAGAAAACGGGGAATTACAGACCAGTTAGCCTGACTTCGGTAGTGGGAAAGATGCTGGAGTCAATTATTAAAGTGGTAATAATGGGGCATTTGGATAGCAGTAAAAGGATTAGTCCAAGAACATGGGAAGGGGAAATCATGCTTGACTAACCTTCTGGAATTTTTTGAGGATGTGACAAGTAAAATGGATGAAGGGGTGCCAGTGGATGTAGTGTATCTAGACTTTCAGAAAGCCTTTGATAAGGTCCCGCATGGGAGACCGGTGACTAAAATTAGAGCACATGGTATTGGGGGTAGGGTGTTGACACAGATAGAAAATTGGTTGGCAGACAGGAAGAAAAGAGTAGGAGTGAACGGGTCCTTTTCAGAATGGCAGGCAATGGCGAGTGGAGTGCCGCAAGGTTCGATGTTGGGGCCGCAACTGCTTACCATATATATTAATGATTTGGAAGAGGGAATTAGGAGCCACACTAGCAAGTTTGCGGATGACACAAAGCTGGGTGGCAGTGTGAACTGTGAAGAGGATGTTAGGAGGTTGTAGGGTGACCTGGACAGGTTGAGTGAGTGGGCAGATGCGTGGCAGATGCAGTATAATATAGATAAATGTGAAGTTATCCACTTTGGCAGCAAAAACAAGGGGCAGATTATTATCTCAATGGGGTTAGGTTAGGTTAGGTAATGGGGAGTTGCAGCGAGACCTGGGCATCCTTGTACACCGGTCACTGAAAGTTGGCGTGCAGGTACAGCAGGCAGTGAAGAAAGCTAATGGAATGTTGGCCTTCATAACAAGAGGATTTCAGTATAGGAGTAAAGAGGTTCTTCTGCATTTGTGTAGGGCTCTGGTGAGATTTGCGTACAGCTTTGGTCTCCAATTTGAGGAAGGACATCCTTGTGATTGAGGCAGTGCAGCGTAGGTTCACGAGATTGATCCCTGGGATGGCGGGACTGTCATATGATGAAAGATTGAAAAGACTAGGCTCGTATTCACTGGAGATTAGAAGGATGAGGGGGTATCTTGTAGAAACATATAAAATTATCAAATGACTGGACAAGCTAGATGCAGGCAAAATGTTCTCAATGTTGGGCTAGTCCAGAACCAGGGGCAAGGACTGTCGGGGTGCCGGTGGTGGGGGTGGGGGGGGGGGGCGTCCTGCAGCCAGGGGTGGGGGACAGCTTCCGTCGGGGCTGTCGGGGGCCGGTGGCAATGGTGGGTGGGGGGGAGGGAGCGCTGCCGTGTCCTACCACTGACGTAGCTAACCGCTACCGCTGCCATGGCCTTCCACTACCACTCCCCATCAGCTTCTGGAGGGGGCCGGTGGGGAGCATCCTGCAGCTGAGGATAGGGACGGCTTCAGGTGGGAGCCAGTGGGAGGAAGTGTCCTGCAGCTGGTGACGGGGACAGCTTCAGGCGGGTGCAGTCGGTAGCATCCTGTAGCCGATGGAGGGGGACAGCTTCAGGTTGGGAACAACGGAAGCGTCCTGTAGCCGGGCACAGGTAGGGGGGGAGTGTGCTGTAACCGCGGGAGAGGTATGTC
Organism: Amblyraja radiata; assembly: GCF_010909765.2. Taxonomy (NCBI): domain Eukaryota; kingdom Metazoa; phylum Chordata; class Chondrichthyes; order Rajiformes; family Rajidae; genus Amblyraja; species Amblyraja radiata. Next base: position 36,810,425 of record NC_045978.1, on the reverse strand, counting down.
TTCAGAAGGGGCCCGTGGGGGGGGGGGAGCGTCCTGCAGCCAGGGGAGGGGGGCTGCTTCAGGAGGGGATCGTGGGGGGGGGGGGGTCATGGGAGAGGCGGAGGAGAGGCGGAGGAGAGCATCCTTCAGGCTTCAGGCAGGGGCCAGAGCGGTGGACTTTTTGGAAGCCTACTACAGGTGTTGTGGGCCACAGGGACTGGTTTCCGGAGGGCTAGTACGGACATTGTGAGCCAAATGGACTTTTCTTGGGCTAGTTCTGCAGCTGGGGATGGGGAGAGGGATGTCTTCAGGTGAGGGCAGCCAGAAGCGTTCTGTAGCCAGGAACAGCTTCAGGCAGGGGCCGGTGGGGGGGGGGGGAGTGCTGCCTTGGCCTATCACTGCCGCTACTGCTACTGGGGGGCTGTGGGCGGGAGAGTGTTTGTGGGCGGGGGTCGTGCACTCTGCCAGGCCCGGCCTCACCAGCACCTGGCCGCACCAATGCCCGGCTCCCTCAATCCCCCCCACACTCACTCCTCACTTCCCCAGGATCTTGAGTTTGCGGCAATCGGCCTCGCAGTTGGCCAGGATCAGGGCCGCTCCACATTCCGGGCCACTCCCCGACTCAGGGCGGCTTCGGGGAAGCTTTGGGACGACTTCTGGATGGCTTCTCGGCTCAGCGTGGCTCACGGATTCAGCCTGGCCTATGGGGCTTTATTCTCCTCGCCCCGGTGATTGGCAGGGGGTGCCGGAAGGGGCGTCGCTGTCCTGGTGAATGACAGGAGTGAAGCCCATTCTGCTGATCTTATGATTTTTAAACCTTAATAACTTTTGTAATATTCCATCGATCGGAACAAAACTTGGTGAACTTGTAGCACAGGAGAATGGTGAGTAAGGTGGCGATAAATCCTAGCACTATCGGGTACTGTTTTTGCGCAAATGTAAATCCAACGGAAACAGGAAGAGGACAAGATGAGAATTTTAGAGATGGGTAGATGGGTAGGTAGGGCTGCATTTAAAATGCTCAGTTTTGGGCACCATGTTATAAGAAAGATGTTGTCAAGCTGGAAATGGTGCAGAGAAGATTTACAAGGATGCTGCAAGGACTCTCAGGCAGGTGGATGAGGGGTGATCTTATAGCGGTGTATAAAATGGTGAGAGGAATAGACTGGGTAAATGCACAAATTCTCTTGCCCATAGTTGGGGAATCGAGAACCAGTGGACATAGATTTAACGTGAGGGAGGGTGGGGGGAGGGGAATGATTTAATAGGAACTTGAGGGGTAACATTTTTACAAAAAGGGTGGTGGGTGTATGGAACAAGCTGCTGGATGAGATAGTGGAGGCAGGTAATATCGAAACTTTTAAGAAACATTTAGAGAGGTACATAGATAGGACAGATTTAGAGGGATATGGGCCAAATGCAGGCAGGTGGGTCTAGTGTAGATGGGACACGGTATGGGGAAATTGGGCCAAAGGGCCTGCTTCCACGCTGTAAGACTCAATTGCTCAAGACTAAGTGACATCTAAGGTAGAGGGACACAATGAGATGGGCTCAAAGTGAAGCTACATGGCAACAAAAGCTACCAAATATACACAGAAAATTGTCCTCGTCGAGGTGAGCACACTGTTAATCTGGCTCCATGCTTATTGGAAAATGTCATGGACATTCTGGTTTATATGACGGATTGGTGTCCCTGTTTCAATTCTAATTTGTGAACCATTTTCATCCAGAATGTAGCACCCGCTTCGATCACAGATCCCAGGAAAGCGGGTAAACTCTGGGAAGACAAAACCATAGCTGTACATTATTGTTGTTAACCAAACCAATTAATCCAGTGTTAGATAGAATGGGTCAAATGATAGATTGGCATTTTAACGGAGACACAAGAGACCGCAGATGGTGGAATTGGAGAAACCAACAATTTGCTGAAGAAATTCAATGGATCGAGTATTATTTGTGGAGGAAAGGAATTGTTGACCTTTCAGGTGGAGATCCTGCACATTAGCATTAACATTTTAACTACAGCCGGCACTTCACATGTTGCAAATAATCAAAACCAATAGCAATGGATGTTGTTTATTTCTGAACGAAAAGCTGCAGATATTGTATTTTGCCAGGTTAATGGATGAGGATGTCCAGAACTATAAAAAATAACATAGTCCAGTGAAATAAACTACTGCAATGGAAGGGTCTTGACTCAAAACGGCACCAATTCCTTCTCTTCAGAGAAGCTGACTGTCCCGCTGAGTTACTCCAACATTTTGTGTCTATCTTCAGTGCAATGATTCTGCAGACAGAGAAACTCTGAACTTGCTTGCGCACACACACACGCACACACACACACACACACACACACACACACACACACACACACACATATATATATATACAAATGTATAGACATGCACATAAACACACACAATCACATATACAAACTTATAAACATGCACCCACACACATACACACAAACTTATAGACGTACACACACACACACACGCATATACAAACCTATAGATATGGACACATACACACAGTCATGCATATACAACCTCATAGATGTGCGTGTACACACACACACACAGTCACATATACAAACTCATAGACATGCGCACAATTGGGCGAATACACAAACATGCCAAATACAATGCACATATAACACACTCCCACACACATTGCCACACACATGCACAAGCACATACAAAACAAACACATAAAACATGCAACCACATGCATAATACACAGCACCCATGCACAACAAGCACACATAATAGACACAACAGAAAATACACACAGGTAGACATAACATACACACACACACATGGGCATAAGCAGCATGTTCATGTTATCACCCTCTTCCTCATGCCTGTATAACGAATCCCCTCCCTTTCATAGAGCACCCTTTCCTTCACATGTTTCCCCCTTGTCTCCTTCCTCCTTCTTTCAGTTTCCATTCCACATCTCCAGCTCCCATCTCCGTCCCAGCTTCTTCAATATTTCCACATTCACTCTATCCTCTTGTGTTCCCCTCTTCACTCTCCCACTCCCCATTGCTTTCATTAGCTCCCCTGCCCACCTTACCCCCATTCTCCAGCAGTCGTTCTGATATTGAGCCCTCTCCTGACCTGTCCTGGGTCACAGTGTTTCTCCCAAGGCCTGTGGTCTTCCGCAGACCCACCAGATGAACCTTATAGTGGAGCTGGACAAAGCTGCCTCTTGCAGGTATGGCGGCACGGTGGCGTCGTGGTAGAGCTACTGCCTTCGAGTGCCAGAGACACGGGTTCGATCCTGACTGCAAGTGCCGTCTGTGTGGAGTTTGTTCGTTTTCCCTGTGGCCTGCGTGGGTTTTCTCCGAGATCTTCGGTTTACTCCAAAGACGTACAGATATCTAGTTTAATTGGCTTGGTATAAATGTAAAATTGTAACTAGTGCGTGTAGGGTAGTGTCAATGTGCGGGGATCGCTGGTCGGTGCAGACTCGGTGGGCCGAAGGGCCTGTATCTGTAAACTAAACTAAACTAAAAAATATGGCAGCAACTGCGTCAAATGATATTGTCCACAAGGTAAATTCACCTTTGGCTTCTGGGAAAACCAACATCCCACAGATAGATGTTCTCGAGTTATTTTAACCACAACCGTAAGAACCAATATATCAATCATTAATACCAATATATTTCAAAGATGGATTAACAAATCTGCATCAACATAAATTAATTCAAAAGATCCCATCCAATCCTTCACGCACAATGTCACGGTGAGAATGACATACATTTCTGTTTTTTGCCTGATTAAAAATGTTAATTATTTTATTTCAAAGCAGAATGTCCTTTAAAATGTGATACTTCAATAAAATCACCATCTGAATGTGATAAAATCAAAACTGACTATCCATACTGTGTTGAGGACCGCAAAGGCAACAACTTCAAACCCCCTGAATAATCATTTGGTTTTGAAATCTCTCCAACTTTCAAGATGAGATTCGGTTGAGATGAGAGATGCTGGCATCCAGATCATCAATTTTCATCTTCAAACTTGTAACACGGAATCACTTTTGCACTGGTTTTTGATTCTATGGTAATTCAACAAAACCCCTTCAAACAATGACTGAAGTAGACAGGAGCTCTGTTAATAATGCAGCCTGTATCAAAGCTCCAGGAAGAGAAGGCAGAAGAAAAGAGAGATTGAGAGAGAAAAATCCTGCTTCCAGCCAGCACTTTCGAGGAACATTTCAAAGAGGCAGTAAATTGCTTTTGAGAGAATGCCACAGTTGAATATAGACAGCTATTATGGGCACAGCAAGCCACACAGAACATCAAACATAGAACTACATCGGGCGATAGGAAACTGAAATAAAAAAAAACAAATGCTGCAAATGCTCAGCATCTGTGGAGAGTTAATGTTTCAGGTCAATGGCGTTTCATCAGGACTGTGACCAGTTGGAAATCAAAGGTGTTTTAAACTTGGAGAGGGGGAATGGGTGAAGAGAATGAAGGAAATGTCTATAATAGTCAATGAGTTATACAGTACAGTCGCACGACCTTTGGTCCATCATGTCCATGTATGTCTATACTAAATGTGTAGAAGGAACTGCAGATGCTGGTTAAAACCAAAGATAGACACAAAATGCTGGAGTAACTAAATCTTCTTCTTATCGAGTCCACACGCAAGATTAGAAGTGTTCAGCTAGAGCTGAATACACTTCTCGGCATCTGCGTACAATGGTGCCTGTCTTGTCGCTTCTTGTGCTTCTTGTGCGTGGTGGTGGAAAGATTGGTGGAAACAGGGCCGCGACGTGAACGCTCTTTCCTTGACCCCAGTAACTAAATGGGACAGCAGCATCTCTGGAGAGAAAGAATGGGTGATGTTTCGGGACGAGACCCTCATTCAGGCTGAAAGTCACAGGAAAGGGAATTGAGAGAAATAGCCAATGATGTAGAGATCTAGAACAATTGAATAAAAGATATGCAAAAAAGTAACAATGATAAAGGAAACAGGTCATTGTTCGCTGTAGCTAGGTGAGAACAAAAAGCTGGTGTGACTTGTGTGGGGGAGGGATGGAGAGAGAGGGAATACAAGGGTTACTTGAAGTTAAAGAAATCTTTCATATCTTTGTTTGTTGCATATCTTTCATTCATTTGTTCTATAACTCTCTACATCATCACTCAAATGTCTCGTTTCCCTTTCATGTGACGTTCAGCCTGAAGAAGGGCCTCGACCCGAAACGTCACCCATTTATTCTCTCCATAGATCCTGCTTGTCCCTCTGAGTTACTCCAGCATTTTGTAGGGGGGTCTATACTAATCTATACTGAGTAGGGTCTAACTGAGTCCTACTTACCAGTACCTGGTCCAAAGCCGAAAGATGCTTTGAGATTCAGGAGCTCATCTTCTATACTTGTCATTAACTTGTCGCCACCACACACTCGGGCAGTACATTCCAGATTCATCTGTTCTCGGGATAAAAATGTCTTTCCTCGGAATCCTACTTGCCTGATGCAGACCTACCTACAAGTGCGTGCCTCCAGTCTTCTTCTGCAAGGTCTAGTCTAATGAAGGGGCTGAAGAATGGTTTTGGCCCGAAACGTTGCCTATTTCCTTCGCTCCATAGATGCTGCTGCACCCGCTGAGTTTCTCCAGCACTTTTGTCTACCTTTGATTTTCCAGCATCTGCAGTTCCTTCTTAAACACCTCTAGTCTAATGATGTTGAAATGTACCTTCCCCCAATTCTGGAAATTAATTTCTATTCTACCCTTATCCCTTTCCATAACCACCTTGAAACCTACACAGAGTTATGGTCACTATTTCTAAAGTGCTATCCCAATTTACAATCTAACCACTTGTGCGGCAACCTTCAAAAACATTGGGTGAAGCTACAACGAGTAGGATGTTATCGGGTCTGTAATGTTTGATTGTAAGGAGAGACTGGAGAGGCTGGGTCTGTTCCCTGAGAGTGGAAGATGCTGAGGGGTGACCTTATAGAGGTTCATCAAATCATGATGGGCACAGATTAGGTGAATAGCTGGAGTCTGTTCCCCAGGGTAAGGGAATCTAAAACTAGAGGGCACAGGTTTAAGGTGAGGGGAGAAAGACTTAATGCTGAGGGACAACTTTGTTCACACAGAGGGTGGTACAAATATGGAATGAGCTGTCAGTGGAAGCTGGTTTAAACTGAAGATAGACAAAACAAGCTGGAGCAACTCAGTGGGTCAGACTCATCTCAGGAGCAAAACAGAATAGAGGACGTTTCTGTTCTTGACCCTTCTTCAGATTTCAGGCTGGTCTAAGAAGGGTCTCGACCAGAAGCGTCACCTATTCCTTTTCTCCAGATATGCCGTCTGTCCATCTGTTACTGTATCTTTTGTGTCTATCTTCTAGTGATAGAGATGGATTCAATTATAACTTTTTCGAGACTCTTGGACAGGTAGATTGATAGAAAAGATGTGGAGGGCACAGATGAGAAGGACCAGCTCAGCTGGGAAACTTAATTGACATGGAGAGTTGTAGAGCTGTATGACTATCGCTGTATGATATTGAGTGACGTGGAAATGAAATGAAATCGAGAAGCAAAGCATCCTGAAAGAAAATGTCACCTCATAACATGGGAAGAAGGAAAGATGTTTATGTTGTTGCCACCACATTGAAAGTGGCAACAATTATATTGAATATGATGGGGTGAAATGTAAGGACAAGGGGAACTCTATCTTTGTTCTGGATGAGAGGAAGTGGTGAACAGGTGTGTGGAAAATGGATCTGACGTTTAAGGGCCATGTCAATGAATGGGGAGGGAAAATCATATGAGGAAAAGTGAACAATAACATTTTACAAGTGAAATAGCAGGGGTAAGAATTCCAAAGCTTAGAGCCTAGGTCACTGATATGACAGAGCAAGTCGAATTTAAATATAAGGGAGGCAATTCTTTTTTTTAAATTAAATTGTTGAAAACATTAGCAACGCAGTGGTGCTGGTTTCCAACGGGCATTCCTTACAATGCTATGTATGATAGTGATCGCAATTTCTACTGAAGTGTCTGTCTAGAGCAAGCAATGTCTGCGAAGGGCGCGCAGCATCGTCAAGGACTGCTCTCACCCCAGCCACAGACTGTTTATCCTCCTCCCATCCGGGAAGCGTTACAGGTCTCTCCGTTGTCGGACCAGCAGGTTCAGGAACAGCTTATTCCCTGCGGCTGTTACACTACTTAACTCTGCACCTTGGTAATTGCCAGTCAACCCCCTCCCGGACACTCCTTCCCCCAGAAAAATGGTACTATTGCTAATGTATGTACATATATATATTTTGCTGTTCCATTATTCTATGTTCGCTCTTCTGGGTGAGATGCTAACAGCATTTCGTTGTCTCTGTACTGTACACTGCACAATGACAATAAAGATTGAATCTGAATCTGAAGTGTGGATGGCCATTGGCTTGCTAGGAGCTCATCCGCCCTTTGACAGGTTTTGTTTTTGGTCTTGCTGGGGGTCCACAGCCCCCTCCAAAGGTGGCAAGAATGATGAGAATAATTGGGCAGAAGGTGTTAGAGAAAACTCTGGACCAAATGGGTGAAGGAAGAGAAAGATCCCATAGAAATAAACAATGGAAAAAGTGAGGATAAGGTTGGTGAGATGGAAAGAAATGACAGGAAGAAGGAGGGAAATTGTCAGGAGAAATAATGAAATAGTGCAAACATTGAAAGTAAAAATGTACGTAGAAAACAAACATGCTAGTCTAGAAATTCCCTCACATAACATGTTTTAAGTTGTGTGTTACAATTGAATTGCAGCATAAAATTGATCAGAAACCATTATGTATTGAAACCTTTCAACATGCGTTTTGTAGCAGGACTTGGATTAACACATTCTTCTGCATTATACATGAAGTAGGAGGTATGTTCGAGGTTGATATCAATGTTTGTGCAACTTCTGATTGATGGCTTTCTCCAAAATTGATTAAAGTGCATGCAATTACTACAGACTGCAGACTACCCATGCGACGTTCGTCCGCAGTGCATAAACAAGACTGCACATTTCCTATTTAAAGATATCATCGTTAGTGTAGGTTTGTTGGGAACTGAGTCAGAAGAGTGTTCCTTGCAGTAATTGGGCTGTAAACTCGACCTAAGACTCCGTCAGTTTGGGATAACACATAGGTCAGAGAGCCAAGCACTCAACTCGCTGCAAACATTGGGCAGGTACAGAGCCTGAAGTCCCACACCGCTAAAGGACATTCCTTTAGGAAGGAGATGGGGAGGAGTTTCTTTAGTCAGGGTGGTGAATCTGTGGTATTCTTTGCCACAGAAAGCTGTGGAGGCCAAGGCAATGGATATTTTTAAGGCAGAGAGATATAGATTCTTGATTAGTACAGGTGTCAGGGGTTATGAGGAGAAGGCAGGAGAATGGGATTAGGAGGGAGCGATAGATAAGCCATGATTGAATGGCGGAGTAGACTTGATGGGCTGAATGGCCTAATTCTGCTCCTATCCCTTATTACCTTATGACCTCCAGGTTCAGGTTCAGGGTCAGCTATTCTCCTACAACTATTAGGTTCTTAGACCAACCCGCACAACCGAATCCTACAACAATCCTCTTCAACAAAACATGATGAATCCTCTCTTGCACCACCATGGATACATTTCTGTTCTAATTCTGTTTTGTATTAATGTCTTGTATTATTTTACACTGTTTTTTTTCACTGTCTTACAGAATTTATTTGTGATTTAGATCTTAGAACATAGACAATAGAACAGTACAGCACCAGAGCAGGCCTAAGATTGACACAAAAGGCTGGAGTAACACAGCGGGTCTGGCAGCATCTCTGGAGAAAAGGAATAGGTGACATTTCGGGTCAAGATCCTTCTTCAGACTGTCAGGGGAGAGGGAAACGGGAGATATAGGCAGTGATGTAGAGAGATGTACAACAAATGAACGAAAGTTATGCAAAGAAGGAACAATGGTAAAGGAAACAGGCCATTGCCAAGTGAAAATGACTTACAATGACTCAACAAGACGCCTTTGAAGCTGGTGGAGGGATGGAGAGAGAGAGTAAGGATTAGTTGAAGTTATAGAAATCAATATTCATGCCACTGTTGTAAGCTGCCGAAGCAAAATATGAGACGATGTTCCTCCATATGAGACAATGAAGGAGGCCCAGGAATGAAAAGGTCAGTGTGGGAATGGGATAGGGAATTAAAGGGTTTGGCAACTGGGAACGGCCCACAATGTCTATGCCAAACATGACACCAAGACCATCACTTATCTATCCACACACAGCCCATATGCCTCCATTCCCTGCATAGATATGCCTTCACAAAAATACTTTTAAATGCCACTAACCCATCAGCTTCAACCACCACCCCCTGGCAGTGCATTCCTCGCACTCACCACCCTCTAGGTAAAATCGTGCCCCACATACAGTATTTCCTTAAAACGTGTTCTCCTCTCACCTTAAAGCTCTGCCTTTTATGTATACACTTGAGCATAGGTTTATGTATCATTTATGTATTCTGTATTATCTGAGTCTCTGGCCCAAGGATGCATAGGCATCTTAATATTCCTGGGTACAGATGCTGTGGGCAAGGTAGGGGAGGGGGGGAAAGAGGATAATGCAGAATCCAAAGACATTCTATAAGTATTTTACTGCAAACAGGGTAACTAGAAAGGGAATAGGTCTGCCCAGTTAGCAAAGAGGTCATCTATGTATGGAGCTGCAGGAAATGGGCAAAGTCCGCAGTGAATATTTCTCCTCTGTTTTTACAGTGGAGAAAGGCATGAATACAAGGGACCTTTGGGAAAGTTAATGGCGATGTCTTGAGGACAATCTGTGTTACGGTTGGGGTGATGTTGGATTTCCTGAAACATATCTTGCCCAGAGTAGATGAATCGAGGACCAGAGGAGCCGATCCCTTGCCTGGGATCGACGCTCCAACTGCGGCCTGCAGTTTTCACCATCGAGGAGCTCGCAGTCTCGGTAGAGACCGATGTCGGGAAGCTCCAAACAACGCAGGGGTCAGATCGCCTGGCGGGGGCGAGCTGACATCGCCCCGATGCAGGAGCTTGATTGCCCCGATGTGGAGGGCCCGACAGCCAGCTGCGAGAGCCAAGATCGTAACGTTAACGGAAGGCTTGGGCCCCCGACTGTGGGAGAACTTAGAAGGGAAGAGATTGAACTTTATTTCGTCTTCCATCACAGTGAGGAATGTGGAGAAGTCGCTGTGGTGGATGTTTATGTTACAATGTATTTTGTGTGTCCTGTTGCTTTTTATTGGTATGACTGTATGGCAAAGGAAATTCCTTGTATGTTGTAAAACATACTTGGCTATTAGAGTATAATTATGATTTGTTTGAGGTGAAGAGGAAAATATTTAATAGGAATCTGAGGGGTAACTTTTTCACACAAAGGGTGGTTGATGTATGGAACAAAATGCCAGAGGAGGTAGTTGAGGCAGGGATTATCCCAACATTTAAGAAGCAGTTGGACTGGTACATGGATAAGACAGGTTTGGATGGATATAGACCAAATACTGGATGGTGGGACTAGTGTAACTGGGACATGTTCACCGGTGTGGGCAAGTTGGGCCAAAGGGCCTGTTTCCACACTATCACTCTGTGACTTTATATAAGGGGAGACACGTCTCCTGTGCCTAATCAGGTATTTCCAAGGACATTGTGGGGAACTGGAGAAGACTTTGCAGGAGCCATGGTTGAGATATATGAATCATCGTTAGACAAGGGTGAGGTGATGGTTGGTGTAGAGTGTGTAGCGGGGACTCTCAGTAGTCCAGCCAAAAACTAGTCAGACACGAGTTGTGTGCACTAGACGTGTTTATTCTCTCCAATACAGCTCCCTACTCCGCCCAGGTCACGGGCGTTGCCTGGCCTTAAATACCAACTCAGGTACCAACCCAGTGACTAGCGCCTCCCACACCAAGACGCCGCCCTCCAGAGCCGATGGTTCGTTGTGCCCTTGGGTTGCCACCAGGTGCCGCCACAAGGGTATCTAATGTTGTACCTCCATTTAAGAGGGGTTGTAATGAAAAATGGGGAAACTATAGACCGTAGACATAACATCTGTGGAAGGAAAATGATGTGTTAAGGTATACCTGCATTTGGAAAGTCAGGAGTTAATGAGGGATAGTCAGCATGGATTTGTGCTTGTTTTGAAGTAACCAAGAAGGTTGATGAGAGGAGTGCCACAGATGTAGTCCACATGGACTTCATCAGCCTTTAATAATGTTCCCCATGTAGGCTCTGGAAGGTCATAAGGTCATCAGGTCCTAAAGTAACATCCTTTAATTCTGAGGCTATGAACTCAGGTTCCAGACTCTTCCACGAGTGGAAAAGATAGATTCACCTTATCTATTCCCCTCATAATTTTATACACATTTATAAGATTCTTATTAGAAGACAGTTTCTTCCCAGCTGTTATCAGGCAACAGAATCATCCTATCACAACCACAGAGCAGTGCTGAACTACTATCTACCTCATTGGTGACTCTCAGACTATTCTTGATCAGTTTTTGCTGTCTTTACCTTGCACTAAATGTTATTCCCTTAACATGTATCTGTACACTGTAAATGGCTCGATTGTAATCATGTTTTGTCTTTCCGCTGACTGGTTGGCGGGCTCCAAAAGCTTTTCACTGTACCTATGTACACGTGACAATAAACTAAACTGAACTAAACTAAATTAGATTGGCTCTCACCTTTCTTCCCTCCTCGCAGCCTAACCGTGCCCCTGTTCAGGCCCCTGGCAACCTCTCTTTAGGTTTTGCATACAATATTTACAGTTTAATAGTATCTTTCCTATAGCACAGTGACCAAAACTGACCACAGCAAAACTAATGTTCGAACATCTATATACTCACCTCCCTGACCAATGAAGGCCGGAGTGCTGTTGTTTACCTGTGATGCCATTCTCAGGATCTTCATACTTGTACTCCTTACTCTCTCTGCTCAACAATATTCCCCAGGGTGCTACCATCGACAGTGAAGAATTTCTCCTAGTTTGACTTCCCAAAATGCAACACCTCATTACTTATCTGAACTAAACTCCATTTGCCTTTCCTTGGCCCACTTGCACAACTGATCAAGATTCCATTGTCAAGAGCCATGATACCACCTAGTTTAGTGTCATCTGCAAACATGCTGTTCATGTCTTGTACATTCTCATCCAAATTGTTGATAGAAATGAAAATTAGCGATGGGCCTGCACTGGTCTCAGAGGCACCCCACTGGTCACAGGGTTCCAGTCTAAAAAACAACCTTCCACCATAGCCCTCTAGTTCCTGTCATTAACATCAAATTTGCCTCTAGTTAAAATGTAGAAAAACCAAGGAACTGCAGATGCTAGTTTACAAAAAAGATACGTGCTGCCTGACCCAAACTCAATGCAAACTCAACGTTAGCAATTATTTCAAGAGGGCTTACATACAAAAACAGGGATGTAATGCTGAGGCTGTATAAGGCGCTGGTATGGAGTGTTGTGAGCAATTTTGGGCACCATATCTGAGGAAGGATGTGCTGGCACTGGAGATGGTTCCAGAGGAGGTTTACGAGATTGATTCCCAGAATGAGAAGGTTAACCCATGATGAGCGTTTGTTGGCACTGGACCTGTACTCGTTGGAGTTTAGAAATATGAGGGGGAACTTCCTTGAAACGTACAGAATAGTGAAAGGCTTGGATTGAGTGGATGTGGATGTTTCCACTAGTGGGAGAGTCTAGGACTAGAGGTCATAGCCTCAGAATTAAAGGACGTTCTTTAAGGAAGGAGAGGAGGAGAAATGTCTTTATTCAGAAGGTGGTGAATCCGTGGATTTCTTTGCCGCTGAAGGCTGTGGAGGCCAGGTCAGTGGATATTTTTAAGGCAGAGAGATAGATTTTTGACTAGTACAGGTGTCAGGGGTTATGGGGAGAGACAGGAGAACGGGGTTAGGAGGAAGAAATAGATCAGCCATGATTGAGTGGCAGAGTAGACTTGATGGGCCGAATGGCCTAATTCTACTCCTATCAATTATGACATTATGACCTGCTGAGTTACTCGAGCACTTTGTGCTTGAATTCAGTCAGCTGGCTCACCCTGGATCACAAGTAATCTAACCTTAGTGGGAGAGTCTAGTGACCAGAGGTCATAGCCTCAGAATAAATGAGTTCGGTATTCCGACTGCGCATGCCCAGGTCCTAAGTCACTGGAGATAAACATTCTAGGCAGCTGAGCTGCTACGTGTAAACAGACCTGCGTTTCATCCTTGGTCAGGATCGAACCGGGTCTCCGGCGCTGCTCCAACGTCCGAGGAACCCGTTCCCCAATGGGCCGGGTCCGTCAGCTGCACCTCTCGCCCTATCCATTGGCTGTCGGTCAACCCCCTCGGTTCTGTCGAAAGCCGAGTGCTAGTCAAAATGCTGCAGTATCTCAGCGGGTCAGGCAACATCTCTGGAGAAGGTTCTCGACCCGAAACATCACCCATTCGTTTTCTACAAAGATGCTGCCTGGCCCACTGAGTTACTCTAACACGCTTTGTCTACCTTTGGTTTAAACCAGCATCTGCAGTTCCTTCCTACAGAGTGACGACTGTCCACGGGTAAAGGCGAGGCGGCAGGGAGAGAGATGGGTAGAGAGCAACTCGCTATCTCGGCTTCACCCCAGGTCCCAGACACCCCATCTCCGCAAGAACTCCCTGGTGTTAGGAAAATCCCACCAACCCCATCCCTCCGCCCCGCACAGGAGGGAGGGACCGGGGGACATTGCCCGCCTCGGCAACCATCGTGCAAACCCCGGCACTCCCTGCGGAATGTTAAACTAAAAACACATCTTAGAGCAAAACACATACACACACGTTTTTCACCCCCTTCTCTCTCCCCCCACCTCTCACTGTCTCTCCACCGGTCCAGTCTCTCCCCCTGTCTCCCACTCACATCTGCCCCCTCTGTCTCGCAGTTCCACCCCGCTCTCCCACTACCTGGCACCCCCGTTCACTTTATTTTCCTCAAATGAACTTTGACAAATCCCATGATTTCTTGCGTTTTTCGGAATACCACTCGCTTATTAAAGGAAATTCCTTAAGGAAGATGAGAGGAATTTCTTTAGTCAGAGGGTGGTGAATCTGTGGAATTATTTGCCACAGAAGGCTGTGGAGGCCAAGTCAATGTATAATTTTAAGGCAGAGATAGATAGATTCTTGATTAGTACTGGTGTCAGGGTTATGGGGAGAAGGCAGGAGAATGGGGTTGAGAGAGAAAGATAGATCAGCCAAGATTGCATGGCGGAGTAGACTTGATGGGCCGAATGGCCAAATTTTGCTCCTATCACTTATGAACATTTATGAATTATTGTATAATCTCTGCACTTTTACCTTACATAGTTTTAATTTTGAATTTTAATCTTTGGCATTATTCATGTGACTTTGTCTGGTTCGGTACCAGTAATCAACCCTGCAGTTTCCATGAAAGCTGAACTCTAAATTTAAATAGTACTCACTCTATACTGTGAGATGGGTTTGGATATTCCCTAGTGACCACTCAGCCTGTGTAGAGGGATGAATCCTGCCACACTGTGTTGTCAAAGTATTCCCTGAGCCTTCTTCCTTTACAATGTGAAAAAGACATGTTGCAATCTTACTGATCTACACTTTACACTGGCTGGTGAACTGACTGCCGTTGTCAGATAGAAGGCGTGCAGGGAGAAATGGTGTTGCAATTTCTGGATAACCGCTTAGTTGTGATGATTTGGAGTAGCTCAATGTCAAACCAGACCGAATAAGAGTCGCCAAGAACAAGATATTGTGTCCCATGCTATTCGAATATGTCGATGGCTATCGTGGACCATGGTAGAGGAGAAGCAGTAAGGGCTGCTTCTGCTGGTGTGGCGTCAGGCTTTTGTAGATGGCGCAGACTTCAGTTTTGTCACATATATACTTGGCCATACCAGGCCAGTAAAACATGCTCTGAGCCCATTTCAAGGTTGCCTCCACGCCGGGGTGGCCCCTGTAGACGGCGTCGAAGTACTTGTCCCGGAGGACGGCTGGGACAACTGTCTTGTGGCCCTTGACTATAATCCCGTCCTGTATCACCAGTTCATCGCGAACCAGGAAGTATGGGCGGATCGCGAGTGGGGTACTGTGTTGTTTATCCGGCCAGCCCCACCAGATGACTGCAGACAGCAATTGTAAAGTCTCGTCAGCAGCCGTGTGCTCTGCCAGGCTGCTTAGGCAATCAGTGGGAACATACGATACCTTCATTACAGAGAACTGGTCCTGTTCAGAGAGTAGTTCTTCGCTGGTTTTGCTTGGGGCCCTTGATAGTGTGTCAGCTATGTGCATGTCCTTGCCTTTTTTATAGACAATGTTGAAATCAAAACGTTGCAGCTGCATCATCATCCGTTGCAGGTGAGCCGGAGCAGCGTGAATGGGTTTATTCAAGATGGTGACCAGCGGCTGTTTCTATAGTCACAGACTTCCCAAAAATAAAGTCTTTGAATTTCGTGCAGGCGAAAACCACTGCAAGTCATTATTTTGCAATCTGGGCGTAACGTTGTTCAGTATTGGTTAGTGTGTGAGAGGCATATGAAACAGACTTGCAGTCGCCATCAGTAGTGGTCTGCAGGCAAGCAGCGCAAGTCCGTACTGGGTGCATCACATGTGAGTGTTACGGGTAACTCCAAAGCGAAATAGGCGAGGGTAGGTGCGCTGGCCAGCTGCAGATTGAGGATATCAAAAGCTCTTTGGTGCTGAGGATACCAGCACCATGCAGTGTCTTTGTGTGTCAGTTCCCACAAGGGGGCAGATATATCGCTGAGGTTGGGAATAAATTTCCCCAGGTAGTTGACCATTCCAAGGAACCTTTGTAGAGTCATAACTTCAGTAGGAGCTGGCATTTTGTTGATAGCAGTGGTCTTCGATGGGTCTGGTCTGAGACCATCACTTGTGAAAACATGTCCGACGTAGGTAACTTCTGGGACCCGAATCTTGCACTTCAGGGGATTGAGTTTGAGCTGGATGTCTTTGGCGTGATCCAGCACTTTCATCAGATTAGCGTCATGCTCAGGCAAGCCGCGCCCGTAAACGAGAATGTCAAAAACTTTGCACAACGATGGGACTTTCGACAGATCACCAGCAGCCCTGAGTTTCCGCAGTCCAATGGATTCGCCGAACGAGCCGTCCGAAGCGTAAAACAACTAATGGAGCGTTCTTACCTTGCAAAATCTGGCATCTACCTGGACCTGCCCAATTTAAGGAACATTGCTAGGGATCTCATACTGGGTTCCCCAGCCCAACGACTGATGTCTCGCCAAACCTACACTACCCTATGCAAACGCTAGAGGACGTTGCTGCTCAAATAGGCCATGCATCAGCATTCTCCATTCTGGATGCCAAAAGTTCATTTTGGCAGATTCCGCTGGACCCAGACTCGTCCAAGCTTACTACATTCGGCACCCCCTTCGGCTGTTACAAATTCCTGAGAATGCCCTTTGGCATCAACTTTGCAGCAAGATTTTCCAGCGCACGATGGAATAACTATTTGCGGCGTATCCAAGGTGCCAGAGTCAAGTTCTGGTCTCCGATTGGACGCGTGAGTTCAAATACCACTTCTGACACCATGTAATGATTGGAATATTACAGACCTCAAAATACAACACATATTTATTAAAGTCCACTTACAGCATTGGTCTGCAGAACGTTACAGTACCCAACAGCTACTCAGACAGAATTACGTAAGCAAGCTCTTGGTAATATAAATCGCATATTAGGCAGAGCAACTATTAAGTAGCACTACAATTGGTTGGTAGGAAATAACCAATCTACAACCTTCCACTGCACTATGTTCATACTAAACAAGAGAAGTAAGTGCTGGAGTAACCCAGCGGGTTAAGCAGCATAATGCTTAAGAAAGAACTGCAGATGCTGTTAAATCGAAGGTATACACAAAATGCTGGGGTAACTCAGCGGGTGAGGCAGCATCTATGGAGAGAAGGAATGGGTGACGTTTAAGGTCGAGACCCTTCTTCAGACTGATGTCAGGGGAGGGGGTGGGACAAGGAAACAATGTAGGTGGAGACAGTAAAACTAATGGGTGAACTGGGAAGGGGAAGGGAATGGAGAGAAAAAGTAATTGCTGCCTGTAAACTAATCATAGTAGAATAGCATCATTAACCCCACTTTACTGTATGATTCATACTAACACACCCACTTCCTATACTGGTCAGTCTTGGAAGTGGTAACGATGAATTAACAACTAACAACCTGCTGTACTGCCATAATATGGGTACTGATTAAAGATAATCTTGATTTCCAGAGTGTGCAGTTTGCTTATTTACAGTGCTGTTCCTCCAATTTGCACTGGGCCTCACTCTGTTCTCATTCTCCTCCTTTAGTTTAGAAATTCAGCGTGGAAACATGCCCTTCGGCCCACCGAGTCTGCACTGACCAGCGACCCTCGTACATTAACACTATCCTACACACACTAGGGGCAATTTACATTTATGTCAAGTATACAAACCCAAACCAATTAAACTACAAACCTGTATGTTTTGGAGGAAACCAAAAATGTTGGCGAAAACCCACGAGAATGTACAAACTCCGTACAGGCAGCACCTGTAGTCGGGATCTAAGCCGGGTCTCTGGCGTTGCAAGCACTGTAAGGCAGCAACACCCTGCCACCTTCTCCTTCTCCTTTTCTCTGCTGGATTTAAGTCAATAAGACATATTGAATCATAGCAGGGCGTGAGGACTACTCTTAATCTTTGCATCCAGTTCTATAACTGCTGCCCACACAACATAATTTTGATGTATGGTACGTCTTGTCCTGCTTTGTTTTGGCTTTGCTCTAATTCCCACATAATTTGCAATAATAACAATGCCTACAAACATAACACACAAAACCAAACCATCCAATCCATCGGGGGGTTTTCTGCCTCCCGGCTGGATAATCCCATCCAACCCTGTATCGCTTTCTCTATCCGGTCGGCACGGACTCGATGCGCTGAAAGGCCTGTTTCCCTGCATCTCTAAACCTAAAACTATGTTCACATCTAATGTCAGTTTTATAATTTGTAAATTGTATTAGATGTTCATCACTAATTCACACAAGTACATGGAGGAGCAGCACCTCATATTTCACTTGAGTAGTTTACACCCCAGCGATATGAACATTGACTTCTCCAATTTCAGATAGTCCTTGCTTTCCCCCTCTTTCCCCTCCCCTTCCCAGCTCTCCCACAGCCTACTGTCTCCGCCTCTTCCTTTCTTCTTCCTGCCCCCCACCCCCACATCTGTCTGAAGAATGGTCTCGACCTGAAACGTCACCTAGTCCTTCGCTCCATAGATGCTGCCTCACCCGCTGCGTTTCTCCAGCATTTTTGTCTACCTTAGCCCTTCTCCAATGTCTCCATATTGTGGGGGAGAGGGCGTTTGTTTAATCAGCCGGTTGCTGTACATTTTGAACAAGTCTATCTGAGCTGCCACAGAAATATTTCTAAGGTGACCTATCTTTGCTGCTACATGAATAAATGGATCGACAAGCTTTACCAAAAGGACTGCCATTACATGATCTTTATGTAGATGTTGCTAATTTAAACTATTGCTTTGCTCGAAGGTACTTTTAATCTGTTTTACAATCTTTAATTCACTATCCATCGTTACTCATTCAGTTCTATTCTAAGCCCGTACTGCTGCATTAACTCCTGTTACTATGTCATCAGTCAAATTCATTCACTTGCTCTTTTCCTGTGGAATTTGTGTTGAGACCACAACAGCAAGTGAAGCTTGCCACTTTCCTGATTCTTCAAGCATAGTGTCATAGAGACATGGAGTGATACAGTGTGGAAACATGCCCTTCCGCCCCAACTTGCCCACACCAGCAAACATGTCCCAGCTACACTAGTCCCAGCTGCCAGCATTTGGTCCATATCCCTCCAAACCTGTCATAGAAACATAGAAACATAGAAAATAGGTGCAGGAGTAGGCCATTCGGCACTTCGAGCCTGCACTGCCATTCAATATGATCATGGCTGATCATCCAACTCAATATCCTGTACCTGCCTTCTCTCCATACCCCCTGATCCCTTTTGCCACAAGGGCTACATCTAACTCCCTCTTAAATATAGCCAATGAACTGGCCTCAACTACCTTCTCTGGCAGAGAATTCCACAGATTCACCACTCTCTGTGTGAAAAATGTTTTTCTCATCTCGATCCTAAAAGACTTTCCACTTATCCTTAAACTGTGACCCCTTGTTCTGGACTTCCCTAACATCGGGCACAATCTTCCTGCATCTAGCCTGTCCAACCACTTAAGAATTTTGTAAGTTTCAATAAGATCCCCCCTCAATCTTCTAAATTCTAGCGAGTACAAGTCGAGTCTATCCAGTCTTTCTTCATATGAAAGTCCTGCCATCCCAGGATTCAGTTTGGTGAACCTTCTCTGTACTCCCTCTATGGCAAGAATGTCTTTCCGCAGATTAGGAGGACAAAACTGTACACAATACTCCAGGTGTGGTCTCACCAACTGTACAACAGCAGTAGAACCTCCCTGCTCCTATACTTAAATCCTTTTGCTATGAATGCTAACATACCATTCGCTTTCTTCACTGCCTGCTGCACCTGCATGCCTACTTTCAATGTCTATTGTGTCATGACCCCCAGGTCTCGTTGCATCTCCCCTTTTCCTAATTGGCCACCATTCAGATAATAGTCTACTTTCCTGTTCTTGCCACCAAAGTGGATAACCTCACATTTATACACATTATGCTGCATCTGCCATGCATTTGCCCACTCACCCAAACTATCCAAGTCACCTTGCAGCCTATCCATATTAGATTTAGATTTAGATTTAGATATAATTTATTGCCACACAGCCAGGCTGGTGGAAATTTGGGTTGTCTGCAGCGATACAATAATAAAGAACACACAACCACAATAAAACTGTAACACAAACATCCACCACAGCATTCATCACTGTGGTGGAAGGCACAACATTTGGCCAGTCCTCCTCCATTTCCCCCCCGTGGTCAGGACCAGAGTCCAGAGTCAGTCCAGGATCGGCTCTTCCTCACCGGAGACCGCGGCTTTAAGTTGTTGTAGGCCGCAGACCGGCGGTCAAGATTTAAGTCCCCGCCGCAGCCAGAAGCACCGTAGACTGCAGGGCCGGCGGTCGAAGCTCCCCTCCAGGGGTGATGGTAAGTCCATGCCGGACCCGCGGTAGAAGTCGGCCGCGGGCCGGCAGTGATGGCTTCTTCTTCCCCCGGGTCCCCCACGAGGGATCCCGGGCTGTAGACGCCGCACCAGCTGGAGCTCTGCAGACCGCGACTTCAAGCCGCGACTTCAGGCTGCCGGCTGCCCCGGGCCAGCGAAGCGGAGCGCTCCCCTCCAGCGAGCCCCAGCGAGGGCTCACCCGCTCCACGCCGAGAGTCCACGCTGCGCCCGCCGCTGAAGCCCCGGGCGCGTCTCCGGGAAAGGCCGCGTCGATCCTTGATGTTAGGCCACGGGGGAGGCGACCTGGAAAAACTCGCCTCTCCGTGGAGGAGGCGACCGAAGCGGTTTCCCCTCACCCCCCCACACCACCCCCCACACAAAACACACAAAGAAACATTAAATACAGACTTTAAAACATACTAAAAAAAAAAAAAAAAATTGAAAAACTGACGAGCTGCATGACATGGCTGCTGCCAGAGCAGCTCCCCCTCCGAATTTACCCGAATATCCTACCCATGTTCCTGTCTAAAGGCTTTTTAAATGTTGGGATAGTCCCAGCCTCAACTACCTCCTCTAGCAGCTTGTTCCATACACCCACCACCCGGTTGTGTGAAAATGTTACCCCTCAGATTCCTATTAAGTCTTTTCCCCTTTCACCTTACATCTATGTCCTCTGGTCCTCGATTCACCTACACTGGGCAAGGGACTCTGTGCATCAACCCGATCTATTCCTCTCATGATTTTATACACCTCTATAAGATCACCCCTCATCCTCTTGTGCTCCAAGGAATAGAGTCAGAGCCTACTCAATCTCTGCCTATAGCTCAGACCCTCTAATTCTTCACTCTTCAAATTGAATTCCTGGAAGCTTCCCATCCTTGCCAGTAAACTACTCTGCTGGTGGTCACATATTCTTTGTAAGCCCATGGCCATATCACTACCACCCACTCCATCATGCCACATGATCTAATTTAAACTAACTAGAATTGCCTGATGCAGTTCATCTGGATATTAAATCTGATTTGGTGGAATCAAGGTTCTAGTATTTTTGCTTTTTCTTCATTTGTGCAATTTGTATATAGCTCTTGGACATGTTATGACTTTACAGGAATGATCCCAGGAATGAGTGGGTTAACATATGATGACGTTCGACGACACTGGGCCTGGACTTGCTGGAGTTTAGAAGGATAAGGGGGTACCTTATTGAAACTTACCGAATAGTGAAAGGCCTGGATAGAGTGCATGTGGAGAAGATGTTATGGGAGAGTCTAGGACAAGAGGTCTTTGCCTCTGAATTAAAGGATATTCCTTTAGGAGGGAAATGAGGTGGGATTTTTTTAGTCAGAAGGTGTCAAATCTGTGGAATCCATTACCACAGGCTAAGGAGGACGACTCTTATTCTGTTGTGTATTTAATTTAATTTAATTATTTAAGTGTAATGGCTGGGACGTTAGTGCAGTGCGCATGCTGCAGGATGTGGGAAGTCAGGGGCACTGCTGGTGTCACCGGCCACTACACCTGTGGGAACTGTATACAGATGCAACTTCTCAGGGACCGAGTTAGGGAACTGGAGCAACAGCTGGATGACCTGCGGTCCATCCGGGACGACGAAAGCTTCCTGGACAGGACCTAGAGTCAGGTCGTCACTCCAAGAGTGCAGGGGAGGTGCGACGGGTAGGGACGGAAAGAAAGTGGATGAAGTGGGTGCAGGAGACCTTGGTGGAAGTTCTTCTTGCAACCAGGTACACCCTCTTGGGAGCTGTCGGGGCAGACGACGCTTCCGGCGGACAGGTCTGTGACTCGAATCCAAGCGATGATACTCAACCGGCGAGACCAACATCAGGCAGAGACTCGAGGATGGTGTGTTGCCTCCCTGGTGCCAGGGTCCAAGATGTCTCGGACCGACCAGAACATCCTCGAGAGGGAAGGTGAGCAGCCGGAAGTGGTTATGCATGTCAGAACGAACGACATCGGGAAGAAGAGGAAGGAGGTTCTGCAACATGAGTTAGGAAGAAGACTGAAGAGCAAGACTTCTAGGGTGGTTATCTCTGGATTGCTTCCAGTAGCTCGTGCTAGTGAGGACAGGAACAGGGAGATTAGGGATCTGAATGTGTGGCTGAGGGGCTGGTGCAGGGGGCAGGGATTTAGATTTATAGACCACTGGGATCTCCTCTGGGGTACTGGTGACCTGTACAAAAGGGACGTGTTACACCTTAACTGGAGGGGGACCAACATTCTGGCAGGCAAGTTTGCTAGTGCTACACGGGTGGGTTTATACAAAATAGTGGTAGGGAGGGGTTGACAAATTGGGAGTATAAGGATGAAGATAAAGGGAAAGAGAGTACAGGAATAGTTATGAAAGACACCCGAATTAATGGGATGGAAAGTTCAAGAAGGGATAAGAAAATAGGGTCAGATGAAATAGGACCCGGTGTGCGAGGGGAGATGAATACCGAATTATAAGTGTTATATATGAATGCACAAGAAATAAAGTGGATGAGATTGAGGCTCAGTTCGAGATTGGCAAGTATGATGTTGTGGGAATTTCAGAGACATGGCTGCAAGAGGATCAGAGCTGGGAACTGAATACTCAGGGGTCTACGTCCTATTGAAAAGACAGACAGGTGGGCAGAGGGGGTGGGGTAGCTCTGTTGGTAAGGAATGAAATTCAGTCCCTTGCGAGGGGGTGATATAGAATCTGAAGATGTAGAGTCATTGTGGATAGAACTGAGAAATTTTAAGGGTAAAAAGACCCCAATTGGAGTCCCCAAATGGGGACCCCAAAAGACCCAAATGGGGCCCCCAAACAGTAGCCTGGATATAGGGTGCAAATTGCATCAGCAGTTAAAATTGGCATGTAGCAAAGGTAATGCTACCATAGTTGTGGGAGATTTCAACATGCAGGTGGACTGGGAAAATCAGGTTAGTACTGGACCCCAAGAAAGGTAGTTTGTGGAGTGCCTCCGTGATGGATTCTTGGAGCAGCTTGCAGAGGAGCCTACCAGGGAGAAGGCAATTCTGGATTTAGTGTTGTGAAATGACCCGGATTTGATAAGGGAACTCAAAGTAAACGAACCATTAGGAGATAGTGACCATAATAAGGTAAGAGAAGGTAAAATTGGAAATGTTAGTATTGCAGTTGAAAATTGTTTTGGGGAATAAGGAAATGGCAGATGAGATGAACAGATAGTTTCTGTCTTCACAAAGGAAAACACAAAAAATCTCCCCGAGGTGACAGAGGATCTGGGGTGATGGAGGAACTGAAGGATATTCACATTAGTCAGGAAATGGTGTTGGGTAGACTGATGGGACTGAATGCTAATAAATCCCCAGGGCCTGATGGTCTGCATCTCAGGGTACTCAAGGAGGTGGCTCTAGTATTGAATGCATTGGTGATCATTTTCCAATGTTCTACAGATTCAGGATCAGTTCCTGTGGATTGGAGGGTATCTAATGTTATCCCACTTTTAAAGAAACGAGGGAGAGAGAAAGCCTGGATTATAGACCAGTTAGCCTGACATCAGTGGTGGGGAAGATGCTGGAGTCGATTATTAAATATGTAATAGTGGTGCATTTGGATAGCAGTAACAAGATTGGTCCAAGTCAGCATGAATTTAAGAAGGGGAAATCATGCTTTGACAAATCTTCTGGAATTTTTTGAGGATGTAACAAGTAAAATGGACCAGGGAGAGCCAGTGGATGTAGTGTACTGGACTTTCAGAAAGCCTTTGATAAGGTCTCACACAGGAGATTAGTGGGCAAAATTAGAGCACATGGTATTGCGGGTAGGGTACTGACATGGACAGAAAATTGGTTGGTGGACAGGAAACAAAGAACAGGGATTAACGAGTCCCTTTCAGAATGGCACCATGTGACTAGTGGGGTGCCGCAAGTCTCGGTGCTGGGACCACAGCTATTTACAATATACATGAACGATTTAGATGAAGGAATTAAAAGTAACATTAGCAAATATGCAGATGACACAAAACTGGGTGGCAATGTGAACTTGGATAGGTTGGGTGAGTGGGCAGATACATGCCAGATGCAGTATAATATGGATAAATGTGAGGTTATCCACTTGGGTGGCAAGAACAGGAAGACAGATTGTTATCAAAATGGTGTCCAGTTCGGAAAAGGGGAAGTATAACGAGACCTGGGTGCCCTTGTACATCAGTCACTGAAAGTAAGCATGCAGGTACAGCAGGCAGGAAAGAAAGTTAATGGCATTTTGGCCTTGATATCCAGAGGATTTGAGTATAGGAGCAAAGAGGTCCTTCTGCATTTATACAGGGCCCGGGTGAGAAAATACCTGGAGTATTGTGTGCAGTTTCAGTCTCCTAATTTGAGCAAGGCCATTCTTGTTATTGAGGGAGTGCAGCGTAGGTTCATGAGGTTAATTCCCAGGATGACGAGACTGTCGTATGATGAAAGAATGGAGAGACTAGGCTTTTAATATAGGATGGAATATAGGATGAGAAGAGATCTTATAGAAACATATAAAATTATTAAGGGATTGGATACGCTAGATGCAAAAAACATGTTCCCGATGTTGGGGGACTTCAGAACCAGGGTCCACAATTTAAGAATAAGGGATAGGCCATTTAGAACAGTGATGAGGAAAAACTTTTACACACAGAGAGTTGTGAATTTGTGGAATTATCTGCCTCAAAAGGCCGATTCACTGGATGCATTCAAGAGTGAGCTAGATAGAGCTCTTAGGGCTAGTGGAATCAAGGGATATGGCGAGAAGGCAGGAAAGGGGTACTGATTGTGGATGATCAGCCATGATCGCATTGAATGGTGGTGCTGGTTCGAAGGGCTGAATGATCTACACCTGCACCTCTTGTCTATGCATCTGTATCTAAGAAACCAAAGATCTCGGAGAAAACCCGCATGGTCACAGGGAGAACGTACAAACTCTGTACATACAGCACCCATAGTCAGGATCGAACCCGGGTCTCCGGTGCTGCAAATGCTGTAAGGCTGCAACTCTGCCGCTGTGCCACCGTGCTACCCCTACCATTGCACAGCTCTCTCCTTGTATCTGTAACATCTACTGCAGCCAATCCATCCCCTCCCGCCTCAATGCTTCTGATTCCCATTCCTCGTCTCACAGCACTGAGAAAGCTGCCCTTAAATCGCCCATCCTGGAACTCTCAGCTCTTTCTTTCTCACACATCACCACACTGCTCTGTGTGATTTGCAACACGGTTGTTCCAAATCCCTGCACCTCATCTCCATTCTTTTCTTTTACATTCTGTTTAATCTTTGACAACTCTTTCATCAAACTTGCTATCTCGGCACCTTCTGCAAACTTTCATCTTTTGGTGCTGCTTTATATCCTGCCTCACAAGCTTTTCATCTCCTTCCCACTGCTGTGTTTCCTTTTTTGTGACGTTTGGCCACAAACTCTAAATTTCTCTGCCCTGCATGTTAACAGCCACACACAACTTATCCATTTTCAAATCACCTTAGCCATGGGAGATTCTCCCCTTGCTATGAGTCTTCGATACGATCAGTCACAGACTCTTACACCAGTAATTTCTACAGTCCTGCTCCAGTGATCTCCTCCCTTCCCCACCTCCATCATTGGGTGCTGTTATATTCCAGACGGCAGAATGAATAACAACTTACACACTGGTTGCCTGGATCACGAGAGAGAGATTTATTACCCAACATTCCCTGCTTATATTGAACACCAACTCATTAACATATACATGAATACATTACACTGCTCTACTTTTTATAAAGTATTAAATCTAAGTACAATTTTGTTGTTGTGATACTTGATTTAAACCAGTATTTATCAAATCTTAAATGATAAACATAATATATTTATTTTACATTATCTACACATTTTTGTTTTACTTGTGCAGTGATTTATTTAACTTACAAACCTAACCTGACTACTGGTTTACGGAAGGTACACAAAATTGCTGGGGGAACTCAGCGGGTGCAGCAGCATCTATGGAGCGAAGGAAATAGGCGACGTTTCGGGCCGAAACCCTTCTTCAGACTGATAGGGGGTGGGGAAAGAAAGAAGGACAAAGGGAGGAGGAGGAGGAGCCCGAGGGCGGGCGGATGGGAGGAGACAGCTAGAGGGTGAAGGAAGGGGAGGGGGGGAGGGGACAGCACGGGCTAGCCAAATTGGGAGAATTCAATGTTGATGCCAAGGGGACGCAAGGACCCCAGACGGAATATGAGGTGCTGTTCCTCCAATTTCCGCTGGTGCTCTCTCTGTCCTGGGTCTCCTCCATTGCCAGAGTGAGCACCAGCGGAAATTGGAGGAACAGCACCTCATATTCCGTCTGGGGTCCTTGCGTCCCCTTGGCATCAACATTGAATTCTCCCAATTTGGCTAGCCCGTGCTGTCCCCTCCCCCCCTCCCCTTCCTTCACCCTCTAGCTGTCTCCTCCCATCCGCCCGCCCTCGGGCTCCTCCTCCTCCTCCCTTTGTCCTTCTTTCTTTCCCCACCCCCTATCAGTCTGAAGAAGGGTTTCGGCCCGAAACGTCGCCTATTTCCTTCGCTCCATAGATGCTGCTGCACCCGCTGAGTTCCCCCAGCAATTTTGTGTACCTTCGATATTCCAGCATCTGCAGTTCCCTTTTGAACACTGGTTTACGGATCCTGCCTGATCGGCTAACAGTAACAGGTGTAACAGGTTTAGGTATCGAATCAACTGTAGGCCTGTTTCGCTCTGTTTTAGTACCCTGACTTTGACCAGAGGAATCTGTTTCTTTGTCTGTACTAACTGAACTTTGTGTTTCAATCACAGCGGTCTCTTCCAACTCACTTTCAGATAAAAATTCAGGGATTAGGACTTCATGCTCTGTTTTTGGTTCATCTTTGGCTGGAATCATTTGATCAACATGAACACGTTTGATCCTATCTCCAACTTCAACTAAGTATCTTTTTGTTCCACACACTTTAAACTATTTTCCCAACATCCCATTTGTCTCGACCGGACTTGTTGGGAGGACTGAGAACACAAACCTGCTCACCTGGCTTGAAGTTCCTCTGCTTTTTGTGGGAGTCAAAATGGCGTTTTTGACTTAACTGTTTTTGCTCAACTCTCAAGGCCAAATTGGGTAGAACTAGACTTAGGTTTATTATTAACCTTCTCTTCATTAACAATTCTGCAGGTGAGTAACCTGTTGTTGTGTGTTGTGTGGTTCTGTACTTCAGCAAGAAACTAGCCAAACTACCCTGCAAAACCTGTTTCTTGAGAGCATCTTTGACAGATCTTTCCACCGCCCCGTTGGAGGCTGGATGGTATGGGGGAACACGTGTGCATGAACTCTTTGAACCGTTCTGAATGAAACTGAGGCCCGTTATAAGAAACAAATTCTTCAGGTAAACGATGGCATGTAAAAATTGATCTCAACTCATCTATGGTATTGTCAGTAGTAGTGCTTGACCCCATATGCTTAACCTCAATCCATTTGGAATGACTATCTACTAGTACCAGAAAGTGATCATTACCCTTTTCACAAAAATCTACATGAACTCAAAAAGGTCTACTTGGCCATGACCAGGGTTGCAGTTGTGTTTTTGGCGGTTTACTCCGGTAATTTTGGTAGATGCTACATTTGGTCACAAGTGTCTCAATGGCACTGTCAATACCATGCCAATACACAAAACTTATGGCAAATGACTTCATGCTTCCTATGCCAGGATGTTCGGCATAAAGTTCATTCATAGTTTTGTTTCTCAAAGACTCTGGTACCACCACTCTTTAACCCCACTTAATAGATCCCTGCTCACATGATAATCCATGGTGTTGATTATGGAAAGGCTTCAGCTCTGAGTTCAATCCACTATCGATTTTAGTCCAACCGTTCAATGTCTGTTCGTAGACCCACTTCAGCACATTGTCTTTCTCTGTTTCTGCAGCAATTTCTGTTGCAGTCACTGGAAAGTCTTCATCTACCACTTGCACTGTGTAGATTGAGTTCTCACTTCCCACGTCAGAGTTTTCATGGGGCAACCGGGACAACGCATCTGCAACTGTGTTGCACTTGGAGCTTCTGTACTCAACCTTGCAGAATTGCCCAGTGCTGCATCCTTGATGCCACCATGGAAGGTATAGCTGACTTGGGACCAAGTATCACTGGTAGTGGCTTGTGATCAACCACTAGGGTGAATGGTCTGCCGAGAAGAAACTGATGGAATTTCTTGATTCCTAACATGATGCTGAGTGCTTCCTTTTCTATCTGTGCATAATTACGCTCACTCGGTGATAGGGTGCGGGCTGCAAAAGCAATAGGCTTTTCCTGTCCGTCATTCATTATGTGGAAGATCACTGCACTTATACCATAACTTGAAGCATCACAAGTTTCATCTCACGTGTCGTATCGTAGTGAACAAGGAGTTTGTCACTTGCCAAGTTTTCCTTGCAGATGTCATATGCACATTGCTGTTCCTTTCCCCACGTCCATTTCACATCTTTTTGTTGCAGATGATGTAGTGGCTTTAGCACAGTTGCTAAATCTGGAAGGAATCGTGCATAGAACTGTACAATCTCAAGGAATGATCGTTAGCTCTGACACATTGTTGGGTTTTGGAGCATTCCCTATTGCTTCCACTTTCTCCTTCACAGGGAGAAGTCCGTTGACATCTACTTTGAGTCCAAGGTAGACAACCTCTGACTACGCAAATACACATTTATTTTGTCGCAGTTTGACATTGTGGCAGTTCAGTCATGTGAGAACTTGCTCAAGGATTTCCATATGTTCTACGATGCCCTCTGTGAATATCAGTAGGTCATCCTGGTTGCACACACAGTGCGGAATGCCTTGTAACATTTTGTCCATGACAGACTGGAAAATAGTCGGGGAGGATTTAACACCATAGGGCAGCTTTGTATATGAATACAAGCCCTGATGTGTGTTGAAAGTCAAGCACTGCTGACTTTCCTTGTCGACATAGAGTTGGGCATAAGCGCGAGACAAATCCAGTTTAGTGAAGACTCTTGCTCCACTAAGTTTTGCGTACAGATCTTGCGAGGTTGGTAATGGATATTGAGCATCATCAATGGCTTGGTTGATTGTGACTGTAGTCACCACATAGTCGAGCCTTGGGTATGTCCACAATTGGTGTTGCCCAGTTACTCTGGTTTGTCTTCAAGAGTACTCCATTCCGTTCTAACCTGTCTCCTAATTTGAGGAAGGCCAACCTTGTGATTTGGTCTCCTAATTTGAGGAAGGATATCCTTGTGATTGAGGCAGTGCAACGTAGGTTCACGAGATTGATCCTTGGGATGGCAGGACTGTCATATGAGGAAAGATTGAAAAGACTAGGCTTGTATTCACTGGAGTTTAGGATGAGGGGGGTTCTTATAGAAACACTATGGCCACTATGATGGGCAGTGTTACTGACTGACCATTATGCTGAACTTTACAGTTCATTTGTCCACGTCTCCAAAACTTCACCCGAGTAGGTTCTCAGCTTGACCTTACTCTCAAACAATGGTATCTGTGGGAACTTTGTTTCGTACAGGTCTTTGCTCATGACCGAACAATATGCTGCCGTGTCAATACACATATCGATTAACTGTTCATTTATCAATAGTTTAGTTTGAAAGTCCTTGCCTTGGCTATCTGTAGGCTTATCGATGTTGGTTGCATAAATGGTGTACGGGAACCCAAGTTCATTTCCATCCGGGTTCATCTCCAAGTAGTGAACTCCTCTCTGGTGTTGCCACTTGATTCCCACAGATTGTTGGTTTCCTGTTTTATGCTTGGCCCGACATGCTGAGGAGATATGGTCTTTCTTCTGGCATTTATAGCACTTGGCCATTTTGAACTGACAATAGTGGGATGAGTGATTACCGTTGCAACGATAACAACTGGCTGAACTCGGCTCCCCGCCATACTTTGGTTTTGGTTTAGTGCCACTTGGTTTGGCCATAAGCGCTGCCTTGTGACTGTAAACGGCTACTGCAGTCCGTGGTTGACGAAACTCGCGAGCATTCTTTGATGCCATCTCCATCGTGGTAGCAATCTTGCATGCTTTCTCGAATGTAAGATCTGGAGTGTTCATGAGTTTGGACTGAATTCGTTCATCCACTAGACGACAAACAAATCTGTTGCGTAGTGCGCGTCCGAGAAAGGCTCCAAAGTTACAGTGCAAAGTTAAGTTTTTCAAGACAACAATGTACTCATTGATTGTCTCATTCAGCTTCTGGTTTCTAGTGCCAAATGTAAAGCTTTCTGCAATTTCTTCATAATGTCATTGAATGGCACATCTTTTGTCTTTATGGGCGCAAGGAGATTCACGAGTGTGCCGTACACTTCAGGACCGTTCTCCATGAGCAGAATCACTTTCATGCATTTGCAAATGGCCTTATTTGTTTCAGTCACTATCTCTCCTTCACCACTAATCTCCATTATGTTGTTTGCCGTGAAAAACATGTTCGCTCTCTCCATATAGGAGCTGAACGGCTCTCTACTCTTGTCAAAAGTGCCAAGGTTTCCCATGTAGCCCGTGGACGCTGCCATCGTGTCGTTCTCTTTTTTTTAAAGTCCGTTCAAAAACCCCGATTTCCTCTCTGTTCTGGTGTAACAATTCACCTAAAACGTAGCTGTACAAAAGCTATTCAGTTTGAGGAACTCGACAAAAAAAAATCTCATACAATCCCAAGGACGGCATCTTGCCACGGAGACACAACATAGAGATAGCCTGACAAACTCTCGACAATTTGTCCAGCTGCTGTTTTAAACTACAGTCCCCTGCATTGAAGGTTCGGCAGCCTATTGTGTCCAGCTCGCAAACAACTGCGACACAACTCCATATTTACTGTTTAAAATGTTAAACAATACTGCATGTTGTAAAACAGTCCTGCACCGTATTTGAAGGATGAGTTCACAAACTCTATCCCATCCTCGTCATCAATTTTGTTATATTCCGGACGGCAGAATGAATAACAACATATACGCTGGTTGCCTGGATCACGAGAGAGAAAGTTATTACCCAACATTCCCTGCTTATATTGAACACCAACTCATTAACATATACATGAATATGTATGAATACATTACAGGTGCCAAATTTGTTGACGATTTATTCTTACACCTTTCCACTGGGATCAGCCAGGTGAGATAGAATTGAGTCAAGATTCACACAACATCATAATCCAAAACTCTATTAAAAGTTTATTCAAACTGACCAAACAGCACTAATGAAATAATATAAATACAAATCTACAAATAGTTTCATGTAGGATATTTTATGAAATTACCGAAGAATACTTGAAATAAAATACTACAAACTATTGCCTCCTGATATTCTGTACAATTCACAGCTTTACCACTTGACTGGGGTCAAGGAAAGAGTGTTCACGCGCGGGCGGCCCTGTTTCCACCAATCTTTCCACCATCAGGCACAAGAAGCACAAGATGCGCAATTTTGCCTCATACTGTGTTTTGTATTGAATTCTGTCTTTACTTTGTGTACTAGTCATGACTCTACTATTTATTTCATTCCCCTTACATGTTTTTCCTCTAACTGCTCAATTTTTGTAAAGTGTCCTTGAGACTCTTGAAAGGCGCCCATAAATAAAATGTATTATTATTATTATTAAGTCCAACACCTTTGTATGCAGATGCCGAGAAGTGTGTTCAGCTCTGGCTGAACAATTTCTAATCTTGATGTGGACTTGATAAGAACAAGACCATTTGACTGCAACCTCCAATATCTATTTCTATGTATAGAAAGGAACTGCAGATGCTGGTTTAAACCGAAGATAGACACAAAAAGCTGCAGTAACTCAACGGGCATCTCTGGAGAAAAAGAATAGGAGACGTTTCGGGTCAAGACCTTTCTTCAGACTGAGAGTCGGGGGGAA
Source organism: Amblyraja radiata (assembly GCF_010909765.2). Lineage (NCBI taxonomy): Eukaryota > Metazoa > Chordata > Chondrichthyes > Rajiformes > Rajidae > Amblyraja > Amblyraja radiata. The sequence continues at coordinate 36,778,428 of NC_045978.1, read as the reverse complement.
AGGGAAACAAGAGATATAGACGGGGATGTAGAGCGATATAGAACGAATAAATGAAAGATATGCAAAAAAAGTAATATTGTAAATGGAAACAGGCCATTGTTAGCTGTGGCCTAGGTGAGAACAAGTATCGACAATGAAACTCAAATGACGACTTTGAAGCTGGTACGACTTAGGTGGGGGAGGGAAGGAGAGAGGGAGGATACAGGGGTTACTTGAGGTTAGAGAAATCAAATTCATGGCTCTGGGTTGTAAGCTGCCCAAGCAAAATATGAGATGCTATTCCTGCAATCTCCATGACCGTCCATATTTCTCGTTTTCCTTTCGCCTGACTCTCAGTCTGAAGAGTCTCGATGCAAAACGTCACCTATTCCTCTCCTTCAGAGATGCTGTCTGGCCCGCTGCGTTACTCACTCCAGCATTTTGTATCTGGTCCTATGTACTTCCCTCTGACCTTGTACAGGGGTTCAATTCTACTCACCGTTCCCTTGTTAAATATTACACACTCTATACTACTTGATAATCAACTCTAATGTACACAGGGATCTGTCTTGTCCACTGTCGTTGGCAAGTTTGTTTATTTGTTTAGAGATACAGCATGGAAACAGACCCCTCGGCCCACCGAATCCACACTAACCAGCAAATGCCCGCACATTAACACTGCCCTACACATACGAGGGACACTTTTACATCTATACCAAGCCAATTAACCCATAAACCTGTGTGTCTTTGGAGTGTGGGAGGAAACTGAAGGTCTCGGAGAAAACCCACGCAGATCACGGGGAGAACGTACAAACTCCATACAGACAGCACCAGTAGTCAGGATCAAACGCTCTTCTTGGGCTTTACTCATGTTATAATACAAAAATCACTCCCATGACAATCTATTAACTTCCACTCCCCTCTCATTGCACCATCCTCATACACGTCACCTGTTCCAAGAACATGAGCTGCCGACGTATAAATATTCGATGTTCCTGCCTGAAGCACAATAAAGTATTTTCAAGGGCGAAAATTTTCAGCTTGTCAGCCTTCTGAAACTATGATAAGGAAACTTCACCTTTATGCTTATATTTACCACTTTCATCAATGCAGAACAAACTAATCACTTCTACCTGTGCAGAATAAATATCACCGGCAATTTGTCCTGCACCAGAAACATCAAAACAATGGCTGCGAAATGGCTCTACTTCCTTAGAAGGTTTAGGAAGTTTGGCATGTCCCCATCAGCACTCACCAAATTCTGCAGATGCCCTGCTGAAAGCATTTTATCGGGATGCATCACAGCATGGTCTGGTAATGACTCCATCCAAGTCCGCAAGAAATTGTAGAGAGTTGTGGACATAGCCCAGACCATCACACAAACCAACCTCTCTACCATGGACTCCATCTACACTTCATGCTGCCTTGACAAGACCACCAGCACACTCACGGACCGCTCTCTCCCCAAGCACTCACTCTTTTCCTCTCTCCCATCAGGCAAGATGTACAGAAGTTTGTAGATGCATACCTCCAGATTCAGGGGCAGCTTCTTTGCAGCTGTTATCAGGCAACTGAACCGTCCTCTCATCAGCTAGAGTGCGGTCCTGATCTCCAACCTTCCTCATTGGAGACCTTTGAACTATCTTTAATCAGACTTTATCTTGCACCAAATTATATACCCATTTCCCTGCATCTGTACAACATGGATGGGTTGATTAATATCATGTAGTCTTCCCATTGACTAGGTAGCATGCACCAAAATAGCTTTTCCCTGTACTTGTGTGCATGTGACAATAATAATCTAAATTGAACTACAGTAAATCATTGGTACACAAAAATGCTGGAGAAACTCAGCGGGTGCAGCAGCATCTATGGAGCGAAGGAAATAGGTGACGTTTCGGGCCGAAACCCTTCTTCAGACTGATAGCGGGTAGACAGGGGGTAGGACTGATAGACAGTAAATCATTAACTGTGTAAGTCCTGCCCTGGTTCCACATACATAAGAGCAACACTTTGCCCTTGTCAGAGTTAAATTCTATTTACTATTCCTTGGTCCACCTTCATAACTGATCAAGATACTGTTTCCTCACTGTCCAATGTACCAATAATGTTGGTGTCCTCTTCGGATAGTTTACCTAGTCGTGGTGAAGAGGCTTGCGTGACCCCATGATTCCAAGTGCGATGCCGTCGGAAGCACTAGCTTCTGGTAGGGCCACTCAGGGCGGTATGGTTGAGGATGAGAGTCCAGACTAAGAACGATCCGACCTCAACGGCGGACCAGGCGGATGAAGTTATCTTGAACTCAATGGCTATGAAGGCGGATGAAGTTATCTTGAACCCAATGGCTATGAAGGCGGATGAAGGCTGCAACAGATCTATCAGCTCCAATCGTCTTGGTTTCCTTGCCATTGGAATTAGTTGATTGATTTGTGAAGGACCATGTGCTTCTTGGAGTGCAACATCAAGTACACGTTAAACAAACACTTGCACAGGCGTCTTCGTTCTGTGAGCACCGCAAAACTTCTCAAGGGAAAGGCGACGGGAGCAGGCCACGAGATGTCTGGAAGCTCCTAGTCAAGAACCGGCACTGAAGCGGTGAATACTTGAATTAATCGCTCAACTTTGGGCAGAAGCAGGAAAGTTGTTCGGTAGCTGAATTCATGTCTGAGCAGCCCTATTTCTGCAAAGACACCTTAAAAGCCAGCATGAAGAAATGTGAAATCGACATCGACAATTGGGAAACCAATGCCAAGGACAGGAAACTCTGGCGAACCATTCATAGGGTAGCTGGAAAGAGAGGCAGCAACAACTAAAGCCCAATCTGCCATCTGGAACTGCTTGTCCTGAATGCCGAAGAACTTTCAAAGCCAGGACTGGACTCATAAGCCACCTGAGAGTCCGTAAAAACAACGGAACGCAAACATTATCCTCAACCTCGTAGGATAGCCACGCCGATTGTTGGTGTCAGTTGCAAACTTGCGAACAATGTTATTACATTGTCATCCAAACCATTAATGTAGATAACAAACAATGGTGGGTCTAGCACTGAACACTGCAACCTATTACTGAGCAGAGAAACAGCCAGATCGACTTCAATTAACCCTTCCTTTCCCTCTCTCCATCCCTCCCCATCCTAGTTCTAGCACCAGTCTCACTATTTTCCTAATTAAATTTTATCTTTGTGTGCTTTGTTGTTACCTTCGTTACCTAGTTAACAATGATCGATTCTACATTTTCCTTGATCCCCATCCCCTTTGATGTCTCATTTACACACTTTACCCTTCCATATCTCCGTGTCTCCCTCTCCCCTGACTCTCAGTCTGAAGGGGGGTCTCGGCCGGAAAGTCACCCATTCTTCCTATCCAGAGATGCTGCCTGTCCCGCTGAGTTACTCCAGCATTTGGTATCTACATCCACAAATACAATGTGATTTCTTCCTCTAAGCCAATTTTAAATCTATTTGGCTAATTCACCTTGATTCCAAGTGATCTAGTCTTCCATGTGATGTATCCAGACCAGCTAGCTATGCAGAACCTTGTCAAAGGCCTTGCATAAAGCTGCCCTGCCCTCATCAATGCTCTTGGGATCAACCTTGCTACTTAAGAACGCAAGAATTAGCACCAGGTGTAGGATACCCAGTCCTTAAACCAGCTCCACTACCCATCAGGGTCATGGTTGATCCTTGTACTTGACACCAATTTCCTGCACTATCCCCATAACTTTGTTAATATCCAATCATCAGATTTGAATTAACTCAGTACTTGAGACTCCACAATGTTCCAAGGAAGTTACTTCCAAATATCCACCACCTTTTGGGTGAAGAAAATTCTCACCTCAGTCCTGAATGGTCCATTCGTGCTTCTGAGACTGCGATTCTGGATTCCATAGTTGAGGGAAGCATTCTCCCTGTATCCACTCTAGTGACCCCAGTAAGAATTGTGCACATTTCAATGTGATCTCCTCGCATTTCTTGCAAATGCAGGAGAAGCCAGACCCTGTCCACTCATTCTCTTTTCATATTGCAATACCTTTAAGCCAGGAATCAGTCTGGTGAACCTTTGTGGCCTCCCTCTGCGGCAAGCAAATCCCTCTTTAGGAATGGCATCCAAAACACTAAATCATGCCCCAGGTGTGGTCTCACCGCAGTCCTATCTAATTGCAGTGGAATTCTCTAGACCTGTGCTCAACTCCTCTTGAAATAAAAGGGGAGGCATGGTGGCACAGTGGTAGAGTTGTTGCCTTGCAGTACCCGCAGTGCCCGCTGTGCCCACAGTGCCAGAGACCCAGGTTGGATCCCGACTACGGGTGCTGCCTGTACGGAGTTTATAGGTTCTCCCCATGACCGCAAGATTTTCTGTGAGATCTTCAGTTTCCTCCCACACTCCAAGGTGTAGGTGTAAATTGGCTTGGTATCAGTGAAAATTATCCCAAGTGTGTGTAGGATAGTGTTAATGTATGGGGACCACTGGTCGGTGCAGATTTAATTGGCCGAAGGGCCTGTTTCCGCAAAACTAAACTAAACTAAACTAAAAGCCACCTGACAATTTGCCTCTTATTTGCTTCCTTCACCTGTATGAGATAACAAGGATCTGCAGATGTTAACTGATGCCAAAGAGACACACAATGCTGGAGTAACTCAACAGGTCAGGCAGCACCCCAGGAGAACACGGATATGGCCATATTTCAATCTGTAATATTCTCAATCTGTAACTATTCGCAAACATTCAGCTTTTTTGCATCAGTCACAAAAGTGGATGACCTCACATGCAAACTCCACACAGACAACACCCAAGGTTAGGATCAAACCTGGAATGCTGTAACTGTATGTGTAGGAAAGAATTGCAGATGCTGGTTTATACTGAAGATATTCACAAAATGCTGGAGTAACTCAACGGGACAGGCAGCATCTCTGGATAGAAGGAATGAGTGACGTTTCAGGTTAAGAAGGGTCTTGAACTGAAATGTTACCCATTCCTTCTCTCCAGAGATGTTGCCTGTCCCGCTGAGTTACTCCAGCATTTCATATCTATGCCGAAACTGTAGGTTAGTCGTGCTAAACATGATGGCAATGTCTTTACTCCTATGAGCTTCTGGATATCTAAGTCACTGTTACTTAATCTTGAAACAATTAATCTTTAACTTTTTGCTATGACGTTGCTCTTCTCACAGTATTTTAACACCAGAAAATCCCCATTTGAACATTGCCACGGAAATGTAACTTTCTCCCCACAAATTGTTATTAATTCCATTTTATAAATTAAGGACAATTTAACTTAATACTGTGATCCTAAATTATATATCAGACAGAATTGCACATGATTTTTGGAAGTAGATTTCATTTGAAGTCGTCATTTATCAGGTTAAGTTCAGAGCATCATTTTCAATGTCAAGGTTTGCTGAAATAAGCAGAATCAGGACTCATCAGTTTCACGTACAATCGTTATATTTTTGTCAAGCAACTTCAATAGGTTCATTTAAATGCAAAATATTTCATCTTAATGCAAAGGTTTGCCCTGGTGCCCCTTGGGTGATTTTGGCAGGAATTATATCATGAGCTTTAAGTAAAGAGCCAATTCCTGCTATTTTTCTGATACATCTTACTCTTTAACCTTTTTGGCTTCTTCACTCTGCAAGTCTTGGCTACAACAACCTTTACCATATTAACTCCTTACCCACATTTGAGTTGAGTCAAAAATTTAAGAACTTAATGAGACGAGCTACAGCAGTGGTAAAGTTTGGACAGAATGCTGAGTTGGTCATTACTCCTTCAGAGCTCATCCGGAAATACATGGCAACTGTTTTTTATACTCTTTATAACATACACCAACTCTCCACTGTGAGTATGGAATGTGGAGTGGAGGTCATGTTGCAGTTGTATGAGATATTGGTGAGGCTGCATTTAGAGTATTGTTTTCAGATCTGGGCACAATGTTATAGGAAAGATGTTGTCAAGCAGGACAGGGAAGATTTACGAGGATGTTGCCAGGACTGGAGGGTGTGAGCTATAGGGAAAGGTTGAGTACGCTGGGACTCTATTCCTTGGAGCGCAGGAGGGTGAGCGGTGATCTTATAGAGGTGTACAAAAGAGGAATAAATAGGGTGGATGCATAGAGCCTCTTGCCCAGAGGAGGTGAATCAAGGGCCAGAGGACATAGGTTTAAGGTGAAGGGGAAAAGAATTAATAGGAATCTGAGAGGTATCTTTTTCACATGGTGGTGGGTGTATGGAACGAGCTGCCAGAGGAGGTAGGTGAGGCTGGGATTATCCCAATGTTTACAATACGGTTAGACAGGTGCATGGATAGGACAGATTTTTTTTTTTTTTTAATTTATTTTTTTTATTTTTTATTAGAAGTACGGTAAATTACAATAACACACAACACATATATCTTAATACATTTTTTGTACCGCTTCATTTTTTTTTTAAGCTTTAAGAAAAAGATAGAAGTAAGGAAAGTAAAGAAGGTGCGCAAGAGTCGTGAAGTGCAGGAGAGTGTTGGGAAAAGAAAGCCCCTTAGAAAAGAAGTTAGAGAAGGAAGTAAAGTAAGAAAGTAGACCCTAGAAAAGAAAGAAAAAGAAAGTAAGGACAATCGCTCTATTATAACATTAAACTCCGCAGAAAGACTACCAACCAAGTCTGTTTTTGTTGTTTTACCTCCCATTGCCAGGTCCTGATACCATTTATTTATTTATTTATTTTAAAAATTACTATTGCACCTCATGCTTGTAATAGGTCCATAAACGTAGACCACGTCTTTTGGAATTGGTTTGCTTTACCTGCTAAGAGGAATCTCATCTCTTCCAGATGTAATGTTTCAAACATATTTGATGTCCACATTTTTATTGTTGGTGTGGGCGCATTTTTCCAGAATTTAAGTATGAGCTTTTTTCCCATTATTAGCCCGTAGATAGGACAGATTTTGAGGGATATGAACCAAACACAGGCAGGTGGGACTAATGTAGCTGGGACATGTTGGCTGGTGTGGATAAGTTGGGCTGAAGGGCCTGTTTCCATGCTGTATCTCACTCTATGACTATATTACTCTATGTGGCAGACCAGAAGGCTGAAGGAAGCAAAGCTTCGAGGAGACCTTGAACGTGCGGTTTCTGTTCTGTTATGAGAGTTGATTTATCATTTATCTCTCCTCCAGAAATGTATAGGTTTTCACACTTTTCTTTTTTTATTGCTTTGATTTAGCCCCAAATGTATTAATGCCACCATTCGCTAAGGTTAATGCATTTATTGAAACGCATAGTTGATTTTATTTCATTTGGGCCAGGTACATTTTAAAACTGATGCAAACTCCCACGTTGATCTTGTGATTTTTGTAGAGGTTTGACTATTACCACAAATCAATGGAAATTACACCAAGCTCAGCGTGCAACACTGAAAAGGATTCATCCTTATCAACACAGGCACTTAAAATATTTATGGACACAGAATAGTAATGGTTGGTTTATCAAGACTTGCACAGAACTGTAAAGAATCGAACACTAATAATGAAGACTAACTCGCCCCGACTGTATAAATTATCCCACCTCCACCACTTGGTCCAAGATGTTGACATTCTGTGATGAAAAGGGCACAAAGTTGTAGAGTAACTCAGCGGGCTAGGTCGCATCACTGAAGAACATAGATAGGTGATGTTTCGGGTCGGGAGCCTTCTTCAGACTGGTTCTGGGGGTTGGGGAGGGAGATGGGGGAAGGAACACTGGAAGAGAGGGGGGGCGGCTGGATTACTGAGTGTGTGGCGGATAACAAGTGAATGCAGGTTTGGCGGGGTTTTGATAGGCAGATGGTTGGACTAAGGCCAGAGATGAGGATTGAACATTTGCGAATTGTAAAGATAGAGGAAGGACATAGGTGGAGGGGGAGGGTGGAAATAGGTGTAAGTTTAGGTGAGGCACGGGGAGAAGGAGGAAAGAGGATGGTGTGGGAGAGGAAGGGGAGATGGAGGTGTGGGGGGGGGGGGGGGTTAGAGGTTACCTAAAATTGTAGAATTCAATGTTCATACCATTGGGTTGTAAGTTACCCAAATGGAATATGAGGTGCTGTTCCTCCAGTTTGATTGTGGCCTCACTCTGTCAATGAATGAGGCCCAGGACAGAAACATCAGTATGGGAACAGGAGTTAAAATGGCTAGCAACCAGGAGATCTGGTAGACCATGGCGGACTGAGCACATGTCTTCAAGGTCCCTGGATGGAGGTCAGAGAGGAGGCATAGGGACAGGTGTTACATCCCCTGCAGTTACTGGGCAAAGTAGCTGGTGAGGGGTCGGTTTAGGTGGGAAGGGATAAACTAACCAAATAGTTGTGGAGGGAGCAGTCCCCGTGGAAAATGGTAGGGGTGGAGTTGGGAAGATGTGACTGGTGGTGGGGTCATGTTGGGGGTGACAGAAATGTCGAAGAATGATGTGTTGGATACGGAGGCTGATGGGGTGAGAGATAAGGACCACTATATATATAACATATAACATATAACAATTACAGCACGGAAACAGGCCATCTCGACCCTTCTAGTCCGTGCCGAACACGTATTCTCCCCTAGTCCCATATACCTGCGCTCAGACCATAACCCTCCATTCCTTTCCCGTCCATATAACTATCCAATTTATTTTTAAATAATAAAAACGAACCTGCCTCCACCACCTTCACTGGAAGCTCATTCCACACAGCCACCACTCTCTGAGTAAAGAAGTTCCCCCTCATGTTACCCCTAAACTTCTGTCCCTTAATTCTCAAGTCATGTCCCCTTGTTTGAATCTTCCCTACTCTCAGTGGGAAAAGCTTATCCACGTCAACTCTGTCTATCCCTCTCATCATTTTAAAGACCTCTATCAAGTCCCGCCTTAACCTTCTGCGCTCCAAAGAATAAAGCCCTAACTTGTTCAACCTTTCTCTGTAACTTAGTTGCTGAAACCCAGGCAACATTCTAGTAAATCTCCTCTGTACTCTCTCTATTTTGTTGACATCCTTCCTATAATTAGGCGACCAAAATTGTACCCCATACTTCAGAATTGGCCTCACCAATGCCTTGTACAATTTTAACATTACATCCCAACTTCTATACTCAATGCTCTGATTTATAAAGGCCAGCACACCAAAAGCTTTCTTTACCACCCTATCTACATGAGATTCCACTTTCAGGGAACTGTGCACAGTTATTCCCAGATCCCTCTGTTCACCTGCATTCTTCAATTCCCTACCATTTACCATGTACGTCCTATTTTGATTTGTCCTGCCAAGATGTAGCACCTCACACTTATCAGCATTAAACTCCATCTGCCATCTTTCAGTCCACTCTTCCAACTGGCATAAATCTCTCTGTAGACTTTGAAAATCTACTTCATTATCCACAACCCCACCTATCTTAGTATCATCTGCATACTTACTAATCCAATTTACCACACCATTATCCAGAACATTGATGTACATGACAAACAACAGTGGACCCAACACAGATCCCTGTGGCACCCCACTAGTCACTGGCCTCCAACCTGACAAACAACCATCCACCATTACTCTCTGGCATCTCCCATTCAGCCACTGTTGAATCCATCTTGCTGCTCCACCATTAATACCCAACCATTGAACCTTCTTAACCAACCTTCCATGAGGAACCTTGTCAAAGGTCTTACTGAAGTCCATATATACAACATCCACTGCTTTACCCTCATCAATTTCCCGAGTAACCTCTTCAAAAAATTCAAGAAGATTAGTCAAACATGACCTTCCAGGCACAAATCCATGTTGACTGTTCCTAATCAGACCCTGTTTATCCAGATGCTTATATATATTATCTCTAAGTATCCTTTCCATTAATTTGCCCACCACTGACGTCAAACTAACAGGTCTATAATTGCTAGGTTTACTCTTAGACCTCTTTTTAAACAATGGAACAACATGCGCAGTACGCCAATCCTCCGGCACTATTCCCGTTTCTAATGACATTTGAAATATTTCTGTCATAGCCCCTGCTATTTCTACACTAACTTCCCTCAATGTCCTAGGGAATATCCTGTCCGGACCTGGAGACTTATCCACTTTTATATTTCTCAAACGTGTCAGTATTTCCTCTTCTTTGAATCTCATAGTTTCCATAGTTACTCTACTTGTTTCCCTTACCTCACATAATTCAATATCCTTCTCCTTGGTGAATACCGAAGAAAAGAAATTGTTCAATATCTCCCCCATCTCTTTTGGCTCTGCAGCTAGCTGTCCACTCTGACTCTCTAATGGACCAATTTTATCCCTCGTTTTCCTTTTGCTATTAATATAGCTGTAGAAACCCTTTGGGTTTACTTTCACCTTACTTGCCAAAGCAACCTCATATCTTCTTTTAGCTTTTCTAATTTCTTTCTTAAGATTCTTTTTACATTCTTTATACTCCTCAAGCACCTCATTTACTCCATGCTGCCTATAATTATTGTAGATCTCCCTCTTTTTCCAAACCAAGTGTCCAATTTCCGATTTTTACTATTTCCTTTCAACCGAACAGGGACATAAAGATTCTGTACTCTTAAAATGTCACCTTTAAATGTACTCCATTTCTCTTCCACATCTTTCCCATAAAACAAAATGTCCCAATTTACTCCTTTTAAATCCTTTCACATCTCCTCAAAGTTAGCCTTTCTCCAATCAAAAATCTCAACCCTAGGTCCAGTTCTGACCCTCTCCATAATTATATTGAAACTAATGGTATTGTGATCACTGGTCCCGAACTGTTCCCCAACGCATACCTCTGCCACCTGACCCGTCTCATTTCCTAACAGGAGGTCCAGCACCGCCCCTTCTCTAGTAGGTACTTCTATGTATTGCTGCAAAAAACTATCCTGCACACATTTTACAAACTCCAACCCATCCAGCCCATTTACAGAATGTGTTTCCCAGTCTATGTGTGGAAAATTGAAATCTCCCACAATCACTACCTTGTGCTTACTACTAATATCTGCAATCTCCTTACATATTTGCTCTTCCAATTCTCGCTCCCCATTTGGCGGTCTATAATACACCCCTATAAGTGTTGCTACCCCTTTCCCATTTCTCAGTTCCACCCAAATAGCCTCCCTAGACGAGCCCTCTAATCTATCCTGCCAAAGCACTGCTGTAATATCTTCCCTGATAAGCAATGCAACACCTCCACCTCTTGCCCCTCCAATTCTATCACACCTGAAGCAACGAAATCCTGGAATATTTAGTTTCCAATCACAGCCCTCCTGCAACCATGTTTCACTGATCGCCACAACATCATACTTCCAGGTGTCAATCCACGCTCTAAGTTCATCCACCTTTCTTACAATGCTCCTAGCATTAAAATATACACATTTAAGGCAAGGCAAGGCAAGGCAAGGCAACTTTATTTATATAGCACATTTCATACACGAGGCAGACTCAAAGTGCTTCACATAAAAACATGTCATACAATAAATGAAATAATAAAATTAAATAAAATAGAAGAACTAAAAGAAAAGAAAAGCAAAATTAAAAATGTATTATAAAAAGTGCAAAAGTTAAAAGTGCAATGTAGTTAACATTTAGCTGAAAGCTAAAGTAAACATAAAAGTTTTCAATCTTGTTTTAAAAGAGGTCAAAGTTGAGGCAAGTCTTAAATCTTCAGGAAGTTTATTCCAACTATTTGTTGCATAGTAACTAAATCCTGCTTTCCCATGTTTTGTATTTACTCTGGGAATCACTAGCAGATTGGTTTCAGAAGATCTTAGCGGTCTAGAAGGCTTATATAGTGGAAGCATGTCAGTGATATACTTTGGCCCTAAACCATGTAGTGATTTATAGGTGAGCAGCAGGATTTTAAAATCAATTCTCTGACATACAGGGAGCCAATGTAAGGATTTAAGAATTGGTGTAATATGCTCAAATTTTTTGGTCTTTGTTAGAACTCTAGCAACAGCGTTCTGAACAAGCTGTAGCTGCCTGACAGTTTTTTTTGGAAGACCTGCAAGGAGACCGTTGCAATAATCTAGCCTACTATTAATAAAGGCATGTACAAGTTTTTCTAAATCTTGAGCTGACATGAGTCCTCTTAATCTTGCTATGTTTTTGAGGTGATAGTAGGCCGATTTTGTTACTGATTTGATGTGACTGTCGAAATTTAAATCTGAATCCATAATGACCCCAAGATTTCTGGCTTTGTTTGAAGTTTTCAGGGACAGAGAGTGAAGGTGTTGGGTTACTTTAAGCCTTTCTTTTTTAGCACCAAAAACAATTATCTCCATTTTGTCCTTATTTAGTTGGAGAAAATTTTGGCACATCCAGTCTTTGACTTGCTCAATGCACTGGCACAACAGATCTATGGGGCGATAGTCATTTGTTGATAGCGCTACATAGATTTGAGTGTCATCGGCATAGCAGTGGTGGTCAATATTATTATATCGCATGATTTGCCCTAGTGGGAGCATGTAGATGTTGAATAAAGAGGGCCCTAAGATCGAACCTTGCGGTACTCCACACGTCACGTTGGTTGGTTCTGATACAAAGTCGCCAATGGAAACAAAATAGTTCCTATCTTGTAAATATGACCTGAACCAACTTAAGACTGTGCCTGAGAGCCCCACCCATTTTTCCAACCTGTCCAAAAGTATTGAGTGATCAACAGTGTCGAATGCAGCACTGAGATCTAATAGCATTAACATTGAAACTTTGCCAGAGTCTGTGTTAAGACGGATGTCGTTTACAACTTTAATAAGTGCGGTCTCGGTGCTATGAAGAGGTCGAAATCCTGACTGGAAGTTGTCGTAGCAGCCAGTTGAAGCCAGGAATTGGTTAAGTTGCTGGAGGACAACTTTCTCAATGATTTTACTTATGAAAGATAGGTTTGAAATTGGTCTATAGTTGTTAATAATAGAGGCATCTAGGCTCCGCTTTTTTAAAAGAGGTTTAATAACTGCAGTTTTCAAGGCTTTTGGGAAATTGCCTGATTGAAGAGAGCTGTTAACTATTTGCAGTATGTCTATTGCTAGGCAGTCAAAAACATTTAAGAAACCCACCCTCTCTTATTCCCTGTTTATTGTCTTTTTCTTCTCTCTCCCCTACATTTTGGGTCAGAGTGTTACCATTCTCTGCCTCCTGCCTCACACACTGACTGCTAGCTTTCCCAATTCGAGTCCCTCCCCCCAACCATACTAGTTTAAAGTCTTCCCAGTAGCCTTTGCAAATCTCCCCGCCAGGATATTGGTCCCCCTCGAGTTCAAGTGCAACCCGTCCTTTCTGTACAGGTCGTACCTTCCCCAAAAGAGGTCCCAATGATCCAGAAACTTGAATCCATACCCACTGCACCAGTCCCTCATCCACACATTTATTCTCCACCTCACTCCATTCCTACTCTCACTGTTGCGTGGCACAGGCAGTAATCCTGAGATTGTTACCTTTGCAGTCCTTCTCCTTAACTCTCTACCTAACTCCCAAAATTCTTCTTTCAGGACCTCAGGCTCCTCTCCCTCCCATTTCAGGATTTCTTGGACACGTTCAGACACATCCCTGACCCTGGCACCAGGGAGGCAAACTACCATCCGGGTCTCCTGTCTGCGTCCACAGAATCGCCTATCCGACCCCCTGACTATAGAGTCCCCTATTACAATTCCCCTCCTCTTCTTTTCCTTACCCTTCTGAGCAACAGGACCGGTCTTTGTGCCGGAGGCCCGGCCGCTGTCACTGCCCCCAGGTAGGCTGTCTCCCCAACCCTTACTCAAACATGAGTACTTATTTTCAAGATGTACAGCCACCGGGGTACTCACCAATCCCTGCCTCTGCCCATTGCCCTTCCTAACTGTGACCCAGTTTTCTGTCTCCCGTGGTCTTGGAGTGACCACCTCCCTGTAACTCCTTTCTATGACCTCCTCGCTCTCCCTGAGCAGACAGAGGTCATCGAGTTGCTGCTCCAGGTTCCTAACACGGTCCCTTAGGAGCCCCATCTCGACGCACCGGGCGCAGGTGTGGACGTCTGGAGGGCACTCAGACTCCATGATCTCCCACATCTGACATGCAGAACAGTAAACTGCCCTGGCCCTCATTCTCCCCCTTATCCAAATACAATAAAGCCTTACCCGGGATACAAGCCAATCAGCTGCTTCCTCTGGTCCTCTTCCACCAATCAGAGGCTTCCACCAGACTCCTTCTCTGGAAGTGAGATGGAACGTTGCAGATTTCGGTAACTCGCAGCTCCAGGTAACTCCTCCTCGCACCAACGGCTCCCCGGGCCTCTGTAGAAGCAAGCACCGCGCTGTTTTTATACTCACAGCTCCAGGTAACTCCTCCTCACACCAACGGCTCCCCGGGCCTCTGTAGAAGCAAGCACCGCGCTGTTTTTATACTCACAGCTCCAGGTAACTCCTTCTCGTACCAACGGCTCCCCGGGCCTCTGTAGAAGCAAGCCCCGCGCTGCTTTTATACTCACAGCTCCAGGTAACTCCTCCTCGCACCAACGGCTCCCCGGGCCTCTGGTTGTGATATCTGGGTCTGTTAGGAGCCTACTGTTGGTGCTAGTTGGGTTCAGTAACATTACTCATTCTCTTTCATCTCAGTATATCTTTGATCCAAATAATTGAAGATTCTGGGACTCTAATCCCTGGAGCGCAGGAGGATGAGGAGTGATCCTATAGAGGTGTATAAAATCATGAGAGGAATAGATTGGGTAGATGCACAGGTACTTGCCCAGAGTAGGTGAATTGAGGACCAGAGGACATAGGTTTAACGTGAAGGGGAAAAGGAGAAGAAGGGCGGTGGGTGTATGGAACAATCATAATCATAATCATACTTTATTAGCCAAGTCTGTTTTGCAACACACGAGGAATTTCATTTGCCATACAGCCTTACCAATAAAAAGCAACAAAACACACAAAATACATTTTGACATAAACATCCACCACAGTGACTTCCCCACATTCCTCAGTGTGATGGAAGGTGAAAAAAAGTTCAATCTCTCCCTTCTTCGTCCTCCAGCAGTTGGCGGCCTCTAACCTTCTGTTGATGGGACGATCTTACTCCCGTAGCCGGCCTCGGGCCTCCTCGTCGGGGTGATCAAGCTCCTGCATCAGGGGGGAATCTTAGCTCCCCTGCATCGGGCGATATACCCCAGGTCGGGTCGAGTCGAACGTCGTGCGGCTTTTAGAGCTTCCCGAGATCGGTTTCTTATCCAAGACTGCGAGCCCCTTGAAGTTAAAGTCCGCAGGCCGTGGTTGGAGCGATGATCCCAGACAAGGAATCGGCCCGGATGGTAAGTCCACGCCCCACGAAGGGCTCAAAGTCAGTCCGAGCAAGGCCTCCTGCTCCACGATGTTAGGCTGCAGAGCGACCAGAGATACGAACCGGAAAACAATCACTTCTCCGGCAAGGTAAGAGATTGAAAAAAAAAATCCCCGACTCCCCACACCCACCCCCCATATAAAACAAACCGGAGAACATTAACACATACTTTTTAAACACACTAAAAATAAAAATAAAAGACAAAAAGGACAGACAGACTGTAGGCGAGGCTGCCATCGAAGCGCCACACGGTGGAATCTGCCAGAAGATGTAGTTGAGGCTGGGACTATCCCAATGTTTAAGAAACAGTTAGACAGGTGCATGGATAGGACAGGTTTGGAGGCATATGGACCAAATGCAGGCAGGTGGGACTAGTGCAGCGGGGACATGTTGGCCGGTGTGGGCAAGTTGGGCCGAAGGGCCTCTTTCCACACTGTATCACTCTATGACTGTCACTGTGGCTAACATCCAGTACACTAAAGAGTGTCGCCTTTTAGCTGTGATAGAGTCATACAGCATGGAAACAGGTCATTCAGTCCATTCAATCCACACCAACCAGTGGGCACCCATTCGCAGTAACCCTGTTTTTCAGCGAATGCCCTCTGCACTAATATGCCTGGGCAATTCAAGTGCTTAACCTAGATACTTCTTAAATGCTTGCTGCAACTTTTATCATACAACAGGATCTTGATCTGTTGGGCAAGTGGGCTGAGGAATGGTTGATGGGGGTTAATGCAGATAAATGCGAGGTGTTGCAATTTGGGAAGTCAAACCAGGGCAGGACCTTCACAGTGGATGGCAGGGGCTTGGGGATAGTTGTAGAATGCAGGAATCTAGGAATGTAGGTATGTCCTTCCTTGAAAATAAAATCACAGATATATGAGTTGTTCAAGAAAGCTTCCAGTACATTGGCCTTCATCAGTCAGGGTATTTAGTATGTTACGTTACGGTTTGTTGCGTTACGGTTTTAAAAGACATTGGTGAGGCTGCATTTCAAGTATTGTGATCATTGTTTTGTCACACTGCTGTTGGAATGATGTTGTTGAACTTTCCCCTGTAATTGCAGAAGATGCAACACCCATCCCTTTATCTCACCCCTTGACTCTGTCCAAGGACCCAAACAGACTTTCCAGCTGAGGCAGAGATTCACTTGCACCTCCTCCAACCTCACATACTGTATCTACTGTTCCAGGTGTCAACTATTGTACATCGGCGAGACCAAATGCAAGCTCAGCAATCGTTTCACTGAACACCTCCGCTCAGTCTGTCTTAACCTACTTCATCTCCCGGTGGCTCAGCACTTCAACTCCCCCTCCCATTCCCAATCTGACCTTTCTGTCCTGGGCCTCCTCCATTGACAGAGTGAGGCCCAGCACAAATTGGAGGAACAGCACCTCATATTTACACCCCAGCGGTATGAACATTGACTTCTCTAACTTCAGATAGCTCTTGTTTTCCGTCTCTATCCCCTTCCCAATTCTCCCACTAGTCTTACCGTCTCCAACTACATTCTACCTTTGTCCCCCCCCCCCCTCCCCTGACATCAGTCTGAGGAAGGGTCTCGACCCAAAACATGGCCAATTCCTTCTCTCCAGAGATGCTGCCTCACCTGCTGAGTTACTCCAGCATTTTGTGTCTACATAGGAATGATGTTGTTCAACTGGAAAAGGTGCAGAGATGATTTACGAGGATGTTGCCAGGACTTAAGGGGCTGAGATATAGTGAGAGATTGGGCAGGGTAGGACATTATTTCTCAGAGCGCTGGAGGATGAAGGGTGATCTTATGGACATGTATATGATCATGAGGGGAACAGAGGGGAATAGAGAGGGTAAAGCGGTATTTTACACAGAGGAGGGAAACTAGAGGACATAGGTTTAAGGTAAGAGGAGTAAGAGGGTGAGGCACTGCTGCTGCACTCCATGGGCCGTACTACGTCGGGACGGGTGAGACGGGGCCAGACGCGACACTCCAACCCAGCAATCCCCTCGACCCAAGTAATAGCAGTTAAATACGGGACAAGGGCGATCCATATGGGACAAACCAATTTAGCCCAATATAGAATAGAATAGAATAGTTTCTTTATTGTCATTGTAACATGAACCATGTACAACGAAATTGTAAAATGTCAGCCAGTCAGTGCACCATTCAAACATTTCTAAAAGCTAACGATACATACAAGGTAAAATATTTAAAAAGATAAACAACTAAAATAAATATCATAAAAATAGCACGCATAAACACCCAGCCCTACATCCTTCTGTCGATTTCACAGTCTCTTAGTATGTATCGCCCCTGCGTTCCTTGGCGGCTACATTTAGTGCCTTTATAGCAGTGGGGTAAAAACTGTTTTTAAGTCTGTTTGTCCTTGTCCTTGTAGATCTGTACCATCTGCCTGACGGTAACAGTTCAAACAGGGAGTGTCCGGAGTGGGAAATGTCCTTTATAATACTCTGGGATTTTTTGATGCAGCGGGAACTGTGTAAGTCCTCCAAGGTAAGGAGAGGGCAGCCGACAATCCTCTGGGCGTTGTCAATGGCCCTCTGGAGCGCTTTCCTCTGAGCCGCTGTGCAGCTGGTGTACCATACGCATACACAGTATGTTAGGAGGCTCTCAATGGAGCACCGATAAAAGGACAGCAGCAGTCTCTGAGTGATGTTATTCTTCCTGAGCTCCCTATACGGGATGTCCTGGGTAATACGGGACAGTTGGCAACCCTATCACACTGTGGCGCATTGGCAGAGTTGCTGCCTTAAAGCGCTTGCAGCATGAGAGACCCAGGTTCGATCCCAACTTCGATTGCTGTCTGTATGGTGTTTTAACATTCTGCCCATGACCACCTGGGTTTTCTCCCAGGTCTTCAGTTTCCTCCCACACTACAAAGAAGTACAGGTTTGTAGCTTAATTGTCCCTGGTGTATGTAGGATAGTGTTAATGTGCGGGGATGGCTTGTCGGTGCGGACTCGGTGGGCTGACATGCCTATTTTCGCACTGTATCTCTAAACTAAACTAAACTTACTGTTCACTCTACAAAGATATATTGTTTCTGATGGGATGGTATTGCTGATTTGGATGCTTTTCTTCTCTTCAACGTAAACATTTCATCCTATTTTAAGAGTATTTCACATCGTTTGCTAGGCATTATTTACTCAGGTAGTCAGCCACATGCGTATTCCTTGCCTGGTTGTCATGTATCTTCAGAACCTACTGCTCAAAACAAAATATAATCTTTGTGATTTTGAGATGGAGAAAATGGAAGCAAATGAGAAAATATCGGCGAGGTGACTCTGGCATATTTCAGCAGACAAAAATCTAATGAGAAACATGGTCAAAATCAGAGGAAAAGGTGTAAAGAAGAGCCTTACAGAAAACTAACAGGAATACTGTAGCAGAGGCAATGTGATAACTGAGCATCCGATAATGAGCAGAGGTGTGCAATGTGGATGTCTGTTATAACTAATAGGGTGGACAAATGTTAAAAATAAATCATGGCAGAGATTTATAACGAACTTGCAGGTGAGAGTGTGCAACCTGACCAAGTCTTACAATGAGATCAGTGTGTGCGGCAGTATTACTCTGACCCACTTATGACCAGGGCAGAGGGGTACAAGAATAGTCTAGGTCAGATTCCATCATCAGCTGCTGTCACGTTAACATAGAAACACACTTGGTTGATTTTCAGACCAAGGGTCACTTTCCACAACATATTCCTTGGTCCAGCAGTTCTCACTGTAAGTCACGGCAGCATTCAGCAAACAGTAGAGACCAGGGACAACTAGCTGACGCAGAGAACAGCGGGAAGATTTTGCATTGCATTATGTGACATTGCAATACTCTTCAACCTTTGTCAGGATGTACAAAGACATTACCGTGACCGATAGTTAGTGGGGTTAATTGCTGAAACATATATGGCATTACTCAGTGCCAATTTAAGAAGTGGGTTGCAGGAAGGAACTGCTGATGCTGGTATAAACCGAAGATCTTCACAAAATGCTGGAGTAACTCAGCGGGACAGGCAGCATCTCTGGGTAGGAATATGTGGCATTTCAGGTCAACACCCTTCTTCAGACTGAGAGTCAGGGGAGTAAGAGACACAGAGATATGGAAAGACAAGGTGTGAAAACATGGCATCAAAGGCAATGCAGCTCGAGGAAAATGTAGAAGAGATAATTGGTAGCTAGGGGAAGGTGACAGCAAAGCAATATATAGGTGTTATATAGTTGCCTGGATTCCTTCTATTGAGAGATGCTGCCTGTCCAGCTGAGTTACTCCAGCATTTTGTCTTAAGAAGTGGATTGTGTGACGAGCTGCTCTCTGTGTCGCCCCAGCTGTTTATCATAGAGATGGCAGAGGGTCACTCTGTACCCCCGGAGAAATCTGCAGCAAGAAGATTGCTGCCTTGACACAGTTAGCATCCTCTTTGTTTTAATGAAGTGTTCCTGACATTGGTTTGAAATACCAGCTATTTTCCAATGTCTCGGGCAAAGAGAGAGCCAGAGAGCTTCTTTACATCTTGAGCTACATGCACTGAGCAAAGTAGTAAACACATTTGCAGGTTTCTGATTGTAGCAAACCTAATCTGTTTAGTGAAATGACTGTATTGCTTTTGCAAGAGATAAGGAATAAGAAACACAAATTGTATTACAGCTATGGACCCTCGGGTGCAAATTGTTTACAGGCCAGTATAATAGTGGCAGCAGCTCGTTCAAAGGTAAAACTGAAGAGAGCTATTGCAAAGAAGTATTCAATCTTTGTTGTCCTTTTTCTGAATAAGAAATGGGCAGCGGGGTGGCGCAGTGGTAGAGTTACTGCCTTAAGGGCCTGTCCCACCAGCATGCGATTGCATGCGTCTAGCGCGACCAATCGTGGTGGCTTGAGGCGTACAGCCGCGCGGGGCCGGTCCCAATTAGAACTGCGGAGCCATCTGGAGTTGTGCGGGGCTGGTCCTGACATCATACTCACCAATCAGCTGGGCAGGAGGCGGGCTGAATTTGGACGTCGGGCGGTTACGTCATCACGCAACGGCACGCGCTAGGCATACACCGTCAAGATGCTGCGTACGGCGTCCAGACGCTGCGTATGGCGTCAAGACGCTGCGTACGGCGTCGAGCCGCTGCGTACGGCCTCAATGTGGCTGCGGGCCGACAGGCCATTGCCGCGCGGGATTTTTGGGCAGTGTCAGTTTTTCTGAGCCTCGCGCGATGTTGGGGCCAGCCCCGCACAACTCCATACGGCTCCAGCGATTGAAGTGGGATCGGCCCCGCGAGGCGGTACGGCTCAAGCGACCACGTTAGGTCGAGCTCGCCAATGCAGTCGCATGCTGGTGGGACAGGCCCTTTACAGTGCATGCAGTGCCAGAGACCAGAGTTCGATCCTGACTATGGGTGCTTGTCTGTACCGAGTTTGCACGTTCTCCCCATGACCTGCACAGGTTTTATCTGACGTTTCCTCCAAACCTCCAAAGACGTACAGGTTTGTAGGTCAATTGGCTTGGTATAAATTTAAAATTGTCCCTAATGTGTGTAGGGTAGTGTTAATGTGCGGGGATCGCTGGTCGATGCGGACTCGGTGGGCCAAAGGGTCTGTTTCCGCGCTGAATATCTAAACTAGACTGAACTAAACTGATCAAATGTAATTCACCATGAAAGTCCTGTTTACCAGGGCATTCTGACTAACCTCAGTTGGTGTGAAATAGGTGCTCCATGAAACTGTCAATATCTTGTTTTTTAAATCCTCCCACTTGTCAGATATCTCTTTGCCTCTTGAACTTCCACAGGTGGACAGTAGAGAGCACAATGACCGGTTGCATCATGGTATGGTTCAGCAACTTGAACACCCAGGAGTGAAGAAGACTGCTAAATGTGGTGAACACTACCCAGTCCATCACAAATTCGGACCTCCCCACCATCAAAGGGATTTAGTGGAGTCACTGCCTCACAAAGGCAGCCAACATCATCAGAGACCTACACCACCCTATATATATATATATATAGAAGAAAGACACAAAAAGCTGGAGTAACTCAGTGGGGCAGGCAGCATCTCTGGAGAGAAGGAATAGGTGACGTTTTGTGTCGAGACCCTTCTTCAGACTCCTATATATACATATGCACACACACACACAAAAACTGGAGTAACTCAGCAGGACAGACACCATCTCTGGAGAGAAGGAAGAAAGATGACTGGGCAACACCTTTGCTCAGTCCGCCTGGACCTACCTGATCTCCTGGTTGCTAAACACTTTAATTTTCCTTCCCATTCCCACACTGACCTTACTGTCCTAGGTCTCTTCCATTGTCAGAGCGAGGCTAAACACAAATTGGAGGAACAGTACCTCATATTTCTCTTGGGCAGCTTACAACCCAGTGGTATGAATATTGATTTCTCTAATTTCAAGTAACCCCGGCATTCCATCTCTCTCCATCCCTCCCCTTAAGTCACAACAGCGTCTAGTTTTAACCCAACAAACAATAAACAAGGGCCTGTTTCCTTTATCATCGTAACTTGTTTGCATATCTATAATTCATTGTTCTGTGCCTCTCTACAACATCGTCTATATCTCCTTTCCCTTTCCCTTGACTTTCGGTCTGGCGCTGTGAGGCAGCAGCTCTACTGCTGCGACATTGTGCCGCCCATATTGCCCGAGAAAACTTTCCTGAAAATACTTGTTCCATCCCATCAAAACCTATAGCATTCTGGCAGTCCCAGTCTACATAGGAAAAGTTAAAATCTCCCAGTATTATTTGCCATTATTCTTGAAACTATCTGCAGTCTTCCTATACATTTGTTCCTCTAATTCCCATTAACAATTTGGGGATTATCCCCTTCTTATTTCTCACTGGACGGTCCCACAGTAATTTCATTTGGACTAATGTCTGACATCAGTCAGCCTATTGAGTATAGAAGTTGGGATAGACCCAAAATGCTGGAGTAACTCAGCGGGACTGGCAGCATCTCTGGAGAGAGGAATGGGTGGTGTTTCGGGTCAAGACACTTCTTCAAACCAAACGTCACGAGAAAGGGAAACGAGAGATATAGATGATGATGATGTCGAGAGACACAGAACGATTAATTCTAGATATGCAAAAAAAGAGACGTCTGAAGATAAATCTCGACCCGATTCATCACCCATTCTTTCTCTCCAGAGATGCTGCCTGTCCCACAGAGTTACTCCAGCTATTTGTGCCTATCTCAGTTTAAACCAACAGGTCCTTCCTACGCATAATTGGGAAGCTATGTTACAGTTGTACAAGTCATGGTGAGACCACATTTGGAGTATTTTGTTACGTTTTAGTCACCCTATTGTAGGAAAGATGGTGTTAAGCTGGAAAGGGTGCAGAGAGTATTTACAAGGATATTGCCAGGATTCGAGGGCCTGAGCTGTAGGGAGAGGTAGGGTAGGCTGGGACTTTATTCCTTGGAGCACAGGGGGATGAGGGGTGATCTTATAGAGGTGTATAAGATCACGAGAGGAAGAGAGGGTAATTACACAGCCTTTTACCAGGAGTAGGAGAATCAAGAACCAGAGTTCATAGGTTTATGGTGAAAGGGGAAAGGTTTAATAGGGTCCTGAAGGGCAACATTTTCACACAAAGGATGGTGGGGGGTATGGAACAAGCTGCCAGAGAAGGTAGTTAAAGCAGGTAGTATCACAACATTTAAAAGACATTTGGACAGATACATGGATAGGAAAGGTTTAGAAGGATATGGACCAAACACAAGCAGGTTGGACTAGAATAGATGGGTGTTGGTTGACAAGGGCAAGTTTCCACGCTGTATGATGTCCCAATGTTCTCCTTAATTAATATAGAGTATAGAAGTTGGGAGGTCATGTTGCAGTTGTTTTAGACGTTGGTGAGACAGCATTTAGAATATTGTGTTCAGTCTGGGCACCATGTTATAGGAAAGATATTGTCAAGCTTGAAAGGGTACAGAGAAGATTTATGATGATGTTGCCAGGACTAGAGGGTGTGAGCTATAGGGAGAGGTTGAGTAGGCTGGGTCTCTATTTCTTGGAGCACAGGAAGATGAGGGAGTGATCTTATAGAGGTGTACAAAATCATAAGAGGAATAGATTGGGTAGATGCACAGAGTCTTTTGCCCAGAGTAGGAGAATCTAGGACCTGAGGACATAGGTTAAAGGTGAAGGGGGAAAGGTCTAATAGGAATCTGAGGGGTAACCTTTTCACACTAAGGGTGGTGGGTATACGGAACAAGCTGCCAGAGGGAGTAGTTGAGGCTAGGACTATCCAAACGTGTAAGAAATAGTTGGACAGGTGCATGGATAGGACAGATTTAGAGGCAGATGGACCAAGCGCTGGCAGGTGGGACTAGTGTAGTTAAGGCATATTGGTCGGTGCGGGCAAGTTGGGCTGAAGGGCCTGTTTCCACACTCTATCACTCTATGACTAGGACTCTCTCTCCTCCACCTCTATCCCACCTGCCCTACCTGTGTAATAATGCTCTTAGAGTGTACCCCCCTTAGTCTAGTTCAGTAAAACACTGAGTCAAGCACCGGCTCACTATTCTTTAGTCTTTCCAACAATAACCAACCCTATACAATACCTAACCACCATGGGTCCGATCCTTGTCTCTGCTCGTTCAAGCCCTTCAGACTCGTGCAAGCAGAAACCTCCAAAAGGTTACGTAGTCCAAAGCCCCCCTCCAGAAGATCGACCTCGATCCTTGTGGGGTCGACTCTTTATAGGGCATCGGACCCTGTGGTGCAAAACTAGATGGGGGTGGCAGCCCTTACAAACCAATCACAAATATCGATTACATTATACTGTTATTGACAGCTCCCTAACCCAATTACAAAGTACCCATGACAATGTTTCTACAGAAGCTTTTGGAAGGAAGTCAGTTAACCAAGGTAATGCAACATTTTCCTAGGTTGTATAAACAATAGTAAGATTAAACGAGAACTTACCAGTTTGAAGTTTGATCGTTATTTTATGAGGAGTAACGTTGAGGGAATACGTGAAGAACCCCGCCAGGACGCATGCGTGTCATTCTTCAAAGCAGCGGTGTGAAATCACAGATAACTGTAATGACTAAACATAGTAAGATTAGAGAAGAGATACCAGTTGAGTATATGATCAAGGGTGGGAGCGGAGGGCACGTATTCCCTCAACGTTACTCCTCATAAAATAACGATCAAACTTTAAACTGGTAAGTTCTCGTTTAATCTTACTATTTTACTTCGGAGTCACGTGAGTGACTACGTGAAGATTTTAAAGCTCTGTGATTTCATGCCGTGGAAACGAGTCCATGCATCTGCCTTGATTATGGGGAGAATAACTTTTTTCACACAGAGAGTGGTGAATCTCTGGAACTCCCTGCCACAGAGGGTAGTCGAGGCCAGTTCATTGGCTATATTTAAGAGGAAGTTAGATGTGGCCCTTGTGGCTAAGGGGATCAGAGGGTATGGAGAGAAGGCAGGTACGGGATACTGAGTTGGATGATCAGCCATGATCATATTGAATGGCGGTGCAGGCTCGAAGGGCCGAATGGCCTACTCCTGCACCTAATTTCTATGTTTCTATGTTTGTAATAGAGTTAACATCATTAGACATCAATACGATATTGAAACCCAACGATAAATATATTAACACCAATTATTGCCCCTATTTATGGGGTAAATTATATTACAGAACTTAAATTTGTTTCTGCAAATGTTCCAGGTTCAATGACTGGTTTGTTATAAAGTCGTTGAAAAGTTTCCTCCGTTGACCATCCTGCTGTCTTGAGGATTTGGTCCATAGGAACGTCCAACTTCATAGCTGCCGATGTAGCTGCAGCCCTGGTGGAGTGAGATTTATAAAATGCTAGTGTCTATTCCAGCCTTTATTAGGACCTTTTTTAGCCATCTAGAGATGGTCTGGACTGTCACTGTTTTGAGTGGCTGTTTGTAGCTGATTAAAGTGACATTTCTTTCCCTCTTCATATATAATAGTAAGTGTGTTACAATACAGAGACGATCATCTGTCGGGTAGGCCCTGAATTCTGTTTTTAGGCCTGCTGACCCCTGTCTGTTCTGTTTGACTATTTCATTGATGTGAAAAGTTAAATTTCCAGATGAAATAATCATGTTGTCCAGCCTTAGTTTCTGTAGTGACTGGACCTTTTGTGCCGTGACCAAGGCCATCAGCATGACTGTTTTCATAGTCAGTTTCTGTAGGGACAGAGCTGTAGCTGGAGACCAGTTTCTTAACATGGTCAGTACAATGCTCACATCCCATATTTGGGAGTACCTGGTTCTTGGGGCATTAACATTAAAATGCCCCACATGAGTTTGGTTACCAGGGTGTGTCCCAACAGAATGCCGCTCTGTTCCTTGTGACAGGTATGTTGACAGAGCACTTCTGGCGCAGTTAATGGCAGTATGACTGAGCCTCTCATCGTAATGGAGGCTTGCCAGGAATTGCAGAACAGACAGGATGTTCATAGATCTGTGGGTGATGTTTATTGTTGTGACAGTACTTCCCATTTCTTGATGACACCAAGTACTGTTTTTTGGTGGACTGTCTGTGGGCCGCTGAAATAATATCCACTGTTCGGTCCGTCAGTCCCAGGTGTAGTAGAGGTGCTTTCAACTCTATAAATTAATAGGTTTATATAATTATGACATGGGTAACTCCCCTTGTTGCGGGAAGAACCAGTAAATTAGGTCTATGATGGATGGTGATGCATGGTTCTAAAACCATGTCGTGTATCACCGGGACCCATGGTTGAGTAGGCCAATCGGGTACTATCAAAATACTAGACGCGGAGTCTACTGTATATTCCTAAATACCCGACTGATGAGGCAGAAGGAGGGAATGCATAAATAAATAATCCCCCAATGCAGCGAAAATGCATCTGTACCACTGCCCCAGGTTCTGGTTCCCATGAACATAATTCGATAACTGGTGAGAGCATGGATGCGAATAGGTCGATATCTGGTGTTCCATACCGTGCTGTAATTTCAGCAATACATTTTTTATCCAACATCCATTCAGTGTTTTCATAGAATTAGCGTGACCTGTTGTCTGCCACTAAATTCAGTTTACCTGGTAAGTAGGTGGCTGATATCCAAATATCTCTCTGGATACACTATTGCCAAATTGTGTTGGCCAGATTGTCACATGATGTCGATATGTTTCCACCCATATGGTTGATATATGCTACCACGGTGGTGTTGTCAATTTGTAGTCTAACATGCTGGTGATATAACCCAGAACAATATGACAATGCCATGGAATGCACTCAACATTCCCAGGTAGTTTATGCCCAGTGTTTGTAATAATGATGCCTCCTGTGCATTCCATCTCCCCCACAGCTGGAGATGGAATTGGTAGCATCCCATCCAAGTGCACTGGCATCAGTATGTAGTTCCATAGACGGGTAGCTGATAATGTTTGGATCGGAACAATGCCTAATGTTATGTTTCCACCATTTTAGTTCCATTGTGGCCTCTGTGGGTTGCTTCATTGGTCTGTCAGAATGACCCCCATAATTTTTGAGTGCACGAATGTTTGCCCTCTGTAATTTTTGATAATGTAAAGGTCCGATTTGTGTGGCTAGAAACGCAGCCACTATAATGCCAATTATTCTTGCTACCAGTCTGACGGATGGTTTTGTTTTGCTGCAAGCCTCCATTAAGGCTGTAACCTTTTCTTTCGGCAAAGTCACTGACATGTGAACTGTGTTAAGGGTGTACCGCAGATGATCCATTGTGTTAAATAACATCTGTGGTCACCTCTAATGGGTACTGTATAGTAAGCATCTTTTAATACGATGCTTGCCATGTAGTAACCTAGGAATCAATTGCTTAGCAGTAACAAAGGTTTCCATCTAGTAATGAATATATAGTACGAAAGTATTCAAATTAGTCAAATCTATGATGATGTGGCAACCACCATCTAGTTTATGATAAAGATTTTGGACACGAATTCCTGTGATTCGTGTTGGATATCCTCCATTACTCCATTTTTATATGGCCACTGTAGTTCAGCATGCGCTATTGATTTTTTTTTTTTTTTTTCCCCTTTGCCTGTAAGCACAAACATTCGGTTCGGTACATGCTGAACTGGAGGATTATGTTTTGTATAAATTCTATGGTATAACCCTATACTTCTGAAAATATAAGTGTCGGTAGTTAATTTATTCCATGCATCCAGATAGAATTGTAATCTCCCACCAACCTCGTAAGGAACCAGACCCACCTACCTCCATGGTTACCATTGGTAGGTTTGTTACTTTTTCGGCATCCTCCGTGGACGTTGAGGTGCCGGTGTCTGTATCTCTAGTTGGGTCGGTGTTGAGGGTTAGCGCATTCCCCAGGAAGTAGTTTTTAGACGTTGCTTTAATGAGCCCCAGGGTTTTACCCTCTTTGTCAAGTTCTTTTACCTGTTTTGATAAGTTGCCTCCAAATAGTAATATTGGTGGTTTGGAGGTTCCAGGTTTGCATAGGCCTGCAAATTAGGGTCTAAAGCCGGTTGGATGGCACTTCTTCCTAATGCTGTTTACTCGTATTGGTAGTTGCAAAATAAAGCCAGTGCATCCTGGTGATCTTGTGTCATGTCTTTTTTTTTTTTTGTTTATTGTGCGGGCGAAACCCGTTATTCCCGCTGTTAGGACTTTCAGAACTTTCTGTTGTTTCAAGTCCCTGGCTTTGCCATGTTTTCAAATACACTGGTTGACACTGGGAACATTCAGTGTTTTGCAGTTCCCTGATGGTAAGTGTCTTCCAATAGGTTTTCTTGCACCCCATGTGCACTAGGGGTATGTTCTGCACCCCTCTTCAGGTTCAGCCCAGAATGGACCCCCTATACTCCCCTCTGATGAGGGAGAAACACTGTGCAGCCCTACAAGAGGTACTGCTGTAGGACTTACTAGCTGCCCCCTGTGACTAGTCTCCATCTCCCGGAGCCTGCCACTTACCTGCTCCAACAGCCGCTCCAGCTGGCTCCGATGCTCTCGGGCACTGGCCACTCGCTGCTGCATCAGTTCCTGCAGCCGCTCCAACCGGCTCCAATGCTCATGGTCACTGGCCGTCGTGGCTGCTCCTGAAGCCGCTACTCCTGAAGCCGCTCCTGCTCCAGTTCCTGCAGCCGCTCCAACCGGCTCCAATGCTCACGTGCACTGGCCGTCGCGGCTGCTCCTGAAGCCGCTCCTGCTCCAGCTCCTGCAGTCAGCCCAGGATTAACCCTCCGTGCTCCCCTCTGATGAGGGAGAAACACTGTGCAGCCCCACAAGAGTTACTGCTGTGGGGCTTACTAACTGCCCACTGTGGCTAGCCTCCATCTCCCGGAGCCTGCCACTTTGGAGTATTTCCTCCAGCAGCCGCTCCAACCGGCTCCAATGCTCACGGGCACTGGCCGTCGCGGCTGCTTTTGAAGTTGCTCCTCCTGCAGCCGCTCCAACCGGCTCCAATGCTCACGGGCACTGGCCGTCGCGGCTGCTTGAAGATGGTCCCTCCTGCAGCCGCTCCAACCGGCTCCAATGCTCACGGGCACTGGCCGTCGCGGCTGCTTTGTTCCCCGCTCCCAGCCACTCCAACCGGCCCCAATGCGCACGGGCACTGGCCGCTCGCGGCTATTCAGAGTCGGACTCATCGGAGTCAACGACTCTGTTGGTTTTTTGCTTCGCACTACCGCCCGGCCGTGGCCGGCGCGGGAGCGAAGTCGGGCACAGCTGTTCCCATTACGGGAGATTGGCGTGCCGTTGGCTGCTGCTGCCGGCTGCCCGCAACTCCGCGGTTCTCCCCCGCCAGCTTTCCCGCAGCCTTCGTGGATCTGGTCCATGTCTCCACCTGTAAGGTAAGTGGAAGGAACGCTGAGTCTCCTTACCTGCTGTTCCCGACTTTCAATTCTGGAACGCAGAGTTTCCTTACCTGCTGTTCCCGGCTTTCAATTTTTGCCGCTAAGGGGAACGTCGTTCCCCCTGCTGTGATTCGTTGCAATGCGTGTAGCGATATGACACGCATGCGTCCTGGCGGGGTTCTTCACGTAGTCACTCACGTGACTCCGAAGTAAAATTCAAACAAGGTTTCACACTTCAGCCAATCATCAACAGCCGTACAAACACCCTGAAACATTATTAACAGTATTTACAACTCCCCCTTATCTGGCCAATCCTGACCATACATCTGCAACACCTCTGAGCTCCTCTGCAAAGTCTTCATGAATTTTAACAACGGTAAGGACATCTGGACCTCACCTTATCAATCTGGGGTCCAGACTTTATGGAACTGGCTCACAGCTTGTAACTTCTCACAGAAAAAGGCCAAGCAGGCCCTGCAAATGCGAAGGTCCTCAATTTTGTAATACCTCTAATTTGGCCAATATTTACACGTGTACCCACGATCATTAACCTCCCACCCTGATTCCTCCCACAGCAACATTTCTGCAAAGGCTATAATATTGCAGTCCTGCGTATCTATCCATGCCCTATGTTTATCAGCCTTATCTATCAGGTCTCTTACATTGAAATAAATGGAAAATAATTCAGCAGTCTTTCCTTGCCATGCCTTATCTTTTGAAGATATCCTTAACAATTAAGGATTGCGATCCTAACATTACGCACAATCAAAGGATGCTTGGGGATGTTTGATTTATGTTGCATATGTTGCAAATTAGTTGAGCAAGAAGTGTGACTAATGAGATAGTCCTTGATCTCACACAAGAGAAAGATAATGAGGCTGATCGTGACAAGGTCAAGGTACGCTGGGTCTGCATTGCTGGAGGGAAGGAGGAAAGATGCAGGTTTGGTTCTGTGTGATCAGCAAATTATAGTCATTATGCAGTTGATAAAAAGGATCAATATGAGGAAGATATCTCCAGATCTTGGGGCCATGTCATAAGCAGGCAGCAAAATATTCCGTCAGTACAGCGGTGAGAATGGGAATGTGTAGGAAGGAACTGCAGATGTTGGTTTAAACCGAAGATAGACACAAAATGCTGGAGTAACTCAGCGGGACAGGCAGCATCTCTGGAGAGAAGGAATGGGTGTCATTTCGGGTCGAGACCCTTCTTCAGACTTGAAGAGGAACTTCAATCCTTCTCTCCAGAGATGCTGCCTGGTCTGCTGAGTTACTCCAGCATTTTGTGTCTATCTTTGGTGAGAATGGGAAGTTTCATAACGCAACATGCAGCCGAATCGAATGCAAAGACATGTTCAAGGGTAGCTAGATCATAATAAGAGGATAGAGAAAGAGTTGTTAAGATCGTGTGCAGTAGATTGGATAAAGTTGAAACCATGACCAAAAACATTCTGCGGTAGTGTGCCCCCGTATTTGCAGCTGCCTGTAATGGTTCATCAAAACTAGGCTTTACCATCTCCATACAAAGTGCCAGCCCAGACCTCAATGGTGAGGCCATGTTTTGTTTAGTTTAGAGATACAGCACGGAAAC
Organism: Amblyraja radiata; assembly: GCF_010909765.2. Taxonomy (NCBI): domain Eukaryota; kingdom Metazoa; phylum Chordata; class Chondrichthyes; order Rajiformes; family Rajidae; genus Amblyraja; species Amblyraja radiata. Next base: position 36,747,801 of record NC_045978.1, on the reverse strand, counting down.
AGGTCGAGTCCACGCCGACCACCAATCCCGTACACTATCTACGCTTAGGACAATTTACAATCTTACTGGAGCCAATTAACCTACAAACCTGTACATCTTTCAGAATGTGGGAGAAAACCGGAACATCCGGAGAAAACCCACGCAGGTCACAGGGAGAATGTAGCAGCTTCGTACAGCCAGCACCTATAGTCAGGATCGAACCTGGGACTTTGGCGCTGTAATGCAGCAACTCTACCGCTGTGCCACCGTGATCATGAGCTTGGTTGTGGGGAAGGAAATACAGAACAAGCCTCCAGCAGCCTTGGACTTTCAATGAATCCTGGCAACGACTTCCTCTGAAATTCGGTAACTTCAAAAGCAATTAAAATCTGTTACACTTAATCAATGTTTAAAAATTAATTAAAATATGAATAAAATCTAAATCAGAAGCATTTGTAGTTTTTAAACAACTAAAAACAGTGAGGAAACAATTCAAATAATTGCAAATTAACTTTGATTTACCTTGGCTTTCTACAGCTACTCTTCCCTATTAACATGAATGGAGCTGCTGTTCCATTTCTCAGGTGGATTCTCCTCACTGTAAGTGGTGAAAAGTTACTTGATCTTCAATCTCTACAACAACGTGGGCGGCATGGTGGCGCAGTGGTAGAGTTGCTGTCTTACAGCACTTGCAGCGCCGGAGACCCGGGTTTGATTCTGACTACGGGTGCAGTCTGTACGGAATTTGTACGTTCTGCCGATAGGTTTTCTCCGAGATCTTCGGTTCCCTCTCACGCTCCAAAGACGTACAGGTATGTAGGTAAAATTGGCTTGGTAAATGTAAAAATTGTCCCTGGTGTTAATATGCGGGGATCGCTGGTTGGCGCGGACCCGGTGGGCCGAAGGGCCTGTTTCCGCGTTGAATCTCTAAACTAAACTAGAATAAACAATGGGGGAACTAGCAAACAGGTGCCAATAAGTTCATAGTTGCAACTTGCAGGTTTAGGGAAATAAAATTAAGTAATGGCGTGAATTCCATGCAAAGTTACTGTTGTCTGTGTCACTCCGGGCAATCAGCATTGACCAATATATGAGTAGGAAGGTAAAAGAAATAGTAAAGATGAGGGAGCGGGGGTTCGGGAAGTGGAAGTCATTAAAGAGACGAAGGGCATGTGAGGTATCTTGGACATTGGTTGGGAGAGATTGGACCAGGGGGGTAGGATGGAGTCGAGGTACGTGAAAAAAAATTCTAAAGGTGAGGGAGTGGGGGCTCAGAAACTGGAAGTCATTAAATAGACGTCTGAATAGACAATAGACAATAAACAATAGGTGCAGGTGTAGGCCATTCGGCCCTTTGAGCCAGCACCGCCATTCAATGCGATCATGGCTGATCATCCCCAATCAATACCCCATTCCTGCCTTCTCCCCATATCTTTCGACTCCGCTATTTTTAAGAGCCCTAGCTAGTTCTCGCTTGAAAGCATCCAGAGAACCTGCCTCCACCGCCCTCTGAGGCAGAGAATTCGACAGACTCACCACTTGGGGTTGCTGAACATCTAGGCATAAGCTCAGGGGCGACCGCGCCTTTGCGGTTGCAACTCCTAGACTGTGGAACAGCATCCCCCTTCCCATCGGAACTGCCCCTTTCATCGACTCCTTTAAGTCGAGGCCAAAAACTCATCTCCCAAGCCTTTCTTGACGTCCTCTGAGCGAGGGCTATATGTATGTAGTGATGTTTGTATTTAATCTATGAACCACTGCTGTTTGTTTATACTATTCTTATACCAATGTAAAGCACTTTGGCCAACTAGAGTTGTTTTTTAAATGTGCTATATAAATAAAAGTGACTTGACTTGACTCTGTGAGAAAGGCCTCGACTCCATTCCTTCTCTCCAGAGATGCTGCCTGTCCCGCTGAGTTACTCCAGCATTTTGTGTCTATCTTAGACCAGTATATGAACTGGCCTGTAAAGCCCTTGCAATTCTACGCTAAATATCCCTGCGATATGTGACCTCAGGGGCAGGTTAACTCTACCTGCAGAGAGATCAGGAGTATGAAGCTACAACCTCCAAATTGAGGAATATGCATAATTGAATGTAACATCCTACCCCACGCACCAACCCATCCCACCCCACTGCAGAACACAATGAGCAGGAATGGATTGGGCGATGAGTGCATCTGGCCAAATTTCGTCCGAGCACAATATTACCCATTGTAAGTGAAGCTGAATTGTAATGTTTTTAGGCTTTTTCACCATGTTATTTTGAAGGGACTGAGAGTGAACCTTTTTGATTTACAAACTGACAGAGGCCAAGATAAGTCCTTGGTCATTCTGTGGTATACAAGCAGCAGTAGGGTTCTCCCAAAGCCAACCAAGGAATGCTTGATTGCTCCTAAACACTGGCTTCAACCAAGAGACAGCAACCCAGACAATGCCAGTTAGGGCTTTTGGATCGGAAGGATTATGCCAACCAAGATGCCCATACAAGGTAGTCCCTTTTGCCTAATTGCAGACAAAAGTTTGGTTTAGTTTAGATATACAGCGCGGAAACAGGCCCCTCGGACCACTGAGTTCACGCTGACCAGTGATCCCCGCATGCTAACACTATCCTACACACACTAGGGACAATTTTACACAAATACCAAGCCAATTAACCTGCAAACCTGTACGTCTTTGAAGTGTGGGAGGAAGCTGAAGATCTCGGTGAAAATTCACGCGGTCACGGGGAGAATGTACAAACTCCGTACAGACAGCACCTGTAGTCAGTATTGATCCCGGGTCTCTGGTGCTGTAAGCGCTTGTAAAGCAGCAACTCTACCGTTACACCACCATGCTGCCTTCAAGGAATTAGCTTCGATGGGCAATGTAGGTCGGGAAAGATGAGTTGGGCTGCAGGACCTGTTTCTATGACTACAATACACTGAAAATATCTGGTAGAGCAGATGCCCTCTGAATGATGAAGTCACCTGTGCTTGCCAGAAACGTGATACTCTCATCAGGAAATTATTTTCATGATCCACAGCAAGCTCTGCAATGAGGAATGAAACTCGTTCCTGTCTATATGAAGCCCTTGTGGGCATCTGAGCATGGTCAATGGCTGGATACACTTGTGCTGCACCTACTGTACCAGTGCCTGAAGTGCCCCCAGATCCTCGCTGATACCAAACCAGATGAACACACATCTGTCTCCCTCTGACTCTCAGCAGAGTGGGCAGCTTGTCACACAACCCACTTCTTAAGATAGATATAAAATGCTGCTGTAACTCAGCGGGACAGGCAGCATCTCTGGATAGAAGGAATCCAGCTAACTATATAACTACTGTATATACAGTAACAACTCCAGAACCTTCACATCCTCCTTGTAATGCTAAGACCAGAACTGCACATAATACTCCTGATATGCGGTAAAGAGCCGTAGTGGTAGAACTAATGCCTTACAGCGCCAGAGACACTGGTTTGATCCTGACTAAGGGGGCTTGTCTGTACGGAATTTGCAAGTTCTTCCCGTGACTTGCGTGGGGTTTCTCCGACATCATCAGTTTCCTCCCACACTCCAAAGATGTACAGGTTTGTAGGTTAATTGGATTGGTATATATGTAAATTGTCCCTAGTGTGCGTAGGTTAGTGTTAAGTTGCGGGGATCGCTGGTCGGCGCGGACTCGGTGGGCCAAAGGGCCTGTCTCCCCGTTGTATCTCCAAGCTAAACTAATATGCCCTAACTAGCGTGTTACACAGCTGCAACATGACTTCCTGGCCTTGCCCTGGCCAATAAAAGCAAGTATGATGTTCAAGTTATTTACTGCCATTTCCACCAGTGAAGGTAAGAACCTACAACCCAAGATCTCTCTGGTCATTAAGTCTAGTAAGAATCCTGCCAATTACTGAATACTTCCCTCCTTCCCTTGACATCCCAAAGTGTTAAACCACACACTGGTCCAGTTTCACTTCCATCGGTCATTTCTCCACCCAGATTTCCAATTATTAGGACAAAAATTGGGACATCATGATGCAGTTTTGAGAGTCATTGGTGAAACCATATTTTGAGTACTGTGTGCAGCCCTGGTCACTCAGCTATAGGAAAGCTTTAAGTTGGAAAGGGTGCAGAAGAGATTTGCCAGGATGTTTAGTTTAATTTAGTTTAGTTTATTGTCACATGTACAGAGGTACAGTGAAAAGCTTTTGTTGTGTGTTACCTGAGCAGTGGAAAGATGATTACAATCGAGCCTGTACGGATACATGATAAAGAGAATAACGTTTGGTGAAAGATTCAGTCCAGTATAGTTCGATTACAGATAGTTTGAGGGTCTCCAATGAGGTAGATAGTAGCTCAGGACCGCTCTCTAGTTGTTGATAATTCCTAGTACTTATCTCTCCAGACAATCACACACATCCACACCGCCCACCGTCCTCTGTGGCCAAGTCAATTTTGCATTCAAACTACCAAGCCTCCGTGCATCCGACATGTCAGAAGTGGGTGGTACATGAATGACCTTACAGTGGTTGTCTGGAGCCAGTAAATAATCATGAGAATATTCCCAAACATTGTCCAAATCTTGAGACTACAATTGAATGGAATAGAATAGAATAGAATACTTTATTGTCACAAGTTTGGAGGGATATGGACCAAATGCAGCCAGGTGGGACAAGTGTAGCTGGGACATGTTGGCCGGTGTGGGCAAGTTGGGCCTGAGGGCCTGTTTCCTACCGTATCACTCTATGACTCTATGTGACAAGTCACAGTAAAATTCTTTGCTTGCATACCAAGGTGTGCAAATAAGGCTGCAGCCACTGTTTGAATATCTAAAGGGGCTGCTCCTTGCCTTCTGGCTGCATTTTTCACCCACCATCCTCATCTTTGGACACCCTGTGCGTAGGGGAGAGGGTAGGGCTGAAGCTGTCCTGGTTGGGTTGCTCCTGGGCCTGGCCAAGCTGGCCATCCGCGAGTCACGGCGCCAGACGGTGGAGGGCTCTACCCGAGCCAGCTGCCTGCCCCTTTTCCGGGGATACGTCCGTGCCCGGGTGCGGATGGAAAGGGAATACGCCCTGTCTACGGGCACCCTGAGGGAGTTCCGGGACCGCTGGGCACCGAGGGGGGTTGAATGTATCCTTGACAAGGATTGCAATATAATTGTTTAGCAGTTGCTGAGCATATTTGTTCGTCTTGTATTATGGTGGTGTTTTGTTTTATTGTAGTGTCAATACTATTTTAATATTTGAATAAATATTTTTGATTAAAAATAAAAAATAAATTAAAAAAAAGTGTGCAAATAGTTACCCATAAAGGGCACTTACAAAGTAACAAATTCCCCCTTTGTTCTTCCCCCCCCCCCCCCCCCGCTCCCCCCACCCCCCTCCCTCACGGCAGTTCCCCCCACACCGGGTCCTCCATTGTCTATGACAGTTGTACTATGTTACATAGAAACATAGAAAATAGATGCAGGAGGATGCCATTTGACTCTTTGAGCCAGCACCGCCATTCATTGTGATCATGGCTGATCGTCCCCAATCAATAACCCGTGCCTGCCTTCTCCCCATATCCCTTGATTCCACTAGCCCCTAGAGCTCTATCTAACTCTCTCTTAAATCCGTCCAGTGACTTGGCCTCGACTGCCCTCTGTGGCAGAGAATTCCACAAATTCACAACACTCTGGGTGAAAACGTTTTTTCTCACCTCAGTCTTAAATGGCTTCCCCTTTAGTCTAAGACTGTGGCCCTTGGTTCTGGATTCGCCCAACATTGGGAACATTTTTCCTGCATCTAACTTGTCCATTCCTTTTATAATTTTATATGTTTCTATAAGACCCCCTCATCCTTCTAAACTTTAGATTTAATTTATTGTATGTAAAATATTGTCTTTCCTAATGCAACAATTCTGTTGAACTCATCATTTAGAGTTTAGAAGTAGACTGACTCAACATTCTTAAACCCCGAGTACAGAACGTAATCACTGATTTATTTATGCAAAGCAAAACTGTTCAATTTGTTTTTTATATTCATTTGCTGAATGTTTATGAGGGGATATTATATTTACTGACTGATGTAATGGAGTAACTCAATCCATTACATTTTTCATCATAAGACAAGATAATAGGGATAAAGCAAAACCTTATTGAACCAGGGAAAATAAATGTAATATAGTCACTAATAAATTTGCCAGTGTGTGATTTGAAGGTGCATCTTACTGCCACGAGAAGTAGTTAAGGGAACTAGCAAAAGGTTATTTATAGGAAGTTGGATGAGGAGGAAAGTTAGATTTAGCTCTTAGGGCTAATGGAATCAAGGAATATGGCAAGAAAATAGGAACGGGGTACTGATTTAGGATGATCAGCCACGATCAGATTGAATGGCGGTGCTGGCTCGAAGGGCCAAATAGCCTAGTTCTGCACCTACTTTCAATGTTCTATATTTCTAAAGAGACAAAAGAGTATGGGTCCTAGTGCTCCCCCCCTAACACAGGAAACCTCAGTGGCTGTTCCAATGGGTCTTCCCCTTCCCCCTTATACCATGTGACCCCAGCTCCTCCCCACCCACACTATAGTGCTCATACCCCCCTCCGTCCTGACCACAAACCATCCCCCTATCAGACATCGCCTCAGCCTCCGTCCACTCACTTGTCTTCCTCCGGCCTCAACCCCTATCATTGCCGTGTGTTCACCATCCCCCCTGACCTCCCCCTCTCTGATACCGAACGGCCTGTTCTCAACCTCCGTTCCCACCTCAATGAGTTTGTGTCCGTAACAATTTAGAGCTCTTCTTACTTCGCCTCCGCATCAAAGCGTTTTTCCATCGGAAGGAGTCCTCGCCCCCCAGTGATGACCCTTTCTCCCGTCTCCAATGGACACCCTCCTCTTGGACTCCCCCTCATGGCCATCTACCTGCTTTAGACCTTTTTATTTTAATCTGCCGGCAGGACATCAACCGCCTCAACTTCTCCACTCCCCTTTCTCACTCCAACCTCTCCCCCCCTGAACGTACAGCCCTCTACTCACTCTGCAACAACTCCGACTGGGTGATCAAACCTGCCGACAAGGGAGGTGCCCTGGTAGTCTGGTGCGCTGATCTCTACCGGTCTGAGGCCAGGAGCCAACTCTCAGACACCTCCTCCTACCTATCCTTGGACCATGACCCCACAGACAAGCACCAGGCCATTATCTCTAACACCATCACGGGCTTCACCACTTCTGGCTCCCTGCCCTCCCAAGCCTCCAATCTCATCGTTCCCCAGCCCCGCATGGCCCGATTTTACCTTCTCCCCAAGATCCACAAACCTGACTGTCCTGGCAGACCCATTGTTTCTGCTTGTAACATTTCTTTTATCAAACTATTCCTTCGCTCCATAGATGCTGCCTCACCCACTGAGTTTCTCCAGCGTTTTGTGTCTACCTTCGATTTTTCCAGCATCTGCAGTTCTTTCTTAAACAAAGAGTATCAAAGAATACCTTAACTCGTTCAAACAGATAGACAGATAATTTATTGTGACGTACAGTGAAGGTACAGTGAAATGCTTTGTTTTTGCATACACAGTACACAAAAGATTCGCCACAAGGTGCCGACAGAGTTAAAGAGTACCCTTAAATATCGATGGTCCCTTCTTCATTTCCTCCCCCCCACCGGTCCCACTTGCTCTAGGTTCTCGGCCCCCCCTCCCCACGCCAGATCCCCCTTTGTGTTTTGCTCCTCGGCCCGTCCACCTCGACCTCTGACCTTGATGTTCCACATCCCTCCTCACTCTTCTGTCTGAAGAAGGGTTTCGGCCCGAAACGTCGCCTATTTCCTTCGCTCCATAGATGCTGCTGCACCCGCTGAGTTCCTCCAGCAATTTTGTGTCCCTCCTCACTCTTGGCAGCGTGGCTCTCAACAATGTTGGTAGTTCAGGGTCCTGGCTTCGGAGTCTGTGGTGTCTGTGGTGTCTGTGCCTGTGTCTGTGGTGTCCCCCGCCAGTCCCACAGGTCACCGCATCGAGCCGTGCCTGATTGCTGGGTCTCACCCAGTGCCGCTCCACCCCGTGGGTGCCTTTAACTGCGCCGCGGAGCTCTGTGGATTAAATGAAGGGGGATGAGCAACGCCTAACATTCGGCATAAATGCAGATGTTATTCTGCTGATCTGAAGGACCTGTTCCTATGCTAGGAATATCACCCTAGTTAAATCAGCCATTATCTGGAACACAAAAAAAAAAAAAATGGGTCATGCAGAATTTGTGGAGGAAATGGTCGGACAATTTCAATGGGGACTCTTCTACAGACCGATGGAGTGGAGGGGAGAAACAGGAAAACAGAAAGGAGTGGGGTAAAGGTACACAAAAATGCTGGAGAAACTCAGCGGGTGCAGCAGCATCTATGGAGCGAAGAAAATAGGCGACGTTTCGGGCCGAAACCCTTCTTCAGACTGATAGGGGGTGGGGGGGGGGGGGGAGAGAAGGAAGGAAAAAGGGAGGAGGAGGAGCCCGAGGGCGGGGGGATGGGAGGAGACAGCTCGAGGGTTAAGGAAGGGGAGGAGACAGCAAGGGCTAGCAAAACTGGGAGAATTCAACGTTCAGCAAAACTGGGAGAATTCAACGTTCAGCAAAACTGGGAGAATTCAACGTTCATGGCATGTGATAACTGGGGGGAGATGAGGCAGGGGGGAGGAGGGTTGATCAGCAGATGGGTGGAGTAAGTGATGAAGGCCAGTGAACAGGGGATCAAAAGGAGGAGTGAAGTGAGATAGCCAGGGGATAAAAGAGAATGAATGAAAAAACTGATGTGTTCACCAGAATAGTGATACCTCAGGAAGGAGGAGCATGGAGCTGAGAAAACAGTATTTTACATTTCTCCCATCATCTCTCATACCCCCCATCAGCCTTTTCATTTCCTCTCCACTCCTCCATATGTTCATCACCCAACCTCTCCACTCCTGCCTATCCCCTTCCACCCCTCCCTCCAGTTTTACATTCTACACCTCCTCTTCTTATCTGACATCTTTCTGTCTCATTTTCACCTCTGGCCTTTGTCATTCCAAAGACGTACAGTTATGTATGTTAATTGGCTTTGGCGTATGTGTAAATTGTCGCCAGTGTGTAGAATAGTGTTAATGTGCAGGGAGCACTGGTCAGTGCACACTCGCTGGGCCACAGGGCCTGTTTCTACGCTGTGTCTCTAAACTAAACCAAACTAAACCATCTCCACCCATCTGTAACTACCATTCACTTGCCAGGATTTTTCCCGACCCTACCTCTCTTTTCCAACTTTCTCCCCTCACTCCATTAGTCTGACGAAGGTCATAATTAATAGGAGCAGAATTAGGCCATTCGGCCCATCAAGTCTACTCTGCCATTCAATTATGGCTAATTCTCCTGCCTTCTCCCCATAATCCCTGACACCTGTACTAATCAAGAATCTATCTATCTCTGCCTTAAAAATATCCATTGACTTAGCCTCCACAGCTGTCTGCGGCAAAGAATTCCACAGATCCACAGAAGGGTCCTGACCCAAAACTTTGTCCGTCCATTAACTCCACAGATGCTGCCTGACCCGTTGTGTTCATCCAGCACTTTGCTTTTTGTTGAAAAGTCCAGCATCTGCAGTTTCTTTTGTCTTCATTATTCCCGACACACTTCACACCTCACATCCCTACCTTTGCTGCAAAGAAGACAATCCCAAGCTGTAGCCAATTCTCTTGAACCATTCTATAATATCTTGCTTTGCCAACAGTAAGGTTTCCTTACTTTAACAGAGGCATTGACATCAGTGCAGATAAGGGGCTAGATATCAAGTCGGCTCGGCAAGAAGCCAGCAGGTCATGTGATTGCCAAAGATGGGATGGCTATGGGTGTCATGGGTGGAAACAAGGGAAGAAACGCCAGTCTCTAAATGTTTATTCAATCTGAAGTCTAGATCACTGTCTTCAAAGGAGTGCAGGAGCAGTGGGTCCTGATGCACAGCTCGATTAAAGTGGGAGGGCAGGTTGAGAAAGTAGATAATGAAGAATAGACAAATACAGTTCTTTATCAATAGAGAGAGTATAAAAGCAAGTAAGTCATGCTGAATGTTCACAAAACACTGATCTAGACTCAGATGGAGTTTTGCCTTCAATTCAGGTTGAGTTTAGTTTAGTTTAGTTTGGAGATACAGCACAGATCCCCGCATATTAACACTATCCTACACACACTAGGGACAATTGTTACATTTACCAAGCCAATTTACCTACATACCTGCACATCTTTGGAGTGTGGGAGGAAGCCGAATATCTCGGAGAAAACCCACGCAGCTCACGGGGAGAACGTTCAAACTCCGTACAGACAGCGCCTGTAGTCGGTATCGAACCCAAGTCTCCGGCGCTGCCTTCGCTGTAAGGCAGCAACTAAACTGCTGTGCCACCGTGCCGCTGTTGTAGACCTACAGAGTCATATAGAACTACAGTATGCAGCATGGAAATAGGCTATTCAGTCCACTTTGGCAGCCCAACAGTTTTGGGGATGTGCAAAGATTGGGGGATGGGAGTGTGTGTGTGGGGGGGGGGGGGGGGGGGGGGTGTAGTCAGTCAGTCTACCCCATGACAGAAAGGGGAGGAGTTGTACAGTTTGATAGCCACAGGGAAAAAGGATCTCCTGTGGCATACTGTGCTGCATCTTGGTAGAACCCGTCTGTTACTGAAGGTACTGCTCAGCATGACCAGTGTGTCATGGAGGGGGTGAGCTGTATTGTCCAAGATGTTCTGCAGTTTGAGGAGCATCCTCCCCTCCAAGACCACCTCCCATGAATCCAACTCCATCCCCAGGACAGAGCCGACCTTCCTGATGAGCTTGTAATCTTGTTGGCATCCGCGGCCTTCACCATGCTGCCCCAGCACACGGCAGCAAAGAAGATGGCACTGGTTACCACTGATTGGTAGAACATCTGCCAATCCTGCCAATGCTACTAGTTAGATTTTGGTCCTATGTCCCTCTGAGGCAGAGAGGCAGATCTATGGATCAGACCTGCTGGGTACTGTACATATGGTGAAGATGAAGAGATAGGAACAGATATACAGTGTAATACTCATTGCACAGCTGAAGAAAATGACAATGATAATACATGAAAGGGTGTCATGCTGATTGAATGAGAAGCTATTAAAATGTATCTTCAATCCAGCACATTCCCTTCAGCAAGTTCCATACTCGGAGCGGAGTCTCGTGAAAATGATCTTAAGTCCTGGTTTTAAGCTTTGCTAGGAAGTTCAGCCTAACACTTTTTAAAGCCTCCTGAACAAATTGATAATTGACACCATGTGTAGGAAGGAACTGTAGATGCTGGTTTAAACCGAAGATAGACACAAAATGCTGGAGTAACTCAGCGGGACAGGCAGCATCTCTGTAGAGAAGGAATGGATAATGTTTCGGGTCAGTTAAATTTATGCAGGAGGACAGTCAGACTGGTCAGAGAAAAGGGTGGGAGAGGGATGGAGAGAGAAGGAGATCAATGGTTGCTTGAAGTTACGGAAGTAAATTTTCATACCACTGGTGTGTAAGCCTCCCAAGTGAAATATTAAGTGCTGTTCCTCCAATTTGTGCTGGGCCTCACCCTAACAGTGGAGGAGGCCGAGTACAGGAAGCGCAGTGTGGGAATGGAAGGCGGTGTGTACTTTTGGCTATTTCATACTAGCCAATTATAGTGTTTGTTAGTAGTGACTCCACCTATTATGTGCCTCATATTATCAAGAGCTTGCTTACGCTAGTTAGTTTTAGAGTAGCAGCTCAGAGATGTGATGTCTGCAGATCCTTGCTGTAAGTAGATTTAATAAACATGTATTGTATCTTGATATGTGTTCGAGTCGACTCATTACAGGGAGTTAAAGTGTTTAGCAACTGGGGAGGTGTGTCGAACCATTGCTTCTCTCCAGAGATATGGCCTGTCCCGTTGAGTTACTCCAGCATTTTGTGTCTATCTTTGATAATTGACTCCAACCGTTTGCAAATACAGTCATGTGAATAAAATCAGTGAAGCAGCGACACTCAAACGGAATTAATTTAGTTTAGTTTAGTTTAGAGATACAGCACGGAAGCAGTCCCTTCGACCCACAGAGTCCACGTCGACCAGCGATCCCCACACAATAACAATATCCTGCACACTCGAGGGGCAATTTTATATTTATACCAAGCCAATTAACCTGCAATCCTGTACGTCTTTGGAGTGTGGGAGGAAACTAAAGATCTCGGAAAAAACCCACAGGTCACGGGGAGAACGTACAAACTCCGTACTGACAGCACCCACAGCCAGGATTGAACCCGGGTCTCTGGCTCTGTACAGAGACTCTACCGGGACTCTACCGCTGCGCCACCAAAGTTGACCTTTCGGGTCAAGACTTTTCATCGAGAGTCTTCATGGTGCAGTTGGTAATGGCTTTGCCTCACAGTGCCAGAGATCTGGGTTTGATCCTGATCTCGGTGCAGTCTGTGTGAAGTTTTGCACATCCTCCCTGTGGTCATGTGGGTTTCTACCCAAGATGGAGTTAGTCTTAGGCCTCACCATGGTGAAGCATGCCATGGACACGCAGGTCAGCGTGGGAATAGGGAGAGGATTTTAAATGGCTGGCGACTGAGAAATCCTAAAGGCTGCAGCGGACAGGGCAGTAGTGTCCAGTAGAGGTGCCTGGACTTGGCATATTTATGCGCCTTCATTTAGAATTCACCTTCCACAATGTGTTCTGCGATGGACTAACTGCCCCTTATCCATACCTTGATTCAGTTCTAACGCTAACTTTGTAGCCACTTTGTTCTCAATTCAATTAATGCAATCTCTGAGATTCTAGACCAAGTCAAGAGCCAGGAACTCTCTGGTGTGTTTGAGGATTTGCCTGCAGTCAGCCAGCATCGCTGTGTATGGAAGATATTTTACAAACAGTCTTCTGCAACTGCTCCCTCTCTGCTGAGCACTTTCATCCGTTTCACTATTAGTGGTTCATGGTTCAACCTGATGCTTCTTTTTCAGCTATTTCTTCTCCTCCCCCGTTTCTCCCACCTGTAGGGACCATGTCAGCTTTTGCGTCCGAAGCATTATGTTGCTCTCCTAGGATTAACAATTTAGGATTAACAAACTCATCAGGAAGGCTGGCTCCATCCTGGAGGCCGAGTTGGATTTATAGGAGGTGGTCTTGGAGGGGAGAATGCTACTTAAACTAAGTTCATAAGTTCCTAAGTTCATTTATTGTCACATACACCAATTGGTGTAGTGAAATTCACTGGCCAGGTCAGTCATATAACTTTAAAAAAGCAACAGACTCAGAAAACACATTTTAACATAAACATCCATCACAGTGACTCCTACACATTCCTCACTGTAATGGAAGGCGAAAATAAAGTTCCAAGTCCTTCCCTTGTTGTTCTTCCTTGGTCGGGGGCCTTGAGCCCCCCGTTGATGGGACGGTCTTGACTCCTGAAGCCGGCGCCGTTCGGGCCCTCTGCGTCGAGGCGTTCAGCTCCTGCGTCGGGGTTTGTCAGCTCCCCCGCGATGGGCGATCGAACCTCGCGTCGGGGCTGGACGAACCTTCTGCGGCATTGGAGCTCTCGATTTACCTCGCCCGAGTCTGTGAGCCCTTGGTGCTAAGTCCGCAGGCCGCGGTGGGAACGATCCCAGGCAAGGGATCCGCTCCGATGTTAAGTCCGTGCCCAGCGGTTGGGCTCATGACAGTCCGAGGCAGCTTCCAGCTCCATCGATGGTAGGCCGCAGAACCCGGAGAATGTGATCCGAAAATTGATCACATCTCCAGGAAGGTAAAATCCTGAAAAAAAAGTTTCCCCTGACCCCCCCCCCCCCCCCCCCCCACCCCACCCTTCTCCCACATAAAACAAGCAGAATAACTTTAAACAAACACTAAAAATAACAAAAGGATGAAAAAAACTATCAGACTGCCGACAGGGCTGCCATCTCCGTCCTCCAGCGCCCCCTAAATATGCAGAGCATCCTGGACAATACAGCTCACCCCCTCCATGACACACCGGTCAACCTGAAGGAGCATCTTCAACAACAGACTGGTTCCACCAAGATGCAGTACAGAACGCCACAGGAGACCCTTCTTCCCTGTCGCTATCAAACTGTACATCTCCTCCCCCTTCTGTCATGGGGTAGACTGACTGACTCCCCTTGCGCCCTCCACTCCCCCCCCCCCCACCCCCCCCTCCACCCCCCCCCCTCCCCCCCCCCACCCAATCTTTGCACATCCCCAATCCTTTCCACTCGTCACATTATTTTTCATGTGTTTTATGTTTTATGACTGTTGTCAGATCAATTTCCCTTCTGGGATAAATAAAGTTCTATCGTATCGTATAGTTCCACGTCGACATTGTTGCAAACGCCTTCCTGGACCCTGTCCAGCTGATGGCTATCCCGGTCTCTCCCAAATATCATCCAATTACCGTATATCTTTGTGAATCTCACAACTTCACATGATCTCGCAGTTTAATTTGTTTGAGTTTGTTTAGTTTAGAGATACAGGCCCTTCGGGTCCGAGCCGACCAGTGATCCCTGCACACTAACACTATCCGACACACACTAGGGGCAATTTTTACATTTACCAAGCTAATTAACCTACGTCTTTGGAGTGTGGGAACAAACCGGGGATCTCAGAGAAAACCCACGCAGGTCACGGGAAGAACGTACAAACTCCGTACTGACAGCACCTGCAGTCAGGATCGAACCCGGGTCTCTGACACTGCAAGCGTTGTAAGGCAGCAACTCTACTGCTGCGCCACCATGCCACCCATTTTACTGCCTGAAGTTCTATTTCTTATCAATGATATTTATCTGGTCATCTTTTCTGTATTTTCTGAAATTATGTCTTCCACTCATTGAGATTCCAATTTCTTTCTCTTTCTCAGACTCAGTCCTATTCTCCACTTCTTATTCCCCTGCAGCCTTGCAACATAATCTTTCTCAAATGCCCTTCAATTCCCCTTTGATTCTTTTGCCACTTGCCAACACTAAGGGGTAAATAGCCAGATATCCTACCAGCGTATCCATCTATACCTCACGCTGCCTCGGCAAGGCCAGCAACATAATCAAGGACAAGTCGCACCCTGGCCACTCCCTCTTCTCCCCTCTCCCATCATGCAAAAGGTGTAAAAGTGTGAAAATGCACACCACCAGATTCAGGGACTGTTTCATCCCAGCTGTTATCAGGCAACTGAACCATCCTGCCGCAACTACAGAGAAGTCCTGAACTACTATCTACCTGGTTGGTGACCCTTGGACTATCTTCGATCGGACTTTGCTGGCTTTATCTTGAACTAAACATTATTTCCCTATCAGGAGCACAGAGAAACTTGGGACAGTCAATGGAAGTGTCTTGAGAGCAGTCAGTGTTATGGTCGAAGAGGTGTTGAAGGTATTATCGTGTCTGAAGGTTGACAAATCTCCAGGGCCTGGTCAGATATATCTGAGGACATTGTGGGAAACTCGAGGGGAAATTGCCGGAGCCCTGGTTGAAATTTATGAGTCGTCTTTAAATACAGGAGAGGTGCTGGAAGACTCGAAGGTGGCAAATGTTGTGCCTCTATTCAAGAAAAGGCTGCAGGTAAAATGCTGGGAACTATAAGACTATAAGAACTATGAGCTTAACATCTGTAGTTGGAAAGTTACTGGAGAATATTCTGAGGGATAGGTTATACAGGCATTTGGATGGGCAAGGGCTGATTAGGGATTATGGTTTTGTACGTGGGAGGCCGTGCCTCACAAATCTGATTGAGTTTTTTAAAGACGTGACCACAAAGGTCGATGTGGGCAGAGCTGTAGATTTTGTGTGCATCGAATTCAGCAAAGCATTAGACACGATTCTGCATGGTAGGCTGCTCTGGAAGGTTAGATCGCATGGGATCCAAGGTGAGATAGCTGAATGGATAGAAAATTGGCTTCATGGAAGGAAACCGAGGGTGATGGAGAAGGTTGCTTCGCAGATTGGAGGCCTGTGACTAGTGTTGTGCCTCAGGGTTCGGTGCTGGGCCCGTTACTGTTTGTCATCGATATTCAATGATTTGGATGAGAACATATACAGCAAGATTAGCAAGTTTGCAGATGATACAAAAGCGGATGGTTTTGCAAATAGCGAAGATGGTCATGAAAAATTGCAGCAGGATCTTGATTAATTGGCCAGGTGTGCTGAGGAATGGACGATGGAAATTGATGCAGAAAAATGTGAGGTGTTGCATTTTGTGAAGTCTAACGTGGGCCGGACCTACACGGTGAATGGTAGGGCTCTGGGGAGTGTTGTAGACCTGAGGGATCTAGGAGTGCAGGTGCATGGTTCCTTGAAGGAGGAGTCGCAGGTAGATTGATTGGTCTTGGCACATTGATCTGTATCAGTCAGAGTATTGAGTATAGAAGTTGGGAGGTCATCTTGCAGTTGTATTAGATTTTGGTGAGGCCACATTTACAGTGTTGTGTTCAGTTCTGGGCACCATGTTATAGGAAAGATGTTGTCAAGCTTGAAAAGGTTCAGAGAAGATTTGCAAGGATGTTGCCAGGGCTAGAGGGTGTGAACTATAGGGAGAGGTTGAGTAGGCTGGGACTCTATTCCTTGGAGCGCACGAGGATGAGGGGTGATCTTATAGATGTGTATAATTCATGAGAGGAATAGATTGGGTGGATGCACAGAGTCTCTTGCCCAGAGTAGGTGAATCGAGGACCTGAGGACATAGGTTTAAGGTGAAGAGCAAAAGATTTAATAGGAATCTGATGGGTAACGTTTTCACAGAAAGGCTGGTGAGTGGATGGAACAAGCTACCAGAGGAGGTAGTTGAGGAGCAGTTAGACAGGTACATGGATAGGGCAGGTTTGGAGGGATATGGGCCAAACATGGGCAGGTGGGACGAGTGTAGCTGGGACATGTGGGCAAGTTGGGCCGAAGGGTGGCCAGAACTGAACATAAAACGTCAACATCTTAGACAACTGCAACATGACCTCCCAACTTCTATACTCAATACTCTGACTGATACAGATCAATGTGCCAAGCACCTTTTTGACCACCCCATCTATCTGTGACTCCACCTTCAAGGAACCATGCACCTGGCCGGTGTGGGCAAATTGGGCCGGAGGGCCTGTTTCAATGCTTAATCACTTTATGACTCTATGACTCTGACTCTATGACATTATGTATCTATACATTGTAAACAGCGCGATTGTAATCATGTATTGTCTTTCCGCTGACTGGATAGCACGCAACAAAATCTTTTCACCGTACCTCGGTACACGTGACAATAAACAAAACTGAGAACTGAGAAACAAAAGGAGGCTGTTCAGCCCATCATGTCTGGACTGGCCCTCCAAGGAGCAATCCCATCAGTACTATTTCCCCACTTCTTATTCCCCACAGCCTTGCAACTTACTCTGTCTCATTTGCACTTCAATTCTCCTTTGATTCTTTTGACCCTAAACGACACTATGGGGTAAATAGACAGTTTTCCTACCAGCTTCTCTTTGGGATGTGGGAGGAAACTGGAACAAGCAGGGGAAACCCGAGGAGTTGTGGAGAGAAGCACAACCTCTAAACAGACAGCGCCTGAGGTCAGGATCAGACTTTGGCTCCTGTAGTGGTGAAGCCGCAGTACTAATTTCCATGCCACCATGCAGATGTATTTAACCTTTGACTCACTTTTTCCTGCAGCTAACCTATTATGTAAGCTGCATTCTGTAACCCATGTCTGCCAGTGACTGCCAATTTCCTTTGCATCAACACCTTGACCTTATTTGACATGGAACATTGTTCAACAGATTCTCTGAATCCCATCCTATCTGTGTTCCGACACTGGGTTTGACAGCACTGGGCCGATACTCGCTGGAGTTTAGAGGGATGAGGGGCCACTTCATTGAAACACACTGAATAGTGAAAGGCTTGGATAGAGTGGATGTGGAGAGGATGTTTCCACTAGTGGGAGAGTCTAGGACTAGTGGTAATAGCCTCAGAATTAAAGGACGTTCCTTTAGGAAGGAGATGAGATGCAATTTCTTTAATCAGAGGGTACAGAATCTGTGGAATTCTTTGCACTGAAGGCTGTGGAGGACGTCAATGGATATTTTTAAGGCAGAGATAGATAGTTTCTTGATTAGTACGGGTTATGGGGAGAAGGCAAGAGAATGGGGTTAGGAGGGAGAGATAGATTAAATGGCGGAGCAGACTTGATGGGCCGAATAGCCTAATTCTGCTCCTATCACTTATGGCCTTATGACGTTATGTTCCTACACAGATCATTCCACCCACACCATGGATTTTCAACATTGTTTGGAGACAAATTTATTTAATCTACATCATGTCTCATTATCCAACCTACAGGCCATTAGTTTTTCACCTAATTACATTACTGTCAACAACCCTGTCGTTAATTAACAAACGAACAGAGGTCTGTTAATAAATATCTAAAGGCTTGCCCTGCTCCAGGTTACTTGAGAAAACTGGTTTCATTGAACCAAATAATTGGTGGCAGGTGGCAATGAGCATATAATGCATCTAATGCATTCTCCAGGCTCTCATTTAAGGACATGATGGTACGGTACAATTCTTTGCCCTTGAGACTAAAGAGAACCAATAGCATTGATTTCATCTGTTTCAGTTTCAGCTAGCGTAAAGACCACACATGACTACAATTGATCCGTTTACAGTGTATAGATACATGATAAGGTAATAACGTTTAGTGCAAGGTAATGTCAGTACAATCCAATCATAGATAGTCTGAGGGTCCCAGATGAGGTAGATAGCAGTTAAGCACTGGTTTCTGGTTGTGGTAGGATGGTTCAGTTGCTTGATAACAGCTGGGAAGAAACTGTCTCTGAATCAGGAGGTGTGCATTTTCACACTTCAGGACTTTGTGCCTGATGGGAGAGGTGAGAAGAGTTAGTGGCCAGGGTGCGACTCATCCTTCATTATGCAGCTGGCCTTGCCGAGGCAGCGTGATGTATAAATGGCGTCAACGGAGGGGAGGTCGGGTTGTGTGATGGTCTAGGCTGCGTCCACAATTTGCTGCAATTTCTTGTGGTCTTAGATGGAGCTGTTCCCAAACCAATGGATGCATCCCGATAAAATGCTTTCTATGGTGCATCTGTCGAAGTTGGTGAGGGTTGTTGGGGACATGCCGAACTTCCTAAGCCTTCTTATGGAGTAGAAGCTGGTGTGTTACAATAGATTACATGGTGGACTTTGGAGAAAAACTGAGGAGCACATGTAAAGCAACTGAAAGTCAATCAGTAAAGGTTGAAGTTCAGGATGAAGGAAGTCTCCATCCTGGATCACTTGGTCATCAGTGATGCTCTGAAGACATATCTAGTCAAGGCCAAGACAGAGAGGGAGATGCTGAGGCTGAACTGTGTTGCAGTTGTTGAAATATGTGTCATACACAAAGGTTTGTGTGGTACACCATGGTCATAGGCTTTCAATTATGAAAGCAATCCTCATACATCAGTTTATTCTTGTTGTGTAGGAAGGAACTGCAGATGCTGGTTTAAACTGAAGATAAACACAAAAAGCTGGAGCAACTCAGCGGGACAGGCCGCATCTCTGGAGAGAAGGAATGCGTGACGTTTCGGGTCGAGACCCTTCTTTAGATCGAGAATCACAGAGAGTCGTGAGTCTGTGAAATTCTCTCTCAGAGGGCGATGGAGGCTGGTTCTCTGGATACTTTCAAGAGAGAGCTAGATAGGGCTCTTAAAGGGGATATGGGGAGAAGACTGGAACGGGGTACTGATTGGGGATGATCAGCCATGATCACATTGAATGGCAGTGCTGGCTCAAAGGGCTGAATGGCCTACTCCTGCGCCTATTGTCTATTGTCTATTGTCTATTGAGTCAGGGGGGAAAAGGAAACAAGTGTACTTTGTTACTTTGAGGCCAATTTCAGATTCAATTAGCCGACTTGCTTCGGATCCTATCGGCTCTAATCTATTGTACCAGCCATGCATCTAGGACATTGACAAAGGCATTTTCAAGACCATGTCCACTACATCAACTGCACTGCCCTCATCAATATATATATTTTTCATTTTCGAAAAAACTCACAGGATCTCTCACCAATTAAGCTGTGCTGACTATCCTTGATCAACTCAGGTTAATTAAGTCTGTCAGAAGTGTTTCCAATAACTTCCCTACTACTGATGACAGACTCACTGACTTGGCTTATCCCCACAGCTCTTCCTGAATTAGGATATCACATTTTTCAATCATCTGGCATCTCAACCAAGCACTGCAAAGGTAGAAAAGTCACAATCAGCGTTCTTGCAATCTCCTCCCTCGCCACCTCCAGCTGCCTGGGATACATCTCAGCAGGCCATGGTGATTTATCCACTTTTATGACTGCTGAGACATCTATATCTCTTTTATCGATAACGTGTCTTAGAATATCCTTATTCCCTTCTCGGAACTCTTCAACTATAACCCTGTCTTTCTCCTCAGTAAATAAAGATGAGAATATTCATCTAAGACCGTGATCGTATCATGAGTTCATGTTCAAACTGTAAGAGATGCAAGCAGAATTAGGTCATTTAGGCCATCAAGTCTACTCTGCCATTCAATCCTGGCTGATTTATCTTTCCCTCCTAATGGGTCTGTCCCACAGTACGAGCTAATTCAAGAGTTCACCCGAGTTTCCCCTGATTCGAAATCGGAGAATTACGGTAATAGCCGCTCGTAGGTACTCGGGGCTCTCGTGGACATTTTTCAACATGTTGAAAAATCTTCACAAGTCTTCACGAGCTTACCGCGTTTCCCGAGTACCTGCCGTTAGCGTTACGAGCCGCTAAGAGACGTCCCGAGCTCTGACGTACCCACTACGTACATTCTACGTGCTTACCACGAGTTAGATTTTTGTTTAAACTCGGGAGAGCTCTTGAATTACCTCATACAGTGGGACAGGCCCTTAACCCCATTCTCCTGCCTTCTCCCCATAACCTAACACCATTGCTATTCAAGAATGTATCTATCTCTGCCTTAAAAATATCCCTTGGTTCCATACACAGTTTGCCTGTTTGTCCCCTATGGGATCCCACTCTTTCCACTTTCTCTTATGGATTTAGAAAATGCTTTGGGATTTTCCTTAATTTTACCTGCCAGAGGTATTTTGTGGTCCCTATTTCCCCTTGAAATATCTTCAAGGATTTCCTTGAACTCTCTATAGTCCTGAAACACCTCCAATGCTTTTAGTAGTTTATACCTACAATTATGCTTCCAACATTTTCTATCTGAAACCCTTAATATTTCTTGACATCCAGGGTTCCTTGGACTTGCCTTCCCTACTATTCACCCTGACAGGGAAACATTGGTTATGAACTTTTGGTTATGAACCCTTGTGCAGCAGTAAAGCTGCTGTCTTACGGCGCCAGAGATCCGGGTTCAATCCTGACTTTGGGTGCTGTCTGTCCTGTACATTCTGCCTGTGACTGCGTGGGTTTTGTACAGGATCTCCAGTTTCCTCCGACACTCCAAAGACATACAGGTTTGTTGGTTAATTGGCCTCGGTAAAATATTAAATTGTCCCTTGTGTGTAGGATAGTGTTGGTGTATCACTGGTTGGCACAGACTCTGTGAGCTTAAGGGCTTGTTTTCGTGTTGTATCTCCAAAGTCTAAAGTCCTCTCACTATTTCACAGTTAAACGACATTACCTTGTCAGATGTAAATTTATTGGCAAGTACTGTAGCTGCTCTTAACCTATGCTTGCTGATATTAGCCTTCTCACAATTGCACACTCTAATTTATGCACCATCGTTACTATACCTTTCCACAGCCACTGAAATTCACAGTTATGGTGAATATCACTATCATGAATTTAGTCACTATCCCTAAATTTCGCACCTTCAGCCCCTTGCCCGACCTCATACTAAATATGGCTCCAATAATGCCCCTTTCCAGATATGACTCTTTGTGTACTGGTCTCCTGAACATATTTTAAAATATTGTATTTAAGAAGGAACTGCAGATGCTGGAAAATCGAAGGTAGACAAAAATGCTGGAGAAACTCAGCGGATGCAGCAGCATCTATAGAGCGAAGGAAATAGGCAACGTTTCGGCCCGAAACGTTGCCTATTTCCTTCGCTCCATAGATGCTGCTGCACCCGCTGAGTTTCTCCAGCATTTTTGTCTACTTTTAAAATATTGCACTCTGTTTCACATTGGGGAAGTTGAATTCCTCTACTCTGACAAACCTGTTGCTTTTAGACCTCTCTCTGATTTCCCTGCATTTCTGCACCTTCATCTTTGGCTGACCATTGGCAGGCCTGTAGTATAATCCAAACAAAGTGATCAGAACTTTGAGTTTAGTTTAGAGATACAGCACGGAAACAGGCACGTTGGTCCGCCGAATCCACAATTACCAGCGATCCCCTCACATTGACACTGTCCTACACACAATAGGGACAATTATTATACCAAGCCAATTAACCTACAAACCTGTACGTCATTGGAGTGTGGGAGGAAACCAAAGATCTCAGAGAAAACCCACGCGGTCACGGGGAGAACGTACAAACTCCGTACAGACAGCACCCGTAGTCGGGATCGAACCCGGGTCTCTGGCACTGTAATCTACCGCTGTGCCGCAATTACCTGTATTACCCATATAGTCTTATTTGAAAAGTCTTGTGGGGCATGCTCCCTCATTACTGCACTGATGGGCTCCTTGATCAATAATGCAGTGAATCCTCTCTTTCATTTTCTGTGTATCTATATTACTAAAACTAAGATCTTGACCACTTTCTGACTCTGTTTCGTGATTTCTGAAAGAACGCTGCCACTTACGGCCGTCATTTCTGGCCACCTCGCTCAGAGTCCCCCTCCGCTGAGCTGGAGCAGAGGATTTTTCCCATCAATGAAACATAAAAGAGTTAATAATGTTTAAAAAATGTTGACATTTTCTCTGCTGCCGCTGGTGGGAGAGGGGTGGGTCTATAAAACCCGGAAGTGTTGTGCCTCAGTCAGTCTCTGCAAGATGAGGTGAAGTGCGAGGGTCACGTCTCTCAGCCTGAGCTGTGAATAACACTGAACAATGTCTACTAAACTGTGAGTGTGGTTTTACTGACCTTGAGTGCCCTTAATGTGGTTTGAAAATGAAAATATGGCTGGTTTGAAGTAAAAAGCACTGCAAATGGTTGTTTGGGGGGATTGGGTTGAAGTCAAGGGCACTGCAAATGGTTGTTTGGGGCTTTTGGGTAGAAGTAAAAGGCACTGCAAATGGTTGTTTGGGGCTTTTGGGTAGAAGTAAAAAGCACTGCAAATGGTTGTTGGTCTAAAATTGACAACTTCCTGTTTGCATTGTAAATTGATTTTAGATAAAACGCTACCACTTACGGCTGTTATTTTTGGCCATCTTACTAGGCCCCCCTCCGCTCATCAAGTGCAGACGATTCTTCCCATCAATTAAAAATAAAAGTGTTATTAGTGTTTAAAAAATGTTGAGAATCTCTCTCCTGTCAATCACGCCATGAAGGCCACCTTTTCTGGTGGGAGGGGGGGGGATTATAAAACCCGGTAGTGTGGGTGTGGCTCAGTCTCTGCATGATGGGAGAGGTCACAACTCTGTCTGAGCTGCGAATCAACTGAACACACTGAATGTCTACTGAACCGTGAGTGTGGTGTTTTGTGTGATTTTATGGTGGTTTTATGGTGGTAACACCCTGCTTGAAATGGTATGAAACTGCATTTGAATGTGGTGGCCTTGCACCCTGCTTGAAGTGGTTGGAAACTGTACTTGAATTTGGTGGACTTGCAACCTGCTTGAGGTGGTATGAAACTGCACTTGGATTTGGTGGCCTTGCACCCTGCTCGAAGTGGTAAGAAACTGCACTTGAATTTGTAGGAAAATGGATTAGAATTTGGTGGCCTTGCACCCTGCTTGAAATGGAATTTCAAGAAATGGCCGTGAGTCAACTGCCAGCCCACCAGCCGTGAGTGAGTTGCCAGCACATCAGGTTTGAGGGACTGAGCTGCCACTCCAAGAATCCATTTGGCCCACAATGTCCATACTAGCCCTCTGGAGACCAGTCCCTTCAGCCCACAACACCCATACCAGCGCTCTAGAAATCCCCCCCCCCCTACTGGCCACCAATATTGGAATTGGTGGAGAGGTGGAATATTGCATCGGGGACCAGCCTCCCATGACTAAAAGTTCTATTTTCTTGAATTGAGCTGCCAGTCCTGCTCTCCTTTCAGCCTTATCTTGGGGCAGCATGGTGGCTCAAGCAGTAAAGGTACTACCTCACGGCGGCAGAGACCCAGGTTCTATACTGACCGTGGGTGCTGTCCGTGCAAAGTTTGCACGTTCTCCCTGTGACTGTGTGTTTTTTCTCCGGGTGCTCTGGTTTCCTCCCACATCCCAAAGACGTGTGGATTTGTAGGTTAATTGGCTGGGTCCCCATTGTCCATTGTTCTCCCCCCCTCCCTCACGGTGGTCTCCGCAAGCCGGGTCCTCCTTTGTTCCTTCCCTCGGTAGCGGCGTCCTCATCCCCTCTGGTCCTAGATGTTCCCACATCCACTCTATCTATGCCTTTCATTATTCTGTAAGTTTCAATGAGGTCCCCCTTCAACCTTCTAAACTCCCGCGAGTACAGGCCCTGTGCTATCAAAATCTCATCATATGCTAACCCACTCATTTCTAGAATCATTCTTGTAAACCTCCTCTGGACCATCTCCAGAGCCAGCCCAATTTTGCTCACAGAAATCCAAATGCCGCCTGACCAGCGCCTTATAGAGCCTCAGCATTACATCGCTGTTAAGCCCCATTATGTTTTCCTATGACCAGACACAGTCTCAGCTTCATACTCGATCTCGCAACACACCAAGTTGTGTACCTGGGGTTGGGGTACCATTTGCCGTGGTCACTCTCCCTAACTTGGCTTTCAGTTTCCAATGATAGCCACTGGAACACAACTTGAATGATCTACTAAAGGCCGTTCCCTGTCAACCACCTCAGGGTCGTGTTTTCCTTCGGTCCCATAGAATAAATCTACATTTTTATCTGTGAACTGTGCAGCTGAAATGATCGCTTGCATTGGACAAATCTTCATGATCCTACCCTCACTTGCATCTGCTGTACCACTGCATTCCCAAGTTAATCTGATCAGTGTGATCCCCTGCAATGTAATCAATACAATATCATACGATAGAACTTTATCTCTGCCACCAGTGTTAAAACTAAAAATACAAGAAACATGAAATTAAAGTGATGAGTGGAAAGGATTGGGGATGTGCAAAGATTGGGGGGGGGGGGGGGGGGGTGGGAGGCGAGTCAGTCAACCCCACGACAGAGGGCGGAGGAGTTATACAGTTTGATAGCCACAGGGAAGAAGGATCTCCTGTGGCGTTCTGTGCTGCATCTTGGTGGAACCAGTCTGTTCCTGAAAGTACTCCTCAGGTTGACCAGTGTGTCATGGAGGGGGTGAGCTGTATTATCCAAATGCTCCTGAGTTTGAGGAGCATCCTCCCCTCCAAGACCACCTCCCATGAATCCAACTCCGCCCCCAGGATGCAGCCAGCCTTCCTGATGCCTTTGATTCTTTGTATTGATCACATTCAGTGAGCTTCTTTCAGCCAGTTCCAGGAAAGAGTTCATGGACTCCCCCAGACGGCCTTCTACCCTCTCTAGACCTCTTCATTTCTAACTGTCGGCATGACATCAATTGTCTCAACTTTTCCTCTCTCCTCACCTACTCTAGACTCACCCCCTCTGAACGTACAGCCCTCCGCTCACTCTGCAGCAACCCCGACATACAAATTTTTTTTTTAAATAAGCTGTCTGTGTAAGTGTCTCCACCTGAAACATTACCCATTCCTTCTCTCCAGAGATGCTGCCTGTCCCGCTGAGTTACTCCAGCATTTTGTGAATATCTTTGGTGTAAACCAGCATCTGTGGTTCCTTCATACCCAATACAATACAATATGGTTTTATTCGTCACTTTGCACATAAAGTGCAAGTGAAATGAATTTGCCAGCAGCGGTACAATGATAAAGAACACACAATACACAATAAACCTTTAACACAAACATCCACCACAGCATTCATCACTGTGGTGGAAGGCACAAAAATTGGCCAGTCCTCCTCTATTTTCCCCCGTGGTCGGGACCTCAACTCTCCGCAGCCATCGCTGCGGGCGTCCAGATGGTAAAAGGACAAGGTAAAAGTCAAGGTAAGTCCAGAATCGGCTCTTCCCCACCGGAGACCGCGGCTTCAGGCTGGTGTCGACCGCAGGTCGGCGGTCGAAGATTTAAAGTTCGCGCCACAGCCAGAAGCACCGCAGACAAAGGTTTCATGGTGTTTATTTGAAGGATTTTGCTTCTGCAACAAGATGTGCAGAGAGGGAAAAAAAGCAATTTCTTTATTCTTCATAATTTCACATCGATGCAATACTTTATCAAATTAAAAATGATCACTTGCTGAAAGATTATCAGCTGGTCCTTCATCCCTATGTGTTCATGGTTGATCATTCATGCACTAGCTTTGTTTAATGGCAGTTCTCATCCTGTCTCCCCTCGCTGTGCACTAAAACCTCGTCAGTCCTAATCCCTTGTCTTTTAAGTATTCATTGTCAGCCGGCTCCGAGGGAAATGACTGCACATCAAACACAAAGAACAATTGTTTTTTTAATATCCGCCACCCCGACTGAAGCCATTTTGGACTTGTTCCATCGTCACAGGCCAAACAGTTTGAATGAGGTAAATGAAAGAGAGAATAGAAAAATCCCTCCATGGATTAGGCTGAGTTTGAACAGAAACAACCTTCCTATTTCTCTGCCCAAATGAACATCAGTCAGGTAATTCATAAAACTGCAAGTGGTTATTGGATTGTAGGAGTCATTCGAGACCCAGGAGCACAAGGACAACACAAAGGCAAAGAGCATTGCAACTGAGAACCTGCGTCTTATGACTTATAGAACGCCATTGTGCAAAAGTTTCAAAAAGCAAACAACTTCGGGCAATCTGAGATGATAATACAAACTGATGGAGACTCTCAGCGGGGCCAGGCAGCATCTGTGAAGAGGGAAACAGAGCATCTCCACAAATGGATGAATGGATGATGTGGACATCCACCAAAGAGCTTTGTATCTCACAGTTTCGATACTTGATATTGGTTTAGTGTCGTCATGTCTAGGAGATACTGTGAAAAAAATTAGTTTTGTGTGTCATCTAGATAATTGATACCATGCTGCTGCCAATCGCTGTCGTGGACTACCGCTGCCGTGGCCTGTAGCTGCCGTGGCCTATCGCTGGCGTTCCCAACGACTTCAGGCGGGGACTGGTGGGGAACATTGTGCAGCTTGGGACGGGGACGGCTTCTGACGGGGGCAGGCAGGTGGGTGGGGGGGGTGTGTCCTGCAACTGGAGACGGGAGGGCTTCTGGATGGCTAGTACGTGCTGTGGGCCTAAGGGACTGCATTCCAGAGGGCTTGTCACCACCTTGCTCGGCATTCTCGTGTTGCTTCTTGCAAGCAAGGACCAAGGCAAATTCCTTGTATGTATACATACTTGGCTGATAAAATGTATTCAATTCAATTTATTCAATCATGCTTGGCACAGGCATTGTTGGCCAAAGGCCCTGTACTACACAGTACTGTTCGATGTTGATATGTCCATAAGTGATAGGAGCAGATTTAGGCCATACAGCCCATCATGTCTACTCCCCCATTCAATCATGTCTGATCTATCTCTCCCTCTCAACCCCATTCTTCTGCCTTTTTTGCCATACTCCCTGACACCCATCCTAATCAAGCATTTATCTTTCTCTACCTTTAAAAATATCAATTGATGGCCTCCACAGCCTTCTGCTCCTTCTGTTCTTGTTCAGATTTCCAGTATCCACTGTAGTTAGCTTTTCCATTTTTTATTCTGATTTTCAAGTGAGCACATGAAAAGCTCGGTTTGAATGTTTCCGCATTGCTCAGGGAAATATGGTGACCCTCTGTCACCCTTTGTTGTATTTTATTCAAAATGTAAGTATAATAAGAGTAATGAATGATTTGAAATTGAATTTAAATTGATGGAAGGCAACATCCAGCCTGTGATTCATCCACCCTGATGCTCTTTCATTAATTACCTTTTATAATAGATTAATGGGATCATTTATCCTTGGAGAATTTGTTTGGCTTGGATAAAAAGAATGGATATTCTGACCCCAAATCACACATTGGACCTGTTACACCAGAAATCCTTCTAGTTGCATTTAATTACAAAGATAAATAGATTTCATGGCACCTTACAGCAATTCATACACAATGGGCAACCCAGAGATAGACACAAAAGGCTGGAGTAACTCAATGGGTCGGGCAGCATCACTGGAATAAGGAATAGGTGATGTTGCGGGTCGAGGCACTTCTTCAGACTCGGGTCACAACCTGAACGAAACCTCACCTATTCCTTTTCTCCGGAGATGCAGTCTTTTGTAAATAGTTGAAAATAGTTTGAAAATAATTCAATGGTTGAAAAAAATATGTATTTTCCCTCCAATTTTGTGAACTCCTTTGAAAACCATGGGCGCGGTGCTAGCAAATGCAATGTCTTTGCTGGTCCATCACCTCCCCACCACCAAAGGGATGCACAGGAGGCACTGCCTCAAAAAGGCAGCCAACACCATCAAACACTCTCATGCTCATTTCACTCCTACCATCGTGAAGAAGGTACAGGAGCCTGAGAACCATGACAAGCAAGAATAGCTTGTTCAAGTATAGCTTCTTCCCAGAAACCATCAGGCTGTTAAACACCGCACAACATTACTTTAGCTTCGGAAGGATATGCAGATGCTGAAAGACACAAAATGCTGGAGTAAGTCAGCGGGACAGGCAGCATCTCTGGAGAAAAGGAATGGGTGACGTTTCGGGTCGAGACCCTTCTTCAGACTGAGAGTCACGGAAATGACAATCAAGAGATTTGGACGATGATGTAGATTTAGTTTAGTTTAATTTTGTTTAGTTTTAGTTTAGTTTCATTTTAGAGACACAGCATAGAAACAGGCCCTTCGGCCCATCGAATCCGCACTGACCAGTGATCCCCACACGCTAACATGATCCTACACATTCTAGGGACAATTTTTACAATTATACCAAGCCAATTAATCTACAAACCTGTGGATCATTGGGGTGTGGGAGGAAACCGAAGATCTCGGAGAAAACCCACGCAAGTCACGGGGAGAACGTACAAACTACGTATAGACAAGCACCCGTAGTGAGGATCGGTCCGGGTCTTTGGTGCTGTAAAGCCCCTGTCCCACTTAGGAAACCTGAACGGAAACGTCTGGTGACCTTGCGCCCCACCCAAGGTTTCCGTGATGTTCCCGGAGGTTTTGGTCACTCTCCTAATGATCGAAAGTAGTTTCCGCGTAGTCGAGGCTTCTTCTATGTTCCTGCAATTATTTCAACAAATTCAAAACCGGCCTCGACTAAAATAGGTTGCCGTTTGGTCGAAGCCAGTGGAGTGGGGTTGCTATTTACTTACAGGCAGTCGAAGGCAATCTCCTTCGCAGCTTTACCAGCTGTGCTACCATGTACCATGCCACACATAATGCAACTGCAGCGTCCATAACCTCAGCAACTATGAACATGTCTGGACTCCATCTTTGCTTGTACTACAGACAGGTTTAATTTGCACAAGTATTTTGATTATAATTTCATGAATTTGATTTTGATTTATCTGTGTGTAATACAGTTACAGGCTTGTTAAGCTGCCAATGTCAATACATAAGACAAATAAACACTTGAATCTTGATCCTCCTATCAGTGTAAAATTTACTTCCTATCTCAGTGACCATTTGTGTTTCCTCTGGGTATTTTGGTTTCCCTCAACATCCTAAATGTGTGCAAGTTGATAGGTTGATTGGTAAATTCTTCCATGTTTAGTTGAGTTTAGTTTAGAGATACAGTGCGGAAACGGGCCCTTCGGCCCACCGAGTCTGCGCCTACCAGCGATTCCCGCACATTAACACTACCCTACACACTAGGGTCAATTTACAATTTTACCACGCCAATTTACCTACCAAGCAGTACATCTTTGGAGTGTGGGAGAAAACCGGAACTCCCGAAGAAAACCCACACAGGTCACGGGGAGAACGTACAAACTCAGTACAGACAGCATCCATATTCAGGATGGAACTTGGGTCTCCGGCGCTGTAAGGCAGCAACTCTGCCGCTGCGCTGCCATGCCGACTCCTAATGTGTTTAGATTAGTGACAGAATCAGAGGGTGTTTATAAGAAAGTGGGGAGAAAATAAAAGAGGATTAATGTTTAATTAATATAAGTGCTTATCACACTTCATTTATTGTTTGGAATTATGCCTCGCATCACAAGTTTGCCCCAGGCGCGCTAGCACTAGATGTACTAAGGGTTCTCACAGGAAACTCTAATCACCACATGCAATAGGATCTCTGGTGATGGGCAATAAAACTAGCCTTGTGCCACTCATAACCAAGTGCAATCCTTAAAGATCTTCTGTATGTGTTCAGTCTACTACAAGGGGTCTCTTAACTTGTGGTGAATCAAAGTGACTTCTACAGTGGACAAAACTTCCAGCTTACAATGAGCAACCAAGGGGTTCTGTAATGAGCTTCCAAAACAGGCAAAGAAGATACACACAAAACGCTGGAATAACTCAGCGGGACAGGCAGCATCTCTGGAGAGAAGGAATGGGTGATGTTACGGGTAGAGACCCTTCTTCATAAAGGCAGCCAGCTGAGAGGAAACGCAGAAGAGCCTGTTTAAGGAAGCATATATGAGGCTTGTGTGGATTTTGAACATCGTGTATTCTTCTCCAAATCCCTGCAGTTTGCTACATTAAGTCATAAGTGATAGGAGCAGAATTAGGCTATTCGGCCCATCAAGTCTATTCTGCCATTCAATCATGGCTGATCTATCTCTCCCTCCTAACCCCCTTTTCCCCATCATCTCTGACACCCGTACTAATCAAGAATCTATCTATTCCTGCCTTTAAAATATCCATTGGCAGCCTCCACAACTGTCTGTGGCAAAATAATCCACAGATTCACTACCCTCAGACTAAAGAAATTTCTCCTCATATCCTTCCTAGAGGAACATCCTTTAATCCTGAGGCGATGACCTCTAGTCCTAGACTCTCCCACTGGTGGAAATATCCTCTCCACATCCACTCTGTCCAAGCCTTTCATTATTCGGTACCTTTCAAAGAGGTCCCCCCTCAATTTCTTTTAACTCCAGCGAGTACAGGCACAGTGCCGTCAAACGCTCATCATATGTTAACCCACTCATTCCTGGGATCATTCCTAGGACTTTGGCGATCCTGCACCAGCACTCCCAAGTCCCTTTGCACCTCCGATTTCTGGATTCCCTCCCCATTTAGAAAATAGTCCACAACTTTATTCCTACTACCAAAATCCATGACTCCAAACATTGCTACACTCTATTCAATCTGCCACTTCTCAGCCCACTCTCCCAACCTGTCCAAGTCCTTCTGCAGAGTTCCAGTCTTATCTACATTACCTGCCCCTCCACCTATTTTCGTATAACCTGCAAACTTGGCGTCAAAGCCTTCAATCCCCTTGTCCAAATCATTAATATACAACGTGAAGTAGCGGCCCCAGCACTGAGCCCTGCGGTCACTGGCAGCCAACCAGAAAAAGCCCCCTTTATTGCCGTTATCCCCCTTTATATTCATGGTAGTAACAAGGTTGGTGCCTAGATAGGATATCTCGCACAGTTTTTGAAAGTGTTGCATTAGAACTGACACCTGAGCAACAACCTTCCTGTTCATTGAAAAACCTATTTGTCCTATCAAAGCATTTCTTATCCTAATGGATGAACATCAACGTTTTCTACAATGAATGTCCAACAGCAGATAAACAGACTGGAGCCCATACAGTACATCAATGGACAAGGTTGCTTCAGTCAAATTGTCATGGCTTTGATTTTTGTATTGTAAAAAATTAAGGTTTTAGTTTAGATTTGAGATACATCGCGGAAACAGGCCCTTTGGCCCACCGAGTCTGCACCGACCAGCGACCCCTGCATATTAACACTGCCCTACGCACACAAGGAACACATTTTACATTCATACCAAGCCAATTAACTTACAAACCTGTACGTCTTCGGAGTGTGGGAGGAAACAGAAGATCTCGGTGAAAACCCACACAGATCACGGGGAGAACATACAAACTCCATACAGACAGCACCAGTAGCCGGGATCGAATTGTGGTCTTTGGCGCTATAACCGCTATAAGCCAGCAACGCTACTGCTGCGCCACCGTGCCAGTAGTTAATGTGACAACTTGCAAAATGGTGTGGAAGGGAAAAATTGAGAGATTTACAAATAATAAATCAAAGCATTTGTTATGCTAATTGATGAACTTCAACATTTTCTATAACGAACATGTCCAGCAGCAGATAAACAGAATGGAAGCTATATAGCAACAAAAAAGGTTGCTTCAGGCTGAGTAGTTGTTCAAAATAATCAATTCAATGTACTATTCAATGATAAACGAACACTTTCAGGGTTCTGGCCACAGGGGCTCTCCTTCGAGTGATTGCCGGAATGAGATGTATTCATTGTTAGTATATTTCATGTAATATGTTAAAGTATTAACAACGTTTGCATTTAATTTTATTTATGGCATTAATAAACTTTGCCGAGTTTTATTCTGCCCAGATTGGTTTACAAGGTGTAGAGTATATGACCGGGGACAACTAACTACAGTACCTATAGACGATAGGCACAAAATGCTGGAGTAACTCAGAGGAACAGGCAGCATCTCTGGAGAGAAGGAACGGGTAACGTCACCCATCCCTTCTCTCCAGAGATGCGGCCTGTTATGCTGAGTTACTCCAACATTTTGTGATTATCTTCGGTTTATACCAGCATCTGCTGTTCCTTCCTACACATTTTAATTACATATAGATCCGTACTCCTGTTTCAGATAACAACATTTGCGGTGTGTTTCAATAAAAGATGTTAAGGATTTCAGTGAGTTGGACAAATGCCAAAAGTGCAGTACGCTCCAATCTACCTAACAGTGCAAAACTGTCACACAGTTCTGAAAAGAGTGTTGAGGATTTATTTCTTGCTTAGAAGGCAATTTACCTTCTTCTTTCGTGTGGCATGCGCAGCCTAAAGTTGTTGGACAACTTTTTCTATTTGATCTTCCATTTGTGCACGTCGAGTTGATTACATTAGTCGAAACAGGGCGGACCACGTGAAGGTTGCAATCTTCCACCCCGGCAATTTACCTGTACATTGAGTATTCAATCCATGCCACAAACTGAGGAAGCAGTTATGGTGGCGGAAACTGATAGCTGCTGGGAGGAAACTGTTCTTGAACCTGTTGGTCATGGGTTTTCAAGTGATCGGTGAGGTTGATGGGCAAATGGAGTCAGGTGGGTGTAGAGAAGAGTGGAGACAGCGACAGAGGCTGGGAGGTGTTTAAGAAAGAACTGCAGATGGTGGACAAATCGAAGGTAGACAAAAATGCTGGAGAAACTCAGCGGGTGAGGCAGCATCGATGGAGCGAGGGAATGGGTGACGTTTTGGGTCGAGACCCTTCTTCAGACTGGGAGGTGATCAGTGGAGATAACAAAAGGCTGGAGATAATGGAATGTGCCAAGGGAGGAAGGTGAAGACTGACCCGCATGACGCACCATCTGCAGTCTTTGTGCCTCCAGTGTGTGTCACTCAATCAACCCTCATTGGCTCAGTGTGGACCTCCACGTGAAACATCACAAATAAAAAACCTTCACATGTGTCTATTTAGCCAGACTCAAAAATAAGCAAGGATATGGCCCCAGTTGCTCTGTTGCGATTCTATTGATAAGTAACAAAGCAGAAAATGTCATTTGATAACCTTTCAAATTTTGTTCTACTGCTACATTTATTTCTGACACATGAATTCAAACGTGATTCCCTCGACTCAAACTGTGCTGCAAGACTTTCCATGTTTGTTTTTCTGTTTTATTTTTAGTGACAACAAAGATGTTCAAAATCTGAAGTAAATTTGGTTCGAATTGCACAATTTCAGTATCAAGCTCTTGGACAAACTATGTATTTTAACTTCCACTTCATCCATGCTGACAGTAGGAGGTGACATCTCCTCCTGTTTTATACAGTAATTTCTAAGTTTAACCTGAGGAGAGGAACAGGTCAAGGTTTTATACTTTTATACTGGAAAAAACAAACTGCTGCAGGAACTCAGTGGGTCAGGAAGCATCTGCGGAGGAAACTCAACGTTTCGGGCTCGGATCCTTAAGGTCATAAGGTCGTAAGTGATAAAATAATTAGGCCATTTGGCCCATCAAGTCTACTCTGCCATTCAATCATGGCTGATCTAGCTCTCCCTCCTAACCCCCTTCTCCTGCCTTCTCCCCATAACCTCTGACACCCGTACTAATCAAAAATCTATCTATCTCTGCCTTACAAATATCCACTTACTTGGGCTCCACAGCCTCCTGTGGCAAAGAATTCCACAGATTCACTACACTCTGACTAAATAAATTTCTCCTCATCTCCTTTCTAAAAGAACGTCCTTTAATTCTGAGGCTAGGATCTCTAGTCCTAGACTCTCCCACTAGTGGAAACATCCTCTCCACATCCAATCTATCCAAACCTTTCACTATTCTGTATGTTTCGATGAGGTTCACCCCTCATACTTCTAAACTCCAGCAAGTACAGACCCAGTGCCGACAAACACTCATCATAGGTTAACCTATTCATTCCTGGGTCCATTCTTCTAAACTTCCTCTGGAACCTCTCCAGAGCCAGCACATCTTTCCTCAGATATGGTGTCCAAAATTGCTCACAATATTCCAAATGCGGCCTTTCCAGTACCTTATACAGCTCAGGATGACATTTCTGTTTTTGTGTACAAGCTCTCTTGAAACGCATGCCCTCTTCAGATTGATGGTGTAGAGAGGAGAGAGCTAGTAGTGAGAGGTGAGGTTGAGGATTGTAGGCTACCCAAGCAGAATACTCAGAGTCTCCCTCCGCTGTGCAGGACAAGAGGGTTTTTCCCATCGATGAAAAATAAAAGAGTTATTAAAGTTTTAAAAATGTTGAAATTCTCTCTGCTGCCCCTGCTGGTGGGAGGGGGGAGGGACTATAAAACCCGGAAGTGTTGTGCCTCACTCAGTCCCTGCAAGATGGAGGAAGCGAGAGGGTCACGTCTCTCTGAGTGGTGAATAACACTGAACACATGTCTACTCAACTGTGAGTGCCCTTAATGTGGTTTGAAAATGAAAATGTGGTTGCTTTGAAATGCTGCACTGCAAATGGTTGTTGGTGGGGGGTTGCTTTGAACAGCTGCACTGCAAATGGTTGTTGGTGGGGGAGGGGGGTTGCTTTGAACTTCTGCACTGCAAATGGTTGTTGGTGGGGGGTTGTTTTGAACTGCTGCACTGCAAATGGTTGTTGGTGGGGGAGGGGGTTTGCTTTGAACTGCTGCAATGCAAATGGTTGTTGGTGGAAACTTGACAACTTCCTGTTTGCACTGTATATTGATTTGGTATGAAACTGCACTTGAATTTGGTGGCCTTGCACCGTGCTTGAAATGGCATGAAACAGCACTAGCATTTGGTGGCCTTGCACCCTGCTTGAAGTGGCATGAAACTGCACTTGAGTTTAGTGGCCTTGCACCCTGCTTGAAGTGGTGTGAAACTGTACTTGAATTTGGTGGGCTTGTACCCTGCTAGCAGTGGCATGAAACTGCAATTGAATTTGGTGGCCTTGTACCCTGCTTGAAGTGGTAAGAAACTGCACTTGAATTTGGTGGCCTTGCAGCCTGCTTAAAATGGTCGGAAATTGCATATGAATTTGATGGCCTTGCACCTTGCTTAAAATGGAATTTCAAAGTATAGCCATGAGTCAACTGTTAGCCCACCATTCGTGAGTGAGCTGCCAGCACATCAGGCTTGAGTGACTGAGCTGCCACCCCAAGAATCTATTTGGCCCACAATGTCCATACCAGCTCTCTGGAAACCAGTCCCTTCAGCCCACAATACCCATACTAGCGCTCCAGAAAGCCCCCCCCCCCCACTGGCCATCAATATTGGAATTGGTGGAGAGATGGAATATTGCATTGGGGGACTAGCCCTCCTAGTATAATTAGAAAAAAAACACATAGCTGCACTTGGAGTATTGAAGATAGACACAAAGTGCTGGAGTAACTCAGCGGGACAGGCAGCATCTCTGGAGGAAGGAATGGGTGATGTTTCAGGTCAAGACCCATCTTCAGACTGATGTCAGGGGAGTGAGCTGACCTTCCTTCAGTTCCTTCCTACACACTTGGAGTATTGAATGCAGTTCTGGTCCTCACAGTATAGGAAGGATGTGAATGTATTGGGAAGAGTGCAGAGGACATTGATCAGCATATTGTGTAGGAAGGAAGGAATGGGTGACCTTTCTGAAGAAGGGTCTTGACCCGAAACGTCACCCATTCCTTCTTTTCCAGAGATGCTGCCTGTCCCGCTGAGTTACTCCAGCTTTTTGTGTCTATTGATCGGCATATTGCCTGGATTGGAGATTAATTATGTGGAGAGATTGGATAGATTGGATTGTTTCCCTGGAATGAAGGGGACAGAGGAAGTAACAATAAAAGTTTATAAGGTTATGAGGGGCATGTGTGTAGATGGTCTAAAATCATTTCCCATGGTTAGGGCATGAAAAACAAGAGGTGATACACCAGGTTTAAGGTGAGAGGAACGAGTTTCAAAGGGGCCAGAAACCTATGTTTTTTACACTGTGAAAGCTTGATATCTGGAATACGTTGTCAGAGGAGGTGCTGGACGCAGATGTAATCACTACATTTAAGAAGCATTTAACAGACATTTAAGTAGGCAAGACTCTATAAAGACACTTAATGCAGATTAATGGAATTTGTGTAGATGGGCAAAATGTTAGCATGGACATGGTGGGCCGATGGGCCACGTTCTCTGCTGCATAACTGCATGACTGTGTTTAGATTCATTGAATGATGATGTTGTGATGGACTGAATGATCTACATATTTTCTGATGTTCTTTTATCGTTAAATATGCGTAACCTTTTTTGTTCCTAATCTGAATACGTTGTAGCTGCAATAAATTGACAGGACCGTTAACTGTTGGTAAAATTATATATCTGTCTGGAGTGTAATTCACATTCACGCACATGTCAGCAGTGTTGAACTTCTTCCACCGATAGCTATTGATCCCTGCAAATTTAGATGGAAAAGCCAATTCCCGGCATAAATGGCTGTAATTTTGAGAAGCTCATAGTCAAACCTCACAGAGGTATGTCTTGAAATTTGAATCGATATTCTCCACATTGGATTCTGCCTCCATGGTTCCTCACACCTTTGACCGCATCACCAAGTTACTTAGTTTGGTGCAAATCAGTCCATGCCTATTTAATAGAAAAATAGGCACAATTTGTTGGAGTAACTCAACGAGTCAGGCAGCAGCTCTGGAGAACATGGATAGGCAATGTTTTAGGTCAGCACCTGACTTCAGACTGATCAAAGCAGGCGTGGTGGGGGTGGCTAAGAGATGGAAGAGAGGAGGGGCAGGATGAAGCCTAGCAAGTAAAAGGTGGATACAGATGAAGGGAGGGGTTTGATAGGCAGATGGTTGGGTAAATGCCAGAGATGAAAAGACAGGAGATGTGAGACGAAAGTATTGAAGAGTTACAAATTGTGAAGCTAGAGGAAGGAATGTCAGTAGAAAGGTAGAGGAGGAAAGAAATGGATGCAACACACATTTAACCCATTTCAGTAACATATCCTGGGAAAAGCTTCTTGTAAATAATTAGTGCTATCAAAGTACATTTTTTGTGAGCAAGACTATCCATTCAAATGATCCTTAAAAGGGCGGAACAGCAGCGCAGCAGAGATCAAGTGCTGTCTGTGTGGGGTTTGCATGTTTTTCCTGTGACCATGTTGGTTTCCACCCATTCATTCTCTCCAGAGAT